>NC_083232.1:101960851-102271153 GCF_032191835.1 Heteronotia binoei | reverse complement strand
GACAACAGTAAGTGGGACCTTTCCAACACACGCCCACATGCGAGGGTTGAGCAGGAGCTTCAGCAGGCACTTCTCTGCTCTTTCCTAGGGGAACTTTCACATTTTACCTGCACACCCCAGAGGGTCATTTGGACGGGATTTGGAATATCCAGTCCAGGCCTAAGGAGAGCCACAGCAGCCCTGTAAGATAAGAGCATCAACTTGGATCTCCAGGGTTCTATTGATGAGGTTAGAGTTGAACTCTAATTTCATGGGATCAAGTTAGGGTGCAGTTGAGGTGCTGTGGGATTGCTATAAATGATTGGCACATATCACTTGCAAGAAGAAGAAGAAGAATTGCAGATTTACACCCTGCCCTTCTCTCTGAATCAGAGAGTCAGAGCAGCTTACAATCTCCTATATCTTCTCCCCCCACAACAGACACCCTGTGAGGTGGGTGGGGCTGAGAGTGCTCTTACACCAGCTGTCCTTTCAAGGACAACTCCTATGAAAGCTATGGCTGACCCAAGTGGAGGAGTGGGGAATCAAACCCAGTTCTCCCAGATAAGAGAGCATGCACTTAACCACTACACCAAACTGGCTCTCAGTTTGATGAAGTGGTTAAGTGCCAGTTTGGTGTAGCGGTTAAGTGCACAGACTCTTATCTGGGAGAACTGTGTTTGATTCTCCACTCCTCCTCCACTCGAAGCTCTCTCAAGCTGTTCCTCTAAAGAATTGTTTCTGTCAGAGCTCTCTCAGCCCCACCTGCCTCACAGGGTGCCTACTGTAGGGAGGGGAAGGGGAAGGAGATTGTAAGCTGCTCTGAGACTCCAGGTAGTGAAGGCGGGGTACAAATCCAGTATCTTTTTCTTCTTCTGAATGGTTTTCAAGCCTTATTCAAGCAGGGTTTGTAATGCTGCATCCTTTGGATGTTTCCTGCTGGGAGTCCCCATTTGACACCCCAGCTTTCCCTGACGTTCTCTGGCAAATCAGAAGTCAGAGTGTTGCCTTTATATAACCAGAAGTGCAGAGTCATTGTCGCTATCAAGTGAACCCCTGACATCACACAAACCATCCAGGCCGATGATTCTTATAGTCTAATCTGAAGATTATCTCTGGTATTCATGGAATCAAGAATAGATAAACATTCTCCCTTGCTCTTGTTGTGCCATATATAAATAGAAGCCCTAGTGAAACATACTAAGCATGCTGCACATTGTGTATGAGTTCGGCCTGGACTCTTTTGTGCTCCAGTTTCATGGTTTGAGAAACTAAATCCCTTCGGTCAGGTGATATATAGGGCAGCTGTTTCCTTTGTTACTGCTACTTTTAAACAATATAGTCATCCATCCCATTTATTTCAAGAATACATTTTAATTATTTTCTGCTCTTGTCTCCATTTGTATAAATATGGTCTCTTTCTATGGAGCCTTGCCAAAGTTTTCAAAGGGCATTGCTGGCTTTCCCTAATTTGTTTTCCCAAAATATATGCTGTCCAGGCTGGATTTCCCCAAACAAAATGATTTCACAGTGGTGATTCAGTCACAGGGGAACCCTCTTCCCTGAACTATTGATCAGACCAGCTCCATTACCTTTTCTATCAGAGACCCCCCCCCCCCAAAAAGAGGGGCTGTCATCCCATGCATCGTCATTACGGTCACCATTGTTAATATAAGGAATTGTGGCTTTGCTGGGTAACGAACAACCAAGGGGACTTACAGTCTGAAACATGACCCAGTGAAAGAGGGGTGGAAGGAGGGAAGACAGGAGAAGATGCTGCATGCTAGCATGGTCTGCGGGGGCGGAGGGGGGGGTGGCATTTCCATCTGTGGGAGGGTGGGCAGCAATTTCTGCCAACGCCTCCCCCCTCCAGCCCACGCAGGGCTGTTCCTGAGGCCTTGCTGATCCCTGGGAACAACACCCCAGGGGGGCTGAGTGTCAAGTCGGCTGATTCAATAACGAGACCTTTTGATAAAAAGTTTCTAGTTTATTGAGATCATTGTATCCCACAGCTAAAAGATTGAGAGACTGAGGAACATACAGTAAAAGGTAATCATATAAGGTATCCTTCAAAGAAATTCTTTAGGGAGGGGGTACTATGCAGGGCACATTCACACATTGATGTTACAAATCGTTCTCAGGCTGGATGGCCTTGGGCAAGGCGCCTCTCCCCCATTGCCCAGTCTGAGAAGGCACCATTATCTCTTTCACATACTTCCATTTCCAAGCAGAGCTACATAACAAAAGAAAAGAAGGGGGGAGGCAAAAGAAAGGAAGGGGGGAGGAGGAGTAGAGCTAGCAGCATTGGCATACAGTATGGCTTTTACCCAGAATGCTTCCCCCTGAACCAAAGATGATACACAGGCTTGACCAGAGTTGAAGCAGACTTGACACTGAGGGGGTTGCAGCAGGAAAACCAAACTCTGTAAAGGAACTCTGCAGATGGCTGGATATGCACCACTGGGATATTTTTTGAATCCCAGCCCCCAGCTGTTGTGGGTGGTGAAACTGGTGATTGTTGTGAAGTATGTTTATTTGTTTGGATGTTGAACTATATCCAGTCACACACGCTTAGCCTCACCTCCCTCGCAGGGTTGTCATGAGGATAAAATAGAGGAGAGGGGAATGAAGTGAGCTGTTTTGTGTCCTCACTGGGGAGAAATAAAGCATAGAAATAATCCTTTTTGCTCTTCTTTATAATGCCACTTTGAAGAATCTCTAAAACTAACTGGTTTGGTGTAATGGAGAACTGGGTTTGACTCCCCACTCCTCCACCTGCTCCTGCTGGTATGACTTGGGTCAGTCACAAGTTTTCACAAAGCTGTTCTGCTGAAGAGCAGTCTCAGCCCACTTACCTCACAGGGTGGGGAGGGGAAGGGAAAGGAGATTGTAAGCCGCTCTGAGACTCCTTCAGGAAGTGAAGGGCGGAGTATAAATCTAATCTCTTCTCCTTCTATTCTTCTAACCAGCGGAGTAGAAGTGACAAAATAAAGAATAAATACAAAAAATAAAACAAGTAAAATTATTGAAAAGCAGGGCTTTTTTTGAGCAGGAATGCACAGGAATGCAGTTCCAGCTGACTTGGTGTCAGGGGGTGTGGCCTAATATGCAAATAAGTTCCTGCTAGGCTTTTTCTACCCCAAAAGCCCTATGCAAAACAATGGCTTTCTCTGCCAGAGACCCTGAAGGGCTGAGGCCAGACTAAGCCGCCTGTTGACCTTGATGGACCAAGCCAGCTCTGACTCAGTACAAGGCACTGGATGTGTGCTAGGTGCCATTTTCTTTTTCTTCCTTCCAGGTTTTCCTGACTGAATATACTGGCCCTCTCCTAATCTATCTGCTCTTTTACCTTCGTCTCTCCAGCATTTACGATGCGAAAGAGAGTGCCAGAAGCGTCCGACATCCCATTGTTCAGTGAGTAAGAACTGTCTGAACTCAGGGCGGGTGTGTGGCAAGAGACCTGCCATGTTAAGCACCGCCTTCTTCTTCTGATGCTCAGCCCATCACACTAGGATCTGCCAACCATGCGAAACCCAGCAGAGCTCCGGTTAGGGAGATCCCACTCCTCAATTGACTTTCCCATTTGGAAAACTGGGGCGGGGGGTTGGAGGTCAGATCAGCCAATGACAGCATCCTTGGGGGAAGGCCAGCAAAATGTCAAACAAAGAGGAAAAAGCAAACAAACAAACGCTCAAGGTGTTCGGGTTTTCAAATTAACATACATTGGTCACAAACCCAACAACTTTACAACTAGAGGTAAAATCGCCTGCGGTTCGAGCCTCTGAAGAGGGCTGATGCAGCATTTTAAGTGCGGGAGGGGTGGGCTCAATGCTCTTTTGCTGCCCTGGAGTTTTTCCTGAGTCCATCATGGGAAAAGAGTGTGTACCCGTGACCACTTGGTTAGTGATTTCACTGATATAGTTTCTTCCCACAATCCCCAGCCTAATTCTGCAACGGTTTTAAAAGATGCCCCCCCCCCCTTGATTAAGTGGAGATAAACATGAACGTATCTATCCATTAAATGATACATCTGTCACTCAAAAATAAATTTAAGGAAAGGTAGAGACTTTACTTAGAGAGTAGGATTTGGGAGGTCCCTGTGTAGCTCTCCTCTCTGCCCCAAGAACTTCCTCAGTGAAACACTCTCAGCTGAGCCTACCTCACAGGGTCGTTGTGAGGATGAAGTGGAGGTGAGGTAAATGTCAGCTGCTTTGGGGGCCCATTTGGGGACAAAGGTGGGATATAAATGAAGTCAAATAGAAGAAGTAGCTTCATTTAATAATAAAACTTGGCATTTATCCAAGTAACCTTCCCAAGCAGTCATTGCAACACTGGGGGGGGGGCAGTATTGCAATGAAGGAGGGGCGGGGTCAAACTGCCATAGTCCTTCCTCATACCCCCAAGGCAGAATCAGGATCTGAACTGGGAACAGCCGGGTCCAGAGTGCAGTGGCTCCACCCTGGCGGTGCTCTAACTGAGATTTTGGACAAGGCTATTTCAAGCAGCCACAGAGTCCTTCAGGTTTCTTTCTCCTTCTTTGTCCTCTCTCCAGCCTGGCCTGCATTTGCCACTGTTTGCATTACGTCCGACATCTTCTGGAGACGCTTTTTGTGCACAAGATCTCTGAAGGGCACACGCCACTGAAGAACCTGATCAAGGTGAGTTTGGCTTGTCAAAGACGACACAACGGAGCTTTTTCCAGTTCAACACCCTGAGGACACCTCACCCGCCAGCGTCTCAGCCAATGTGAATAAATACAGTTTCATCTCCTGGACAGAACTTAAAGGAGACCAGGCTCCTGTCACATAAAGGGAACACCTCCTGGAAGTCGCAGCCAGCTGTGGCCTTCTTGAAGGCAGGAGGTGTGAAGCAGTTAATGAAACAAATGTCACAAGCCCAGCTGATGCATCTTTTGAAAACTGTCTTTGGGATGCCATCAGATGAATGGGGCTGGGACATTCGATTTAGAAATGACCTTTAAAATGAAGAAAGGAGGAGGAGAAGGCACAAGATGGGTAAGAGTGAGCAGAGACGTCCTTAGACAGCTGCCACGGGTGCAGTCTCCTGCCAACGGACAGTTGAGGTGCACAACAATCCATGGCTGCAGGCTAGCAGAATGGCCCTTAGCCGCTGTTTCACAGCAGCACCTTGTAAAGACTTGTGGGAGAGGGTGGGGTGTAAATCAAATCAATAATACTAATAAAGCTGCATTCTGATATGAAGCGAAACGTTGGGGCCTGGGAAACCAACAGAATGGGAAAGACAAATGCTGAACATGATGGCTGACAGTGAATATTATGCTGCTCCATGAGGAGGTGGCACAGATGGGAAAAACAGTTCTGGATTGGGAAATTCCTGAGATCTGGCAATGGAGTCTGGAGAGGGCCTGGTTTGGAGAGGCCTTCAGTGTATGCACTAGGGTTGCCAAGTCCCCAGTGTGTGTGCAGCACGATGATGTCACCTGGAAGTGACATCATCAAAATGGCGGTGCCCCGTGCGGGGCCGCCATAAGCATTCTTGGGGAAACTATGGTTTTCCCGAATGCTCTAGCCATTTGGGAGGTAAAAACTCTATGGTACCTATTGTACCATAGAGTTTTCCCTCTCAAATGGCTAGAGCATCCTAGAAAACCATAGAGGTTTCCTGGAAACCCCTAGAGCAGCCCTGTGCGGGTGCCACCATTTTGATGACATCACTTCTGGGTGATGTCATTGCACCAGTGATGTAGGGGGAAGTTCCCCCTGCCTGCCCAATGCGAGCTGGCGAGTTGGGAACCTCTTGGGTGGGAGATTCCACACCCGGGCCGCCCTAGCAAGCACCATATAATATAAGGCTGTAGAGTCCGCCTTCCTGGAACTGCCCTCTGTCGTCTAGAGCTCAGTTATGATCCATGGAGAATTCCAGGCCACACCTATTTGATCCACCTTTCTTATTCTGACATTCTTCACCCTCAGAATCTCTGCTTTCATTTCAGGGCTGTACTTTCTACTGGGGATTCACATCTTGGATTGCTTATTATATCAACCACCCGCAATACACTCCTCCATGTAAGTAGCACCATGTACCCTTGCCACACTTTGAACTTATCCTTAAACAGGGCATTTTATTCAGGATTTTCAAAGTTCCCTCCCAAAATCTGATTAGAGAACTTCTAGCACATTCTGCACTTCTTCAGCTGAAAGAGGAGAGGAGGAAATTCCTCTCCCAGGCTGTCTTGCAAAATGGTCACTGAGCTAGCAGGCAGGTGATCCAGCATGAAACCTTGGCCTTACCTTGCACAGTACAACTGACCCCACCCCCTCACCGAGAAGTAAATTGTGGAAACGTCTCCAGGGTCTGCAGTCTATGCTGGACCATTGGCTGAGTAGAATGATTCCAGCCAGTGTCCTGGTGGGAGCAGGGGGAGAGGGGGCAGAGTAATGCGATGCGGGGGGGGGGGGGGGAGGTTGGAAATCAGTTACTGGAAAAATGGTTTCAGGATAATACAATTGTGCCCTTATTTCTGTTAGTTTGGTGTGGTGGTTAAGTGTGCAGACTCTTATCTGGGAGAACCAGGTTTGATTCCCCACTCCTCCACTTGCAGCTGCTGGAATGGCCTTGGGTCAGCCATAGCTCTGGAAGAGGTTGTCCTTGAAAGGGCAGCTGCTGTGAGAGTTCTCTCAGCCCCACCCACCTCACAGGGTGTCTGTTGTGGGGGGAGAAAAGTAAAGGAGATTGTGAGCTGCTCTGAGACTCTGGAGTTCAGAATGGAGGGCAGGATATAAATCCAATGTCTTATTATTATTATTATCATTTCTACATTGTAATATATAATGAAATAATTATACAACTCACAGCCCAGTTGCTAACAGGCTACAGACCAGTTCCGGTCCACGGCCCGGGACTAGATGATTTCCTTGTTCTTGAAATGAGGCTCTGTACCTCCTATATCAAAGTGCCTGAGCATAGACACTCCCTGGGGGAACATTCAGCCTATCAAGAGTTCCTCAGTGAGGGGAGAGAAGAGAGCATGCTGCCAAGAGTCCTCCTCATTCCCCCTCCAGTGAGCAGCTGCAGGAGAGGAGGGGTAGATGCTGGGGGCATTCTGAGTCCTGGGGCAGCCGTGGTGGAGGAGCTCAGGCCAGCCTGACTCCATGGACTCCCAGCTCTGGCTGGGGAATTTCAGGAGATTGGGGGTGAAGCCTGGGAAGGGCAGGGTCTGCAGAATGGAAGGATCTCAACCATAGAGTCCACCTACCAAAGCAGCCATTTTTTCCTTGGCAATTGACCTCTGTAGTCTGGAGATGATGTCTAATTCTGGGAGATCTCCAGACACCACCTGGCTGTTGGCAACCTCAGGGAAGTCAGCCTTGAAATCCCAGTGCCAGGAGGACACATCAGGGAAGGCTTCAGCCTCTTAGTGGGCCACCAGAGGAACTGGTTGGCCGCTGTGTAAGGAGGGATGCTGAAGTGGCTCAGCTGCAGTAGAAGGTGTTTGGGTCTAGAACAAAGCTGCTGGTAAGGTGAGTGAGACTTGATTTGCTTTTCTAAAACGGCTGGGGAGCATTACCTAGGGCTGCTGTAGGAGGGAACTGTGTGAGTGCTTGGTGCCTGCTGGAGAGGGGTTTCTGATTGCTTTTGGGTGTCTTTTGTGTCGCTGTTGCTGAGTGAGGAGAGCTTGTTTGCCTGGGGGTAATTGCTGGCCCCACCCTCTGCTGTTGCTCTGGCTGCTGAGTCAGAGGTGGGTGGGGGCTTGAGTCTTTAATTTGCAAGGCTCATTCTTGCCAGAGGCACAAGCAGGAGGGCTCTTGGCCTGTGGCTCTTAGCCTGGAGGTTCTGTAGAAAGGTGGGTAGTTACCCACAAGTAGTTTCAAGTGGCAGCTGGCACTGGGATTTAAAGAGAAGTGAAGATAAAGAAAATTTTGAAATGGATTGCTGCAGTATGGCTGGTGAGGGAGCAGAGGCAGTGATGTGTAACGACTGTGGGATGTTTGTATTTCTACCTGAGAGTAGCACGAATTACACTTGCAGCAAGTATAAGTTAGTGGCCCTGCTGGAGGAGAAGATACAGGGACTGGAGGCACGATTGTCCACACTGCAGTGTATAAAGGAAGGTGAGGATTTTCTTGACAAAACGCGTGAGGCGTTCTTTAAAGGACAAGAGGAGGGAGAGGAAACGGTATCTCAGCAATTAGAAGAGAACCCAACACAGGAGGAGGGTTACTGGAAAAATGTAACATGAAGGAGAAAGAAAATCAGGAGATGTTCTGAGCCCCTGCTGCTCAGCAATAGGTTCCAGGATCTCCCCACAGTAACTGATTCTGAGCCATTGAAACAAGGGCTACTTCCCCAGCCTCCACGAAGCTTGAAGAAAGTTTCTCAGGATCCTGTGGATAAGAAGCCTGGAGCTTCTGCTTCCCAATATAGGAAGAGGAAGGTGGTGGTGATTGGAGACTCCTTGCTCAAAGGGGTGGAACCCAAAGTGTGCCGACTGGACTTATCATCCTTAAAAGTCTGCTGTCTGCCGGGTGCACGCATCCAGTACATGACAGAAAGGATTGGAAGACTTATCAATCCCACGGATTTCTATCCTTTCTTGTTGATCCATGTGGGAACGAATGATACTGCCCATCATAGCCCTGAATGTATTAGAAAAGACTGTGTGGCTCTGGGTCAGAAAGTGAAGGAGCTGGGCACACAGGTTGTGTTCTCATCAGTGCTTCTTGTTGAAGGCCATTGCTTAGGTCGAGAAAGAAGGATACTTCAAATAAATGACTGGCTATGTCAATGGTGTTGTCAGGAAAGATTCAGATTTTTGGACCATGGCTTACACTTTCAAGATGGCGGTCTTCTATCATGAGATGGTTTGCACCTCATGGCAGTGGGAAAAAGGGTGTTTGGTAACAGCTTTGCTAACCTAATAAGGAGGACTTTAAACTAAATTGTATGGGGGAGTGAGACAATAATTTAAAGCCATGTATTTAAAGCCAGAAATTGGGGATAAGAACATTAAAGATTTGCAAAGAGTGGCGCATACGCTAGGTAATGTTAACTTGCAGGCTTGTACGGATACTAAACCCTCGGGATGCATAAAACGTGGATTCCGATGTCTCTACACTAATGCACAGAGTATGAGAAACAAACAGGAGGAACTGGAAGTCCTAATAAAGGAAGGAGACTATGACATAATAGGCTTTACTGAAACATTGTGGGATGAGACTCACAACTGGAATATTAGGATTCAGGGGTACAACTTATTTAAAAGGGAGAGGCAAATGAGAAAGGGCGGAGGCATAGCAGTATGTCTGAAGGAGGTATATACTTGTGAGGAAATATGTGAATCTGAGCATGGCAGCTCAGTTGAGAGTCTCTGAGTAAAAATAAAAGGAGTAAGAAATAACAGTGATGTTATTGTGGGGGTCTGCTATAGACCACCAAGTCAGGCAGAGAACTTGGATGAGATACTTCTACAGCAGATTGCAAAGTTCTCCAAGAGAAGGAATACCGTGATCATGGGAGATTTCAAACTGGAGAGCCAGTTTGGTGTAGTGGTTAAGTGTGTGGACTCTTATCTGGGAGAACCGGGTTTGATTCCCCACTCCTCCACTTGCATCTGCTGGAAAGGCCTTGGGTCAGCCATAGCTCTGGCAGAGGTTGTCCTTGAAAGGGCAGCTGCTGTGAGAGCCCTCTCCAGCCCCACCCACCTCACAGGGTGTCTGTTGTGGGGGAGGGAGGTAAAGGAGATTGTGAGCCACTCTGAGACTCTTCGGAGTGGAGGGCGGGATATAAATCCAATATCTTCTTCTTCAATTACCCAGACATCTGTTGGAAGTCCAACTCTGCTAAAAATGAAAAGTCAAATAGATTCCTGACTTGTCTTGATGAAAACTTCCTTTTCCAGAAAGTGAAGAAGGAAACAAGGGGATCTGCTATCTTGGATATGATTTTCACCAGCAAGGAAGAATTGATTGAAGAAGTGGAAGTAGTGGGAACCCTGGGCAGTAGTGACTATGTGATTTTGGAATTTACAGTCTTAGGGAAGGGAAAAGCTATATGTAGTCAGACTTATAGGTTGGACTTCAGAAAGGCAAACTTTGAGAAACTTAGAACTATGCTGGGTAAAATCCCATGGTCAGAAATACTTAGGAGGAAGGGGGTTCAGGAGGGATGGGAGTTTCTTAAAAGCGAAATACTGAAAGTGCAGTCACAGACGATTCCTATGAGAAGAAAAAATGGAAAAAGCCTAAAGAAGCCGAAGTGGCTCCATAAACAGCTCTCTAAAGACTTGAGAAATAAAAAAGACTCCTTTAGAAATTGGAAGGAGGGCCTTATAACCAAGGATGAATTTAAACAAATCACCAGTGCTTGTAGAGAAAAAGTTAGGAAAGCTAAAGCTCAGTATGAGCTTAGGCTGGCCAAAGATGCTAAAAATAACAAAAAAGGGTTCTTTTCTTATGTTCAGAGTAAGAAAAAGAGCAAGGACATGATGGGCCCATTGCGAGGGCAAGAAAGTGAAATTGTAACGGGAAATGAAGAGAGGACGGAACTGCTCAATTCCTACTTTTCCTCAGTCTTCTCTTCTGAGGGAAATGGTGCTCAACATGGCAAAAACAGAACATATAAGGAAGAAGAAGATATTGGATTTATATCCCGGCCTCCACTCCAAAGAGTCTCAGAGCGGCTCACAATCTCCTTTACCTTACTCCCCCACAACAGACACCCTGTGAGGTGGGTGGGGCTGAGAGGACTCTCACAGCAGCTGCCCTTTCAAGGACAACCTCTGCCAGAGCTATGGCTGACCCAAGGCCATGCTAGCAGGTGCAAGTGGAGGAGTGGGGAATCAAACCTGGTTCTCCCAGATAAGAGTCCGCACACTTAACCACTACACCAAAGTGCCTCTCCCATAAGGAGGGTATGAAGTTCCAACCTAGGATCAGCATTGGGGTAGTACATAAACACCTAGTTTCTTTAAATGAAACTAAGTCCTCAGGGCCAGATGAATTGTATCCAAGGGTTCTAAAAAAGCTTGCGGATGTAATTTTTGAGTCTCTGGCTATTATTTTTGAGAATTCTTGAAGAACAGGAGAGGTGCCGGAAGATTGGAGGTGGGCGAATGTTGTCCCTATCTTCAAGAAGGGGAAAAAAGACGATCCTGGTAACTACCGACGTGTCAGCTTGACGTCTATACCTGGAAAAGTTTTAGAACAAATAATCAAACAGTTGGTCATGGAACATTTAGAAATAATGGGTGTGATTACTAAGAGCCAGCATGGTTTTCTCAAGAACAAGTCATGTCAGACTAACCTGATCTCTTTTTTTTTTTAAATAAATATTTTTATGTTTTATTGACTTTAGTACAATTGGCCATTACAGCATATGGATGTTGAAATTACAAATAACCCTCGCCCCCCCCCCCAACCCTCCCCATCTTCTTTTAGTCTTTTCCCCTCAGCCAAGGGCACAGAGTCCTGATCTTCCACTGAATGTCCTTCCTTGCTTCTCCTGAGATCCACTCTAAATAAGGGTTCCATCTGGTCTCGATTTCCTTGACTTTATCTTCCCACGTGGAATCCTTGTTGATTGTTGCCACGATGTCAGACTGTATGTAATCAAACAAATAGCTGTGCCAGCTTTCTATTGACCATTTACTTTTATCTTTCCACCCCAAGGCGATGACCGCCTTCCCCGCTAGTATCATTGCCTTGACAAGGTTTTGCATGGGTCTACTTAGTGCCGGACTTCCTATTATGCTTAACAACATCATATTAAAGCCAATGGTTAATGGTACATTGCAGACTTTTCTAATAAATTGAATAATTTCCCCCCAAAAGGGTTTTACCTCTTCACACTCCCACCACATATGTGCAAACCAACCCTTAAATTGTTTGCAATGCCAGCACTTGGAGCTCACTCCTGGGAATATATTGGCTATTTGTGCGGGAGTTTTGTACCATTTTGTGAAAAATTTATATTCCAGTTCTTTAAATTTGGTTACTTTAATCCTTTCTAGACCATCCAAGATTTTCCCAGCCAACCCCTCTGTTAACTGACCTTCATGACTCCAAATCTTTTGTAAATGTACTATTATTTTATCTTTATTTGAAATCATTTTTCTGTATAATAACCCCACTAGACCCTTCCTTTGTTTGGCCATTACCTTATATATCTCTTCCATTGGAGTGTCTAACCAAAGCTCTCCCTTTTCACTGATCATCTTAACTCTCTTATGCAAGCCTGCTATGTTTAACCAGTATTGATTACCTAAATCTTCTATAATTTCCTGTAAGGGTTTTAGCTTACCACCCCTAAACATATCGTCCACTCTAAAATAGCCTTTGTTTTTAAGCCTTTCCCACCATTTTATAGCATGCACCTCCTTAACAATAGCTTCTAGGGGGCTCCACCTTGAAACCTTCCCTAGCCACTGTGGGTACCATTTCATCCAGGTTTCTAATGCTGCTCTTCTGGGCCCTATAGCTAATTTTAGATCTTTTGTCGACACTGTGGAAAAAAATCCAAATCTTCCAATGCCACTGTTGACCGCATTCTCGAAATTAATCCACTTCTGTACCTTATCCTCACTCAAATCAAGTAACGCTCTTAGTTGGAAGGCCTCATAATATTTACTTAAATTTGGGATTCCCCAACCTAATTCTGATTTAAGGTTGTATAAAATTCTCTTATGAAACCTACTGTTTTTATTATTAAAATCCACACTTTGATTGCTTTATTCCATTGTTCAATTTGATTTTTCCTCAAACCTAAGGGTAACGTTTGGAATAAATACATTAACTTTGGTATCATGAACATTTTAAGAGATCTTATTCTAGATGATATCCCTAGTATTTTATGATTCCAATTATTCATATCCCTCTCTATTTTCTTCCATATTTTACCATAGTTCTCCTTTATCATTTTGTCCATATTTTTTTGGAGGACTATCCCTAAATATTTTAATCTCTTGGCTCCCATTCCTATATTCATAATCCTATTTATTTCCTGTTTTTCCTCTCTATTAACATTAAGGTATAGAATTTCTGATTTTGTCATATTCACTCCGAGCCCTGAACACTTTTCAAAATCATCTAAAATTATCTTAATCTCTTTAACTCCGTCTTTTGGGTTAGACATTATTACTATGATATCATCCGCAAATAAATTAATTTTCATTTCTTCAATACCTGACTTATACCCCTCTATTCTCCCGGCATTCCTAATTCGCTCTGCTAGTTGCTCTATAGCTATTATAAATATAAGTGGGGATAGTGGACAGCCTTGTCTTACCCCCCCTTGAATTGGGAACGCTTGTGAGTGGTCAGTGTTGACTCTAACTTTGGCCTTACCTCCGTTGTATATTTCCTGTATAGCGTGTAAGAACCGTTCCTCTAAACCTATCTTCTTTAATATTTGCCACAAGAATTCATGTGAGAGAGTATCAAAGGCTTTATAAACATCCAACTTTAACAGAGCTATTTTTTTCTTTTGGCCATGGTGCAATACATTTAAGATATTTCTAATAGGATGGGCAATAGATCTACCCTCAATAAAACCGTATTGGTCCCCTTTTATGATTGACGGGATAACTCTCTTAAGTCTATTTGCTAAAACCTTAGCAAAAATCTTATAATCTTGATTTAGTAAACTAATGGGCCTATATGAACCTACTTCTTCCGGATCTTTCTGGGGCTTTAATATCAAAATTATTTCTGTTTCCTTCCATGAGTCCGGGGCTTTCTTTCCTTCCAAGACTTCGTTAAAAACTACCTGCAATTCAGGTGCTATAATTTCTACCATTTCTTTATAAAAGTCAGAAGTAAAGCCATCCAGCCCTGGTGATTTACCCTTTTTGAGCGCTTTTATTACTTCCTTTATCTCTTGGAGTGTAATCTCAGCACCCAGTGAGGCTTTTGCTTCCTCCTCTATAATTAGCTTAGGTGCGTCCCACACCTCCGTTATATTCTTTTTCATATATAAATTTTTATAGAAGTCTTCAAATGCCTTAGTGATTTCCTTAGAGTTTTGAGTTGTACTATTATTAATTTTAATAGTTCTAATTGATTGTTTTGCCTTTTTAACTTTCAAATAATTAGCTAATCTTTTTGCTGTATTAATGCTATTCCTCTGGAAGTCGTTCTTAACCATTATTTCCTTTTTCCACATTGTTGCCATTTCTAGGGCCTCCAACTGTTTTTGAATCTCTTTAATTCTAATCTGTAAACTAGGATTACACTTTCCCACTATTTCTTTTTGTAACTCCTCCAATTCCTTAAGTTTTGTTTGCCTTTTTTTATACCATTCACTTTTTATGTCTTTTTCCTTCCTAACCAAATGGCCCCTTATTACCGCTTTAGCAGCGTCCCACAATATATTAGTTGACACAGTTCCTCTATTTTCCTTAAAATATAATTTTAACTGTGTCATTAAGTATTCCCTATCCTCTTCTTTTGTCATTACCAAGTTGTTATACCTCCAAGGTCTATTTTTCGAGGGAAGATTTAATTCTAATTCAATACTTAGAGGGGCATGGTCAGAAATCAAAATTGGATGGGTCTTGATCTCTTTAACCACCATATTATTATTTTTTCCCAAAATTATATAATCTAAGCGGGATGCTGTTTTATGTCTACAAGAAATATGTGTCGGGCTGGGTCTCGTATTGGTGAACTCATGAGCGTCCTTCAAGCCCCAATCTCTTAGGTTAATACTATTGTTCTTAGTTATGTCCATATTTAGATCGCCCACTACAATTAGTTCGCCCTCTGAAAACTGTTGTATCTTCTTAAAAACCAAGTTTAAGAATTTCCTTTGTCTTTTATTTGGTGCATAAACATTTACTATAGTGATTTTTATGGCTTCCAGCTTAAACTTAACTAAGAGGTATCTACCTTCCTTATCTACTAATTTTTCCATGTTCTCCACCTTAATATCCTTACGAATCAATGTAGCCACGCCTCTAGCTTTGGAAGACCCTCTTGCTTCTGCTAAAACCTGCCACCTCAGATCTTTTATCAATGGTTTTCTATCATTTATTTTTTGTGAGTTTCCTGTAGGCACAACAAATCTATTCTTTGTTCTTTAGCCATTTTAATTACTCCGAATCTCTTAAGATTTGATGATAGACCATTCGCATTCAGTGAAAGGACTCTTAAAGATCTATCCATTCTCTTTATATGTAACAGACTTGGGCCCTAATGGCTGAGGGTATTTTTCTATACTTCTTACTGACCCCCCCCCCCCCCCATTCCCTTCCCCTGTGGCACAGACAACTTCCTGGATGAAACCATCATCCTGTCTTCCACCTTCCAGGGGGCACGCATCCCGCCCTCCCCTTCAAGCTTATAGCTAAATTTAGCTCAAAATATTTTATACTTCCCTTTAGTAGTCCGTTCTTGGCCTTTTCTCTTATCTACTTGAGCTTCCTTCTCCCGGGTCCACACCGAGCTCCACTGTTTCTTCTTCTTCTTCTTCTTCTTCTTCTTCTTCTTCTTCTTCTTCTTCTTCTTCCTCTCTCGGGTCTCTCGGGTCTCTTAGGTCATCTGTGGCGATGCCCAGGCGAGTGAGGAGATCTCTTGCTTCTTTAGGGTTGCGGGCCACCAGCCTTTTTTCATCTTTAAAAATAATTATTGAGGAGGGGTACCCCCAAGAGAATTTAATCTTGTTGTCATATAATTTTTGCCCAAAGGGTCTCATTAGCCTTCTCTTTCTGATGGTTTCCTGGCAGAAGTCTTCTCTCACCCAAACTTTCCTTCCTCTAAAAGAAAGGTCTTTCCTTTTTTTCAAAGTCTTGAAAACTGTCTGCTGAGTCTTTTCCCTTGAAAATTTAATTATGACTTCCCTTGGGGCACCCCCATCTTGTCTCCTTTGCAGTCTATGAGCTCTCTCAATATCCTGAGATTGCAGAGTGACTCCTTGCTCACCCATCCAGTCTATAAGGGTCCCTTCCAGGAGCTTATTATTTATTTCCTCTGAAATTCCACCCAGGATCAGATTCGCTCTTCTATTACGATCAGAGAGCTCTGTAAGTTGCAAATTCAGCTGGAGTATTTTTTGTTTATTAGATAAGGCCAGCTCATTAGCAGAGATTGCAATGTTCCGTGTGTCCTTGAGCTCTGCACTCAACTCTGTAAAAGCGTCCCTCAGTGATTTAATTTCAGATCTCATCTGGTCCTGGGACGACATTATTAAAGTCTGGAAAGCTGATATCTGCTCAGATAATTCTTTAATTGTCTTAGCCATGATGATTATTTTCCGGAGTTACCCGCAACCGCTGAGTAATTAACCAGGGCGTTGCCTCGTTAATTTGATAGTAAAAGTTGTTGTCTTACCCTCTGGGACCCCAGAAAGGAATTCTTATGATCTTCAGACTTTCGTAAGTAAGCTCGTTCTTCAAATAGACTTGCCAAAGAGCTATTTACATTCCTTTGAGCTATTTAAAATTCCAGTTCGAAGGGGAGGACGAGCACACAGCCGGCTTAGTTAACGCATGCGTACAAACCCCCCCACCTGATCTCTTTTTTTGAGAAAGTGACTACCTTACTGGATCAGGGGAATGCTGTAGACATGATTTATCTTCATTTCAGTATGGCTTTTGGTAAGGTTCCCCATACTATCCTTGTTGACAAGTTGGTAAAATGTGGTTTGGATTCTGTAACTGGGGTGGATCTGTAACTGGTTGATGGATCGCACCCAAAGAGTGCTTGTGAATTGTTCCTCATCCTCTTGGAGAGGAGTGACAAGTGGAGTGCCTCAAGGATCTGTCCTGGGACCTGTTTTGTTGAACATCTTTATCAATGATTTGGATGAAGGAATAGAGGGAATGCTTATTAAATTTGCAGATGATGCTAAATTGGGAGGGGTTGCAAAGAAGGCAGAAACAGGATACAGGATGACCTTGACAGGCTGGAAAACTGGGCTAAAATCAATAAAATGAATTTTAACGGGGATAAATGTAAAGCTCTGCATTTAGGTAGGAAAAATCCAATGCATGGTTATAGGATGGGAGTCTTAGCAGTAGTATGTGCAAAAAGGATCTAGGGGTCTTAGTTGATCATACGCTGAACATGAGTCAACAGTGTGATGTGGTGGCTAAAAAGGCAAATGCAACTTTGGGCTGTATCAACAGAAGTATAGTGTCCAGATCACGTGATGTGATAGTATCGCTTTACTCTGCTCTGGTAAGACCTAACCTGGAGTATTGTGTTCAGTTTTGGGCACCACATTTCAAGAAGGATATAGACAAGCTGGAATGGGTCCAGAGGAGGGTTATGAAGATGGTGAGGGGTCTGGAGACCAAGTCCTATGAGGAAAGGTTGAAGGAGCTGGATGTTTAGACTGAAGAGGAGACTGCTGAGAGGTGATATGATCACCATCTTCAAGTACTTGAAGGGCTGTCACAGAGAGGATGGTGTGGAATTGTTTTCTGTAGCCCCAGAAGGTAGGACCAGAACCAATGGGTTAAAATTAAATCAAAAGAGTTTCCGACTCAACATCAGGAAGAACTTCCTGACCGTTAGAGCGATTCCTCAGTGGAATAGGCTTCCTTGGGAGGTGGTGGGCTCTCCTTCCTTGGAGGTTTTGAAACAGAGGCTAGATGGCCATCTGACAGCAATGAAGATCCTGAATTTAGGGGGAGGTGTTTGTGAGTTTCCTGCATTGTGCAGATGACCCTAGAGATCGCTTCCAACTCTATGATTCTATGACTAGATGGATCCAGCAGGGCTCTTTGATGTATTTATGAGAGAAGTAAAGTTAGAGTAAGGGTATCTCTATTCCCTTGTATATTCATTTCTCAAAAAAAACCAAAAACACTTAAGAGCTGTGCTTTCCCCTCCTCTGCATCATTTCACCTTCAGTGTAAGTCTCACCTGTGTATAGGAATGCCAGCCTACAGGTGGTGCCTGGAGATCCCATAAAATTACAGCTGTGTCCAAATCACAGAGATCAGTTCCCCTGGAGAAAATGGATGCTTTGGAGGAAGGACTCCACTGAGGTCCATCTCCTACCCAGGCTCTGTCCCCGAATTTCCAGGATTTTCCCAACTTGGAGCTGGCAACCCTTGCTGGTAGCCAGGGGGGACCTGGCAACCCTACCAGCTTGCCATTTATTCACACACACACACACACATGGACTCTGCTGCTGAAGAAGGTTCACTCCCTGAAGAAGGTTCACTATAACAAGACCAGTTTCCTTGGGAAATCTGGCAGAATGCTCCAAGTGTCTGCCAGAAGAGTTGGGGGTGATATTAGAGAAGTTCAACGAAGCACGGAAATCCACATGCTCTGTGTCTGACTTTAATCTACTTCCTCTGGTTTTATATGAGAGGTGTCCCCGTGGAAAGCTCCAGAAGGCTCTCCATCAGCACCAGGCCTGTGCATGACAGAGAAAGACCCTGACAGAGGTTCTCTTGCATGGAAGGCTAATGTACTCTTTCATTATGTTTTCTAGCCTTTGGAAATAGGCAAGTGACTTTTGCTGCACTTACTTTTCTGGTAAGTATTTGGGCCGGAGAAATCTGATTATGCAAGACACACTGTGTGTCACTTTGTTTTTCCTCTACAAACAAAAGGGGGGAACTGTGTACCTGGCCTTGTAGAAAGGCTCTGGGGACTCGATCCTCAGTAGAAGGGCTCGAGGCTGGTTTCCCTTCCAAACCATCCAAGACACTGTCAGGTAACCCTTGGCAACTGCCAGGTAACCCTTGGCAACTGGGTGGGGGAGAAGACTTAATGACAATGGGGGCAACCTGGCCAGGCATCTCAGCCATGACACCAGCGATGTTCTGGTAATTTGGCAAACACTTTACCATAGAAGCTCTTTTGACCATTCTTGGGAGTTCTTGCTCCCAATACCAGAGCATCATGGCTGAGACCCTGAGCTAAGCCTTCCTCACTGCTGCCAAGTGTCCCTTCTGGCCAGCTGACTGGTGGGGGGCAGCAGCTGTGGATGGGGGAACCACATGTGGAGGGTGCTGCTCACTCCCAGCCCCTTCTGAACCTGCACTCCCACTGGCTGGGAACAGGCCAAGGCCCAGGCCCAGGAGGAGAGGTTTGTACCTGCCTGAGGGCAGAAATTACCTTGGAAAAGTTCTGGGAATGCTTATGAAATTCTCCCCATTCAAGGATTTCCTTAGATTTTGTATATCCAAATTAGAGCTATCCAAATTTTGGAAATCTTGTTTCCACCATGACACTGATGAATTTGTGGCCTGCCCTTCTTCCATTTTCGACTTTCTACCTTTGTCCTGTTGCCAGCACAGGCTTGCTTTGCATCAGTTTCCTGTTTACCTCTCTTTTTCCACTGGATGTCATTGGTGTTCCTCAGAGCAAGCATGTCTTGACTAAATCACAGCACAAGAAAGGAACTGATGTGGTCCAGTGTTCTGCATTATGGCTTAATCATTACATATGTCTGCATGCATGTATGAGCTGATTTTAAAAATCACAAGAATCCTAATGTAATGGCATAGTTATGCAGGGTGACCTTGCTAATCTCCATAAAAAACACTTTAACAGAAGACTGCTGCGAACTGGGTGTGGCTCCAACTGGAAATTAATTTTTTTAAAAAATATCCAGATTAAATGGGAATGTTAGATCAGATTGCAGGGGGGAGTGAGCCCAGTTTGGAGGGAGGTTTTGCTTTTTGGGGGAGGGGGGGGGATCAAAAGTAGGACCAGTTCTTCACTAGCAGTCGTTCTGCCCCCGGCTCAAGCAATCAGTTCCCCACCAGTTGCTGTGAGGGTGCATTTTGATCTGCAGCTCCCCCCAACTTCCTTCATGGCTTCTGGTCTTGTTTTTCTGGAGATCCAGGATCGCTTGAGCCGGGGAGAGTAGAAGCCTATAGCAGAAGCAACTGCTAGTGAGGAGGTCTAGGTATATCACAAAAATCTTCTGATACTCTGTAATATATCTAAGATTGATAATAAAAAGCTGCCAGGAAGATAGCCAGTTTGGGAGGAATTGCAAGTGTAACAGACAAGCTTACAGATAATACCAAAATTATTCAGGATGATGAAAAACAGCTTACCACTCTGAGCCATGGGGTTCCTAGTTGATAAGAATAGTTAAGTACAAAAGATCATTGTGGTTACATGTTAATTACATGTTAATTCAGCATAAAGTCCTCAGTTTACACTACATCGACAACATACCTTTCTACATCAGTACTAGCTCATGATTTCACATGAGTTCATTAATTCACAAATTCATCCATTCAAAATCAAGATCAGTACCATTTTCAACAGTTCACACCTCAGAATTTCCACAGTTCACACTTCAACAGTTCACACGAGGAATCCCAGGTAAAAGCCCCATTCCAGCCACCTTAGTAAACCCGTTTGCAGTAGGCACTTATACTAATCAGACCTATTTTGCAGAGTTCTGGGAATGAATCTATAGAAATTTATAATTATTTCTTTTGTAGGTACCATGCAAAATTACTTAGAGAATGACTGAAGCAGTGTTTTCTCTTTTCTGGTATAGCCATGCCAGCCCACACCTGACCTTGATCTACCATGAGTCAGTTTCAGAATAAGGCAGCTTCAAGTGTTGTTGGCCATCAAGAGGAATGGGTTGGCCATAAAGTTGTTGATACGCCAGTGTTTAGTGAGGGTGGTCTTTAGTGATGCAAAGAATGAAGGCTTGCACACAGCAGTGGTAAAACTACTATATACAATTTATGTACACCTCCACTCTCCAAACCGACAGAATGCTCCGCTGCAACACCACCATACATAACCCACACATAGTAAAGTTTCTCTGTACACTTATACAATTCATCTCCCCAGGTGACCAATCCGCCTGCTGCTGAGTCATGCTGACATTGTCCAGGCTGATGCAATCTGGCAAGTAGCCACCTCCTGTCACCTAGATGATCTACCTGGCAGATCAGTGATTTTCACTTTCCCAGCATGTGCTTAGAAACTGTCATTGTCTTCCATAATACTGACAAAAGTGAGACAGGATGCTGGCCTAGATGAACCCTCACTTTTGTCCCACAGGCCAAGGATGTCATTAGGCAGAGAGCTTCCGCAGGCTGGTACCAGGGCAGAAAATGCCTTGACTCTGGTTGGGACAGCCAGATATCTTTCAGACCAGGGGTTTCCAGGAGGTTCTTCTCTCCAGAGCATGATGCTCTTCGAGGGATATATTGGCAGAGATCATCCTGTAGATATGTTGGTCCCAGACTGATTAGGGCCTTGAAGCTTATACCAAAACCTTGGTACCAAAACCTTATTGCTTCCCCTTTTTCTTCACTAGTAAATGATATGACAACAATAGGCCTCCCCAGAAGTCATCTAACCCATCAACCGTATTCCCAGTTGCATCTGTTTTTAAGCAAAAATTTGTCTCTTTGCTTGAAATCCACATTTTTGTTCAGTGTCAAACCTATTTGGGATTAACAATCCTTACTGATGCATAGGCATTCTGAATTCACTTTAGTTTATGTTGGATGATCTTCCTTACTGGGGCCAGCCAGGTATTGGAATTATTAGATAACAGGCTGCCATTTTAACAGAGATGTTTGCAATATTTCTGCAGATCTGTGAAGCTGGGAGTCATTTCATCAATGTAGCTCTAGTCCATCAGAATCAATCAGGTTGGTGATTTTTATTTTTCAGTTATTTTTTTCTCTCTCTGTCTTAAAATTCTGTCTGGTTAAGGTAGCAAATTAACCCTGTTTAAGCTAATTTCACTTTTTCTAAATAGGGATGTGTGAACGTATTTATTTATTTATTTGACTTTTAGTCCCCCCCTCTCCTGCACAGCCAGGCTCAGGGGAGGTAACAACATATTAAAAAATAATTTCATAAATTGATCATTAAGACAGATTTCCATCGCAATGGTGGCCAAGGTATAAGCAACATAATTTGACCAGATGAGATTGTGTCACCTGTGTGTTAGTGGAAGCGGATACAAAGACACAGGGCTTTTTTCCCTAGGGGAACACAGTGGAATGGAGTTCTGGAACCTCTTTGTGGAAAGAAAATTCTCAAAAAATGTTGAAAAGTTCATGGGGGGCACCTGTGTGTTTCTCCTTCATTTCCCTCTTGAGAGTTCTGGCACCTCTTTTCCCAGAAGAAAAGGCCCTTCAATGACGCTGTTAATGGATTATTTTAAGTACACCCCTCTGTACTCTCAATAACCCAAACAACCAGAGACAAACAATGCAGATAAACTTTATTCCCCTTGACTCCAAACGGGAGGCTTGAAGACACATAAACTCAGAAGGCAAAACAGATAATATCAGTAATTCAATTCCGGATACAATAGATTATGCATTTTAATAATCAAATGAACTCTACACACATTCTCATAGCTAAGCCTACCCTTGTCATATAATCTAATACCTGTTAAAAAGAGTTAATTCAATGAAAACCTAAGTTCCAGTTTATAGCAGAGCCATGCTCTATATTCTAAGTTTGAGCAGTTACACTATGTTTGAGGCCTCAAACAGGAGATGACTTAAACTCAGCAAATTTCTGGTTTGTCCAGCAGAGACTCTCTCTCATGCAGGCCAGCCCAGAGCCTCAGTCCCGATTAGCTTGGCATGATCAAACACAGAGGCAGCCTCCGATGCAGTTCAGCAGCTTTTTGCCCAAAGTCCAGAGCTTTTAAAGGATTGGGTCCATCTCACTTAGGGTTGCCAAGTCCAATTTAAGAAATATCTGGGGACTTTGGGGGTGGAGCCAGGAGACTTTGGGGGTGGAGCCAAGATCAAGGCTGTGACACATATAATTGAACTCCAAAAGGAGTTCTGGCCATCACATTTAAAGGGACGGCACACCTTTTCAATGTCTTCCTTCCATAGGAAATAATGAAGGATAGGGGCACCTTCTTTTGGGGCTCATAGAATTGGACCCCCTGGTCCAATCTTTTTGAAACTTGGGGGTATTTTGGGGAGAGGCACTAGATGCTATACTGGTGCCTCTACCTCAAAAAACAGCCCCACCAGAGCCCCAGATACCTGCGGATCAATTCTCCATTATCTTCTATGAGAATAAATCTCCATAGGGAATAACAGAGTTCCCAGCAGACATTTCCCTCCCCTCCCCCCACTTTCTGATGACCCTGAAACTGGGGGAGGGCCTCCAAACTGGGGGATCCCCTGCCCCCACCTGGGGATTGGCAACCCTAATCTTACTATCTTTATCTTATCAGATAGCATCAGATGTTATGCATTCTATAATATAGGGGGAGGTGTTTGTGAGTTTCCTGCATTGTGCAGAGAGTTGGACTAGATGACCCTGGAGGTCCCTTCCAACTCTATGATTCTAGGATTCCACAAAACTCCAGCTGCATTTTAATATCAACAACCCTAGTGCGAAATCAAAACATTTGAGGCAAAGATTGCCCTCAGTTCACTCTTACCTTTCACCTACTCCCTAGCAGGTTTTCACAGATGGCTGGAGCCCTGCTTCCTGCCATATCATATAAGGATCATACCAAATAAGGCCTTTCCTTTCCTGAGAAAGCTTATGAACCTTCACACACTAACCTAGATTCTCTACTTATGCTTTTCTCTGAGAGAAATATAAATGCCTGAACAAATTACACTGAAAATGTGCTTTTCTCTTCTTTCCTGAAGGAAATAAAGCCTCTTTTCCAAGTCCGTCAATCAACCCTTTCACATGGCTGTTTACAGTGGTCTCCTGTCCAAACTATACCTATGAGGTACCCTCCTTTCCTCATCTCTCCCTTGTGCTGGGGACATTAAGCTCAGGAAGAGGTGCCAGCGTGGTCTTCAGACACGACCTCGGTCAGATTTGACCTTAATTCACTTGCAAGCCAGCTGAGGTCTTGCAACGAGCCCTGCTCCACTCTAGGAGTTTATGCACAAGTTGCTGGCTGGCCAAGGCATTTGCATTGAAAATGAGTTTGGTTTACTGAAGAGCATCTAGTTCCATCATAACACACATGCTTTCCCTGCACCAGGTAGATTAAATTTGTATCAAGTTGCTAACTGTGGTTTGGGAAATGCCTGAAGATTTGGGAGGGGAGCCTGGGGTGGAGGGGGCCCTCAGTGGGGTCGAGGGCCATGGAGGCTACCCTCCAAAACATCCATTTTCTCCAGGGAAACTGATCTCTGTTGTCTGGAGCTGTAATTCTGAGAGATCTCCAGGCTGCACTGGGAGGATGGCAGCCCTAGGTTTGCACCGATTTGGTAAACAGAACCACAGCCCAGGTTCTTGGATTCCTAAGTAAAACAGTGACCCTCCCTTTCCAATGCCCAGAGCGTGAATTTTGATGCTGGGTCCCTTCAGCTCCCTCTGACTCTTCTCCCCTGGATGTGGCCTTTCTTTTTTGTTTAAAACAATTTATTATTATGCAATATACTGTAATAGCATATTATCATTTGTGGCCTTTCTGCTCAGTTTGTCTGCTCATTTGCCAGCCCTTGCAAAATTGCAGGAATGCCATGTTGGGGAAAGCCTTTTCCAAAGGGCTGCTTTGACTCTGGTTGCCAGTAGGAGGTGGATTGGGCTGGATGAAGCCTGGAGGGTTTCACAGAAGGCAGCTCTTTATATTTCAGTGCAGTTCCTATTCTTCTTTTCTTTGCAACAGATCGGGTCTTGGGTTAGTTTCACATTAATGACGCAAACTCTGCCAGGTAAGAGCCAGCCATTGAATGGAGAAAGAAAACCTTGCGCCCGGTGGGAAGGGCTGTGGCTCAGTGGAAGAGCCTCTGGTTTGCCTGCAGAAGGTCCCAGGTTCAGTCCGCAGCAGCAGCATCTCCCGTGGAAAGGACCTGGCAGGAAGTGATGAGTGGAAAACCTTTCTCTGCTTGAGATTCTGGAGAGCCCTGGCCAGTCTCAGCAGGCCATCTGGACATGAGCTGATTCAGTGTAAGGCGATTCCATGCATGTCCATATGGATGCTCTCCCACTTTCAATAATTATATATGGAATGTAAAACAACACCATCCCTGCATCTACAAGAGTGCCAAAACTTT
Organism: Heteronotia binoei; assembly: GCF_032191835.1. NCBI lineage: Eukaryota > Metazoa > Chordata > Lepidosauria > Squamata > Gekkonidae > Heteronotia > Heteronotia binoei. Next base: position 102,246,246 of record NC_083232.1, on the reverse strand, counting down.
GCCTTTCCTCCAATAATAATGGCCCAGCCCAAGTTAACACTTTCCACACGGAGGAATGGCTGCCTCCTTCTGAAAATAGATGGCAAACCAAGAGGACTGATATGGCCCGAAACAAAAGCAATCTGAGTAGCATAAAACAACCAGTATAATTCCATAGTCTTAAAGACGCAGTAACATGCAAAATTCTAAAGAATCAATTCCAATGGAAAAGTCCCTCTATAATAACAAGTAGAATTGTGCTCAAGGCGTAGACCTTAATGCTTGCCATCACGTGCAGTGAATCCGAGGAGAATAGCCACAAGCTAAAATCAGTGAAATGGAGACCGGTTGCTGGAATTGAAACTGATTCTTGAGAATTTTGTATGTTCCTGTGTCCTTATGGAATTATGCTTAGTGTTTGTGCTACTCAGATTGCTTTTGTTTTTTGCCTCCCCCTGAAAATGAGCAACTGTGGACCGACTCAAGAAACCATTTCTTTCCCCTCTTTCCAGTGGGCGTTTTTGCATTGCTGATGGCAATCCAGATGGCACTTTGGGCTCGGAAGAAGCACCAGCTGTACTCGAAGAGGGCAACTTTCCCTAGGTGGAGAAAAGCAGCCATGATTCCATTTATACTGTAAATGCAACTGGACTTGACGTGGAACTAGCAGGAGCATTCACTCCATTGAGTTATCCATATGGGCACTGAGGGTTTTTCCCTAAAAGGATTACGATATCATAGCAGCAGTCATAATGGATTAGACCCGTGTTTCAGCATCTGTTTTGCACAGTGGCCAGCCACTGGGGCCCCAGATAAAAACCTGGTGGTAATGTTGAGGACTCGTTCAGGTGCTTTATAGGAGGAAGGTTCCAGGTCCAGGACTGGGGATTTCCAGGTACAAGTGCTGGGAAGGGCATTTCTCTGCCTGTGGCTGGCCAGGAGGGTGGGCAGCCCGAAGACCTGACTCACTCTAAGATAGGTTAAGAGGCTGAAGGGCCTACATGTGCCCACTACTACTTGTTGCCCTTGTACAACAGCCAGGGTCATCATATCACCAAAATAACTGCTTTTGAAACTCTCCCTAATTCAAAAGTAGAAGAAGAAGAAGACTGCAGATTTATACCCCGCCCTTCTCTCTGAATCAGAGACTCAGAGCGGTTTACAATCTCCTTCATCTTCTCCCCCCACAACAGACACCCTGTGAGGTGGGTGGGGGTGAGAGGGCTCTCACAGCAGCTGCCCTTTCAAGGACAACTCCTGTGATAGCTATGACCGATCTAAGGCCATTCTAGCAGCTGTAAGTGGAGGAGTGGGGAATCTTGGGAGTAAGTGCCACTGTATTCAGTGGGATAGAATAATGAGTAAGCGTGCAACGAGTTGAACTGTAGGCTGCATTCCTGTGCAGTGATTTCAATCAAAGTCAATTTAGCGGATTTAGTTCTGAGAAAATGTGCATAGAATCAGGCCACATGTTAGCTTTAAAGTAGGAAAAGGATACCTGCTGAATTTTAGTGCTCCATACTTTCCTGTATTCCAAAATCTGCACTTTCCTTACACTTATTTTGTTTCCTGTCCACCAAAACGGACAAAGCATTATTTATTTTCAGGATCTCATTTGAATGGATTATAGACCTTATTTTGCTGAGTTGCCATTATTTGCCTACCTGATTAGGTAACCTTTGAATTGATGAGTGGGCTCAAAGGCTATCAACTGATTTACTGAATAAAGTTAAAGGAGTGGGGACCTGCAGGAAACTCCCGGAGGCTGCTTCCCTTCCATGGCTCGGGCCTCTGCTCCCCCTTCTCCTGCCCACCTCCAGTGCTTCATCTCATCTCGGGTTTCCCTTGGGTTGTTTAACCTCCAGATGGGGCTTGAAGATCTCCTGAAATTTCAGCTGGTTTCCAGGCTACAGAGGTCAGTTTCCCGGGAGTAAATGGCTGCTTTTGAGTCATGAACTCTGACATCATACCCCTGCTGAGCTCCCTCCTCCGGCTCCACCCCCAAATTGGGATTGGCAGCCCTAACAAGAGACCATCAAGGCATGCACTTCTTTGCTGATCTGGCGAGTTCAGGTGCCCCCGCCCCAGAATGCGACACTCAGCACAAAACACCTTGGCCGCCAACATAGTCAGTGCAATGCATCACAGAATCATAGAGTTGGAAGGGACCTCCAGGGCCATCTAGTCCAACCCCTGCAAAATGCAGGAAACTCACAAATTCCTCCCCCTAAATTCACAGGATCCTCATTGCTGTCAGATGGCCATCCAGCCTCTGTTTCAAAACCTCCAAGGAAGGAGAGCCCACCACCTCCCGAGGAAGCCTGTTCCACTGAGGAATCGCTCTAACGGTCAGGAAGTTCTTCCTAATGTTGAGTCGGAAGCTCTTTTGATTTAATTTCAACCCATTGGTTCTGGTTCTACCTTCTGGGGCCACAGAAAACAATTTCACACCATCCTCTAGATGAGAGCCCTTCAAGTACTTGAAGATGGTGATCATATCACCTCTCAGCCACCTCCTCTCCAGGCTAAACATACCCAGCTCCTTCAACCTTTCCTCATAGGACTTGGTCTCCAGACCCCTCACCATCTTCATTGCCCTCCTCTGGACTTGTTCTAGCTTGTCTATATCCTTCTTAAAATGTGAACATATGAAGCTGCCTTCTACTGAATCAGACCTCTCTTGGTCCATCAAAGTCAGTATTGTCTTCTCAGACTAGCAGCGGCTCTCCAGGGTCTCAAGCTGAGGTTTTTCACACCTATTTGCCTGGACCCTTTTTGGGAGATGCTGGGGATTGAACCTGGGACCTTCTGCTTCCCAAGCAGATGCTCTACCACTGAGCCACCGTCCCTCCCCAAAACTGGACACAATACTCTAGGTGAGGACTTACCAAAGCAAAGTAAAGCGATACAATCACATCACGTGATCTGGACACTATACTTCTGTTGATACAGCCCAAATTGCATGCATCACACTGTTGAGTCATATTCAGCGTATGATCCACTAAGACCCCTAGATCCTTTTTGCACATACTGCTGCTAAGACAAGTCTCCCCCATCCTATAACCATGCACTGGATTTTTCCTAACTAAATGCAGAACTTTACATTTATCCCTGCTAAAATTCATCTTATTGATTTTAGCCCAGTTTCTCAGCTTGTCATGGTCATCCTGTATCCTGTTTCTGTCTTCTACTGTATTTGCAACCCTTCCCAATTAAGTATCATCTGCAAATTTAATAAGCATTCCCTCAATTCCTTCAAATAATTGATAAAGATGTTGAACAAAGCAGGTCCCAGCACAGATCCTTGAGGCACTCCACCTGTCACTCCTCTCCAAGAGGATGAGGAACCATTCACAAGCACTCTTTGGGTGTGATCTGTCAACCAGTTACAGATCCACCTAATGGTAACAGGATCCAAACCACATTTTGCCAACAAGGACAGTATGTGGAACCTTATCAAAAGCCTTACTGAAGATCAAGATAAATGACATCTCCAGAGTTTCCCTGATCCAGCAAGGTAGTCACTTTCTCAAAACAAGAGATGTCTGAACAATCCCTGCCTGGGGTAACTCTCTGCTCTGCACATACAATATACTCCTCCTTCATGCACATGCTAAATCCTTCAAAATACTCAAGTCATGCAAAATGCTCTTCCTTCACAGCTTTGGTGGCTGATGTCTGCTGCCTTCTGCACGCATCGAGCCTTTTTGGAAAGGGCCTGCAGCAAACAAGGGTAGCAGCAGTTTTGGGGGGCGGGGGGTTGTAGCTGGGTAAGAATGAAGGACCTTCCAAAGAAGAAGAAGAAGATATTGGATTTATATCCTGCCCTCCACTCTGAATCTTAGAGTCTCAGAGCAGCTCACAATCTCCTTTACTTTCCTCCCCCACAACAGACACCCTATGAGGTTGGTGGGGCTGAGAGGGCTCTCACAGCAGCTTCCCTTTCAAGGACAACCTCTGCTAGAGCTATGGCTGATGCAAGGCCATTCCAGCAGGTGCAAGTGGAGGAGTAGCTCCAAAGTCATGATGTTACTTTGTGGCCTACTGATATTGTCCTGAAGACTATAAGATTTGTAAATAAATGTATGCGGGGGGGGGGGGGGGCGGGCACACACAATATCTCTGTTGCTCTCTCTTCACAAGCAAATATTACCAGAATAGGAAGTTCCTGGAACTTTACTGATTAGGAAACTTGGGCAGATTGACACAGCTTTGATGAATCAAAGTATTTTGCGTTTTCTGTGCAAAATTAAGCTAATTCATTGGTGACTCAAAGAGCAAAAATCAAGTTTACAGCATCCTCTAGTGGTTCGAATATATCACCACATGGCGTCTCTGCAGTGCTAGACATGGCTCATATTACTTGCATTAGGTAGCTTCTCTTCAAATATGCAGCCTTCAAAACAGATTATAAACCCCGTGATAACAGCTCAAGGACTTTATTAGATACCAAATTATTACTAATTCTGGATCCTCTGTTCAGTACAAGAACACAAGAGCCCTGCTGGATCAGACCAAAAGTCTGTCTAGTCCAGCATCCTTTCTCACATGGTGGCTAACCAGTTTCTCTGGACAGCCAACAATAGGGCAGAGAGACTGAGATATTCCCTGATGTTGCCTCAGAGGGCTAGTGCTCCTCAATGTGGAGGTCCCCTTCAGTCACCAGGTCATTGATATATTTGTCCAGGGCTCTTTTGGTAGAAAAAGTCCAGCAGTAACTCATTTGCATATTAGGCCACACCCCGATGCTACCATTGTTCCACATAGGGTTTTTTAACTAGAAAAAACCCACCAGGGCCTCATTTGCATATTAGGACACACCCTTGACACCAACCCAGCCGGAACTGCTGTTTCTAAGATCACAAACACACACACTGTCACAGAGGGACAAAAGGTTCTTGTGTCGGTGTGGAATCCCAGAAGACAGACAGAGATCCTAACAGTGGAAGGGGACTTGGCACAAGTGTATGAGGTGTCAGTGTGAAGGGCCCTCAAGGGTGTCAGAGTCCAGGTTATAGCTCTTCCGACAAGAGGATACCTAGTCTGCTAGGGGAAAGGGAGGGACATTCTTATAAAAGCTCAGTCAGTCTTCTCTCAGAGAGTGAGATAGTGTGCGGATCTATTAAAAAGCCAAATCCATCTCAAAATTTTATATTTGAAGAGTGTTATCCAGTTGAGGGAAACACTGAGTTTTCATATTTATTTGTAACAATAGCCCGCCAGTATAAAGTGTTCTTTTGGGTTTCTACTTTGATTTTCTGTCTGCCAACTGTTCTTAATCTTACAATCCACTGATATTATTTCCTCCCATCCCAGCCTATCTGTATATAATAAAACTTATCTTTGTTTTGATCTGAAAACACCATCTGTGCCATCATTTATTTCTGACAAGGTTAATTTTGGTTCTCCTGAGATACTGGGAAAGGTGTGACAGGATTCAAAGCAGCCCCTTTTGCCTGCTGACCCTGGCTCCCTCACACCCCCTTTCAAGCTCTTTATTCCTGTGGCTTCATGCCTCCTTCAAACAGTGGTGGCTTTCCTATGTCATGGAGCAGTAACAGATTAAAACCCACAGACTGAACATTCATAGCACCTCAGATATTGTGCTTTTCAAGGCAGTCACTTCACACACTCTGCTGCTATGATGTGGAAGAACTTTCTCTGCCTGAAACTCTGGAAAGCTGCTGCCAGTCTGAGTAGACAATACTTATATTGATGGATGAAGGGTCTGATTCAACAGAAGGCAGTTTCATGTGCTCATGTGTGTTCTTCATTTACACTGATCGCTTTCAGCATCCTCCTATGTCTCCATGATAGTCTGAAACCCTCAGCCAGGGAATCTGGCCATGGGCCCAGTGGCTTTACTCCTTGCAAAGCCAGAGGGAACCGCTGGCCAGAACTCTGTATCACTTCAATAGAAGCAAAGAACTATAGAGCTGGAAGGGGCCATACAGGCCATTTAGTCCAACCCCCTGCTCAATGCAGGATCAGCCTAGAGCATCCGCGACCAGTGTTTGTCAAGCCATTACTTAAAGATTGTCAGTGAGGGACAGCTCATCACCTCCTTCAGTAACTGATTCCACTGTCGAATAACTTCTATTGTAAAAGAAGTTTTTCCTAATGTCCAGTTGATATCTTCACACGCTTAACTTAAACCCATTATTGTGAGTCCTCTGCTGCCAATAGGAACAGCTCCCTGCCCTCCTCTAAGAAGAGACAGCCCTTCAAATACTTCAGAAGAGCAATCCTCCACCTCGTCTTCTCCAGACCGAACATCCCCGGGGCCCTCAGCCTTCCCTTATAGGGATTGGCCTCCAGGCCCCTGGTCATCTTCATCACTCTCCTCTGCAGCTGCTCCATTCTGTCCACATCCTTCTTGAAGTGAGGCCTCCAGAACTGCACACAAGACTCCAGGTGTGGCCTGGCCAATGCAGTGTACAGCGGAATGATGACATCTTGTGATCTGGAAGTTATGCCTCTGTTGATACACCCCAAAATGGCATTTGCCTTTTTTGTCACTGCAACACACTGGCTGATTACACCCCTGGTCTTCCCCCACACAGGCACCCAGGCAGCCTTGCCACATCTCATAAGAACATAAGAGAAGCCATGTTAGCTCAGGCCAATGGCCCATCCAGTCCAACACTCTGTGTCACACAGTGGCAAAAAATTATATATATGTATATTATACACACACACACACACACACACACACTGTGGCTAATAGCCACTGATGGACATCTGCTCCATATTTTTATCTAAACCCCTCTTGAAGGTGGCCATGCTTGTGGCCGCCACCACCTCCTGTGGCAGTGAATTCCACATGTTAATAATCCTTTGGGTGAAGAAGTACTTCCTTTTATCCATTTTAACCTGTCTGCTCAGCAATTTCATCGAATGCCCATGAGTTCTTGTAATCGTGAGAAAGGGAGAAAAGTACTTCTTTCTCTACTATCTCCATCCCATGCATTATCTTGTAAACCTCTATCATGTCACCCCGCAGTCGACGTTTCTCCAAGCTAAAGAGTCCCAAGCGTTTCAACCTTTCTTCATAGGGAAAGTGTTCCAGCCCTTTAATCATTCTAGTTGCCCTTTTCTGGACTTTCTCCAATGCTATAATATCCTTTTTGAGGTGCGGCAACCAGAACTGCACACAATACTCCAAATGAGACCGCACCATCGATTTATACAGGGGCATTATGATACTGGCTGATTTGTTTTCAATTCCCTTCCTAATAATTCCCAGCATGGCGTTGGCCTTTTTTATTGCAAACGCACACTGTCTTGACATTTTCAGTGAGTTATCTACCACGACCCCAAGATCTCTCTCTTGGTCAGTGTCTGCCAGTTCACACCCCATCAACTTGTATTTGTAGCTGGGATTCTTGGCCCCAATGTGCATTACTTTGCACTTGGCCACATTGAACCGCATCTGCCACGTTGACGCCCACTCACCCAGCCTCAACAGATCCCTTTGGAGTTCCTCACAATCCTCCCTGGTTCTCACCACCCTAAACAATTTAGTGTCATCTGCAAACTTGGCCACTTCACTGCTCACTCCCAACTCTAAATCATTTATGAACAAGTTAAAGAGCATGGGACCCAGTACCGAGCCCTGCGGCACCCCACTGCTTACCGTCCTCCACTGCGAAGACTGCCCATTTATACTCACTCTCTGCTTCCTATTACTCAGCCAGTTTTTGATCCACAAGAGGACCTGTCCTTTTACTCCATGACTCTCAAGTTTTCTAAGGAGCTTTTGATGAGGAACTTTATGAAAACTTTCTGGAAGTCAAGGTAAACAACATCTATCAGGTCTCTTTTGTGCACATGTTTGTTCACCCCCTCAAAGAAATGTAACAGGTTAGTGAGGCAAGATCTTCCCTTACAGAACCCATCTCAGCCGCCTTACCTAAGAGGCAGGGCAGTGTCAGTGTGAAGGGCCCTCAAGGCAGGGCGGAGCTTCTTTCCTTGCCGTGCCCCGCCATGGTGTGGTGCAGGCTGGCAGTTTGCATTGCAATCTGCAGATGCACACATGGCACCTTCATCTCTGCCACACCCTCCTTCCTGGGGGATTCAAAACACGTGGGAGGGTGCGGGTGAAAGGGCCCCCGATCAGTTGATCCACGGAGCCTTTATCTGAGAGTGGAAAGGGCTGTGACTCTCCCTTCTTCACTCACTCCCCCACCTGCTGCCTGGGAGGGGGGCACCCAGTTCAGCACCCCCAGGGCCACGCCTGTAGGCAACCACCTATAATTACCCAATGGACGTGCTGGCCCTGCACACAAGCAGTTAGTAGAAAGCCAAAACTGCTGTTCAGACCACTACACAAGATCACACATTGCAGTTAAAGAGTCTTAAAACAAAATAGTTTATGTGTTCTTCTATAAACTGATATCATATGGTCTGGGGTCCAAAACCGATATGCAACATGCAGTATTCACAGATGCCCAAAGCACTTTCAGCATTGTATGTTGCATATAGGTTTTAAACCACAAACCACATTATATGAGTTTATAGATGAGATAGATACAAACTGTTTTGTTTTAAGGAAAATGAGGGTCTTTAATTGCATTGTGTGATTTTGTGTCTGAACGGCAGTTTTGGCTTTTCTACTTGACTTTTATGCTCCTCCCCAGTTTTTTTTCTTTAGAAAAGCAGTTAGGGCTGTTTTCTTCAATCCGATTCTCAGGTGGAAGCTCCAGACACAAAATTTGATATGGGTGAATACAATTTTTTTGTCAACTCCCATAAGCTACAATTAACAGTAGAAGAGGCATATATGTGTTTTAAATAAAATATTGGATGTAATAGTTTAATTGTCTGAACAAGGAGATCCAAAACCAAATACTATCCTGACTAATTATTTGTCTCCTTTTTATCGGATTGGATATACTGCAACTATTTCAGTGAACAATTTGTTCCGCTGGTTTTGTGCTCAGAATAAACAGGATCAGGATCAATATATCACTGGGTGAATTCCAAGGCTGCATGATCAGAGCAGAACATTAATGTGCTGGATTTGTTTTAAAACTTTACAAGAAGGCAAACGAGAGACTAATGCAGGGTATATGAAAAATAAAAGGCGCCCTGCATTTTGTGTAGGGGAAACTAAAGGCCACTGGGTGTCACTGTTTGAATATAAATTGCTCCAGATATTTTTGAAAACCTTTGAAAAAGAAGAGAAGGCAACCCACGCAGGACTTTGTACAGTAGGAATTCTGCTTCGTATTTATTGCATAACACATCCTGAAGGATCTCTGATAACCTCAGTGCTTCCCTTTCAGGTTTGAAGAAGGTAGAGAAGATTCAGCTTTGCAAATATCTATTTTACTGCCCGTGTAGATGTGTACTCGAGGACCTCTTGTAAAGGAAATATGACATCTGCAGGCAGGGCAGGGCTGGCATCCCATCATTTCTTCACGATGTGGTTTCTGTTTCTCTCATCCTGAATCACAGGCTCAGTGAAGCTTATTAAAATCCCCCCAAGTTCAGTGGGTGTATTCAAAATTAGACAAGAACAATACAGGTTTGATTACCAGAATCTAGCCCCAATTAAACACCATAATGATTCCTCCCAGGGAAATGTCAAGGCGGAAATGCTTCAACAGCCACCAGCTGAGCTCATGTCTGTTCACCAGCGGCAAACAGGTAGCTGAGTTTTCAGTGGACCATTTGCGGCTGTTCTGCATATTTTTTCCTAAAATCACAGCACAGTGCAATTGGCTGTCTGCACACGCACATTCTTATATAATTCAGTTTCTCCTCGCCCTGCCCCCATGCACAACTGCTCTGCTTGGCAGTTTAAATCTACAGTCTATATTGTGTCCCCAGCCCCTTTGTATCTGTGTGCCCCGCTGGAATTCTCACACAGGGTGGGGAGCGCAGCTGCAAAATGGCTGTTGCAGGAGGCATAGCCATGGACAGGTAGGAAGCCCAGATGCAAGGGGAAAGATGGGGACTGAGAAAGAGGAGTGACAGAGAATGAAGCCAATTCTGCGGTGGCAGCTGCAACTGAAACAATGTTATTTTAACCCTCACAGCCAATCAGATCTCCAGGGATCAAAGAGAATTCCACCTGCTCCACCCACTTTCTAAAAACAATCTGAGGGCGCCAGGAAAGGTTGAGGATCTGAGGTAGAAATAATATAATCAGTTGATATATAGATCACTTAGATCATTCTTCTTTAAAACTACCATTAGATGTTGGTCTCAGTGGTCCTCCTGAGCCATGTTAATGGGTGCTGAGTTGCTTGGATTGGCACCATTTTCACAGAGGCACACTTAGAAAACAGCCCAAGCCAGCTTGCTCAGGAGGCATGTAAGTTGCTTGGTGCCAAGTTGAGCAAATGCAATGATCAGCTCTCACCTGGGGGTCACAAACAAGATATGTTCACCTGTCAAACACAGAATCATAGAGTTGGAAGGGACCTCCAGGGTCATCTAGTCCAACCCCCTGCACAATGCAGGAAACTCACAATTACTTACAAATACCATGTTTAACACAAACATGTGCAGCTGCCTTATACTGAATCAAACGCTTGGTCCATCAAGGCCGGTCTTGTCTACTGGCAGCAGCTCGCAGGGTGTCTCAGGCAGAGGTCTTCCACATCACCTGCCACCTAGAAGTGCTGGGGACTGAATGTGGAAGTTTCTGTCTGCAAAGCAGGAGCTCTTCCACGAAGTCACAGCCTCTCCCCAGAATCCATGGCACTCCTGCCTGGGGGTTGGTTGGAGCCAGGCAGAGTGTGCTTAACTGCTCCAGGGTCCCTGAAGCTGGTCTTCCTCCCAAGGTGCCTCCAAGTGAGACTTCAAACCTTCCTCATAATGAACAGCAACTTCTATAACTCTGCTACCAACCTTGAGTTTCATTTTTTTTTAATATCAACTTATATTGAATACAGGATATCTTGAATTTGAAGTAAATTCAGAGAATTATACACTTGGCACAAAGTGGTAAAGCTGCAGTACTACAGTCTGAGCTCTCTGCTCATGACCTGAGTCTGATCCTGGCAGAAGCTGGGTTCAGGTAACCGGCTCAAGGTTGACTCAGCCTTCCATCCTTCCAAGGCTGGTAAAATGAGTACCTAGCTTTCTGGGGGGAAAGTGTAGATGACAGGGGAAGACAATGGCAAACCACCCCATAAAAAGTTTGCCGTGAAAATGTCATGATGTGACGTCACCCCAGAGTCAGAAACAACTGGTGCTTGCAGCTTTACTTTTTTTTTTTTTAACTTCAACAGAGGCATAACATCCAAATCACAAGATGTCATAGTCCTGCTATACATATACTAATCAAGTCACACTTGGAGTCCTGTGAACAGTTCTGGAGGCCTCACTTCAAAAAGGCTGTGGACAGAATGGAGCAGGTGCAGAGGAGAGCGACGAGGATGACCAGGGGCCTGGAGACCAAGAAGCCCTATGAGGAAAGGCTGAGGGACTTGGGAATGCTCAATCTGGAGAAGAGGAGGTTGAGGGGGGTGGGAGGGACACAATTGCTCTCTATTTGACGGGCTGTCTCTTAGAGCCCTGTGGCACAGAATGTTAAAGCTGCAGTACTGCAGTCCTAAGCTAAGCTCATGACCTGAGTTCGATCCCCGGTGGAAGCTGGATTTTCAGGTAGCCGGCTCGAGGTTGACTTAGCCTTCCATTCTTCCAAGGTCGGTCAAAAGAGTCCCCAGCTTGCTGGGGGGAAAGCGTAGAGATGACTGGGGAAGGCAAAGGCAAACCACCCCGTAAAAAGTCGGCCATGAAAACGTTGTGAAAGCAACGTCACCCCAGAGTCAGAAACAACTGGTTCTTGCGCAGGGGACCTTTCCTCTTAGAGGAGGGCAGGGAGCTGTTCCTGTTGACAGCAGAGGAGAGAACTCATAATAATGGGTTTAAGTTAATGGTGGGTAGGTATCAACTGAATATCAGGAAAAACTTTTTATGGTAAGAGTTGTTCCACAGTGGAATCAGCTCCCGAGGGAGGTGGTGAGCTCCCCCACCACTGGCAGTCTTTAAGCAGCAGCTGGACAAACACATCAGGGATGCTCTAGGCTGATTCTGCATTGAGCAGGGGGTTGGACTAGATGGCCTCTATGGTCCCATCCAAATTTACGATTCCTTCAGATGGTCTTTAATTCCTTTTTCTGCCTTAATTATTTCTGGAGATATTGGAGATCTTGTGTTGCATCCAGCAGATAGGAAAAGGCCACCCCAAAGGATGGGGATTTTCCCGGGAGGGTGATTTTGGGGGACTTCCCCTCTGTGTCGGAGCCCATTTTCCTGAGTGTTTGGATGTCAGAAATGCTGGCACTTCAGCTTAGCTGAGGTTAAACCATATATTTTCTGGACTCTTGTAAAAATCTGTTGGCATATTTCTTTTTTTTCCTGTGTGTTTCTCCTTTTTAAAGCAGAGTGGTAATTGCTGGAACTGTAACCCCCGACTTTGTTTCCTGCAGAATAGAAGTCTGTGCACAGCCAGCTGCACTTCGGCCATCTCCAGCTTTAATGACTGCTGCTTTTGCCTAGTTGCTCTTTGCTTGTGTCCTTTGTGGAAACAGTCACAAAGTGACTTTAAATATTTAAAGAACCAGAATAACAGTGTGTTGGCCTCCGCAAAATGATTGTGTCTGCCAGAACAGCTGCAATTTCAGCATATAAGAAATCTTGCAGAACTGAAGAATCCAGCATTCGTTTTGGGGAAAAAGAACCATAATAATTGAGGAACTGACATTATAAATGATTAGATTTGGTTTAAATCTCATAAACATAGAAGCAGTGCGCTGCCTGAGGGAGCTGTAAGTTGTCAGAATGCTTTAAAGGGCTAGTTAAAAACAGTCAAAGAGATTCACAGGGCAACCCTTGGTGTCACCACCCTGCTTGGGACAGCACTGGAAAGCCTGAATGGAAGGAAGATATCAGCTGGAACTGTGGATTGCCATTAATAGATCAGGACTGGTTGGGTAATGAAAAGAGGATCTTCCAGCAGAGAAATGACAGTGATCAAAAAGAAAGAAAGAGAAAACAGAGACCCAAAGCAGACCCTTCAAGCTCTCTGATTCCATGTTATTCAGTTGATAACAGCTGGGCTGTTTTGGTTTGACCAGCTGGGACATATCTGCACGATACATTAAAAACCCTGGAAACCGCAGCTTTCTGAGGAGGGCTGTGCATCTCATAGGAAATTTCTAGCACTGTCACAGATTGTGGGGGTTGGGGAGGGGGAATGGTATACCACTACAATGCAGTCATGTTCTTTTGTGACTGTAAAGGACTAAAGAGTTAAAACAAGACACAGCTGAGCAACTGCAAACCAGGAATTCCCAGAGCTCTGGTCTGCTACCTTGTATGGTCAGGCATGGAAGCTGCAGGTGAGATTGTTCGCCAGGTATAAGCGTCAAGGATTTCTCTGCACAGGTTGTCTGTTGGTTCCATAGTTCTCGCAGGGTTGTCCTTAAAAGGGCAGCTTCTATGAGAGCTCTCTCAGCCCCACCTACTTCACAAGGAGTCTGTTGTGGGGGAAGAAGATAAAGGAGATGGTGAGCCATTCTGAGACTCTCAGATTCAGAGCTGTGGCAGAACCGGCCCGATTCTGCCTTCAGACCCGGTCCCGTCAGCTCCCTATTGAGTCACCAACTCCTGGAGGGAGCTATTTCTCCTCCTGCCCCTTGTGCTCGCTGCCACCACCTGCTCAGTCCCGGGGTTCAGATTGAGAGGAACAGGACTCCCAATCCCCCTCTCCAGCTATGAGGCCCGACCTCCAGGTCCTCTGCCATCCTGCACTTGGGTTTCACAGAGACCTCAGCACTTCTTTGGGGTACCCCTGGAGGATTGGCACCTTATCCAACTGCATGCCTTCCCCCTTCCCTGGGGCCCCCTTCTTAGAAACAGCGTGGTCTAAAGCGGTCTGGGGATCTATGTGGTACAGAGTTTGACTGCCAGCATTTAAACAGTAAAAATATATTTATTTAAAAAGAGAAAAAGATAGGAAAACAAAAACAAAACAAAAACAGTTGCATTTAAAAAGTTAGCACAGCTCAGCAAACAGCATAACAAAATAAAGGTGGCTTTTAAACGCATCGTATTGTCCCTGGTCTACACTTGCCCTGTCTATGAGAATTACTTACTTAGTCTGCCTGCCTGGGCCCTCCCAGGCAGGAGCCTCCATGGCTCACCACATGCTCGATCGAGCGCTGGCTTCCAATTCAAATCTGCCTTCTCTTCCTGCCTAACACATGCAAGGAACAACAGCACTTCCTGCCTCTCTAGGAGATTTTCCCCCTAGCGTTGTTGGTTTGGCTCTGGAAGGGAGGGGGGGAGTGAGGGGAAGGCTACAAAGCCTGCTGAGGGATTTACTGACCCCTGCCAAATGAAGCACCCCCACTGACTAAAATGGCGTTTCTCCACAAGAGCGAAGGAAAGGAAAGGCCCCCCTTGCAAGCACCAGTCGTTTCTGACTCTGGGGTGACGTTGCTTTCACGTTTTCACGGCAGACTTTTTACAGGGTGGTTTGCCATTGCCTTCCCCAGTCATCTACGCTTTCCCCCCAGCAAGCTGGGGACTCCTTTGACCGACCTTGGAAGATAGATAGATGAATTTATTGTCATTGTTCTCAACAAAAAGAGAGCAACGAAATGAGGTGCTCTTCCACAAACATACCAACACATCAAACACACATATTCATAAACCATTTAAATACATCTGAAACCATTAAACCATTTAAACCATTAAAACCATTTAAATACATCTAAAACGGATAAACATTCATAAAACCATTAAAACCATTTAAACCATTAAATAAACATTCATAAAACCATTAAACATTCATAAAACCATTAAAACCATTTAAACCATTAAATACATCTAAAACAGATAATCCTTCATAACCCTGCATTTAACCTAACCACAGCACTTGGATAGAAACTGTCCTTAAATCTGTTTGTCCTAGCCTTCAACACTCTATATCGTCTACCTGACGGTAAGATCTCAAAAAGCAAATGGCCCAGATGTGTATGGTCCCTTAGGATCATTTGTATCTTCCTTTTACATGCCATATTATACAGATCCACCAATGAGGGGAGAGAACATCCACAAATCTTTTGTGCTCTTCTCGTCACTCTTTGGAGCACCCTTCTCTCTGCTTCCGTGCAGCTCCCAAACCATGCGCAGAGGCAATAAGATAAAATGCTCTCAATGGAACTACGATAAAAGGCAACCAGCAGACTCCCTGACAGTTGTAGTGATCTTAAGAGTCTTAAGTAGTATAGTCGTTGCTGGGCCTTTTTCTCTAGAGCTAAAGTATTTGCCTCCCATGTTAGATCCTGTTTCATGGTAATTCCCAGAAACTTCCATTCTGTCACCTGTTCTACCATAACACCATCAATAAACAACGGCTGGGTGTCCAAACTACTCTTCCTGTAATCCACTATAATTTCCTTCGTCTTATTTATATTTAAAATAAGATTATTTACTTTACACCAAAGGGACAGCTGTTGAACTTCCCTCCTGTACGCAGACTCATCATCCTCAGAGATGAGCCCTACCAACGTTGTATCATCTGCATACTTAATGATTTTGTTACTCAGACTGCTGGAAACACAATCAGACGTGTAAATAGTGAAAAGAAGTGGACTCAAGACACATCCCTGAGGGGTGCCAGTATTTAAGATCTTCACGGAGGAAATATATCCATCCATTTTAACCCTTTGTGAACGACCTGACAAAAAATTCAAAATCCACTCACATATAGAGTCCGACAGCTTCAAATCTTTAAGCTTAGACAACAATCTATGGGGTGATATTGTATTAAAAGCAGAACTAAAATCTGCAAACAACATTCTAACATACGTCCCCTTTGGATGGAAGGATGGAAGGCTGAGTCAACCTTCAGCCGGCTTCTGCCGGGGATCGAACTCAGGTCATGAGCAGAGTTTAGGACTGCAGTACTGCAGCTTTAACACTCTGCACCACGGGACTCTTTCAGAGTGAAGGGTGGGGTATAAATCCAATATCTTCTTCCTCTTCTTCTTCCCTGGCATCCAGAAAGGCATGGCTCCTGATTGATGGCTACTTGCAGCCCAACAAACAGTTTGCTATTGTCTGCTGTGCAGGTACAAGTCCTGGCGTAGCAGTAGTTAGAGGAGGGACACTTAGGCTGAAAATGCCAATGTAGATGCCAGAACGTACAGCTTAAAAATGTCCATTCACACAAGCCTATATCCTCTGTCAGAAGAATAGAATTCTCAATTTGTCCTTTTCTGAAAATAAATCTGTGGTAAGCAAGGCTGCAGAATCAAGGCAACGTAACCTGTACAGCCTGTGATTCCTAAGTGTCATTTGTGCAACTGAATGGAGAAGCTGAAACACATCTAATTTGGATCATATCTCACAGGCCCTTTCTTTCCATTCTTGCTTGAGGGCAGTGGGTGGGGTGGATAAGCAGAGTGTCTTCTGGGGCTGAGAGACTGACAGCTGTCTGCCAATGGGGATTGGCCAAGAAAATCCTGCTCCTGAGAGTACAGTCGATATAACCTGAGGCAGCCAAAGGCATTTGCCCGAGGCCTAACTTTTTTTATTTAAGAAAACCAATGGACGGAATTTTCAACTATATTGTGATGAGGGTGGAGGATCTCTTGGATTTTATGTGCTGCAAAAAGAGCCAGTCACATGCAGTAGTGAGCAAGTTTTCCTAGGCTCAGTTCAAACTGGACTTGAATGAAATGGTTTTTTTTTTTTGAGGTCTCGGGTGAAGTTCTTCACCAGCCCTCCTCAGGAGATGCCAGGCCCCCACTGGGGGCAGGGGATTCCCCATCCCTGGACCCTGCCCCTGCGGCCAATCAGCTCACTGATTTTGGGGGGACTTCCTGGCAGCAGGGGGAGGCCTCGATTGGTGACTTCACTTCCAGGGCTCGTTGGAAGTAATGTCATCATGTCACCAGCACTGTGGAGCATTTTGGTATTTGGGCAAAAACTCTGTGGTAAAAATGGCTTCTATATATGGTTTTTGCTCAAATACCAGAACCTTGTCACAATGACATAACTTCTGGCTTGTGCCAGAAGTGACCTCACTGGGTCTTTGGCATCTCCACTGGTGGTAATTCCCCCCCCCCTCTGTTTGCCAAGAGGGACTTGGGAATCATAGCTCATACTCTGCCCACTGCCAGACCCTCTTTTTTCCCAGCCTGCACTGCTTGTGAGGGGCTGAGCCAGCCATGCTACCCAAGTGGTCACTCTTCTGTTCAATTAGAGGAATTTATTGAAGGAGACAAAGCGAGAGGGGATAACTGGGATTATCACCTATTCATAGGAGAGCCTTTCCCTTAGAGAACTCTAGAAATAAACCAATCAGATGATCAATACAAAGGGTTTGTATTGAAAACAAAAATAAATGGGGAACACACAAGTACAAAACACATACCCTAACTAAAAGGGAATCAGGAAGGAGAGAGGATAGAGCAGTTCCGGCCAAGGCAATAGCTACCAATCTTGAAGAGCAAGGTCCACAGAGGAAGCGGAAAAATGGCAAGCATTTCATGGTGAAAAGGAGGTCACCAAACAAGTGGGAGTGTGAGGTACACACACACTGCTATGCCACACTTTAAAGGGGAAAATGCTCCCTGGGACATTGACATGTTTGCCCTCCAAACAATAATTTGATTGGATTTTCGAAGGTGAACAATGGTTTGTGAGAAACCTTGTTGAGCCTACCTGAGGTGAATTACAGGTGTGAATGTTTCTTGATGACAGGAAGACCACCAGATTTTGTGTATAGTGTTGCATGGTTAGGTTAAATAGGTAAAGCTGGGCATGTGACAGGATAATTCCTAGATGAGTCAAGATATTTTTGGGAAATGTCAAAAAGGTCATCCAAACCAACCTGGGCTAAATGCCTTTTGTCAAGAGGGGAGCAAATACAAGTTATAAATATTGGTGTGTACCTCAACCTGGTATCACAGAATCATAGAGTTGGAAGGGATCCCTAGGGTCCAACCCCTACACAATGCAGGAAATTGACAAATACCTTCCCCCCACACACACACCCAGTGACCCCTGTGCCATGCCCAGAAGATGGCAAGAACTTCCAGGGGCCCTTGCTAAACTGGCCTGGAGAAAAATTTCTGACTGACCCCAGAATTTCAATCAGCATTTCTGTGGGCGTGTAAGAAGGGGCCACAAGAACTAAGCACTGACGCAACCCTTCCTGCCCTCCTTCTCATGATCTGCCTAAGTTCACAGATCAGCATTGCTGTCAGATGGCCATCTAGCCTATGCTTAAAGAATTAGTAAATGGCTGGATAGGGTGTCTCCTGACTTTTCCTTTGTCCACTCCTACTATCGTCCCTTGCTCTCATGCTTTTCTTCCTTCTGGGCCCTTCCCTTCTTTCTCTCTCTCTCTTTTTTTGTCCACCATGAAGGCTAGACACACTTTCTAGAATCTCTCTCCATCCTAGCTTAGAGAGAGAGCTGGAAGCCTTTACTCTGCCTTTGCTATCTAGCATGGAGTTCTCTTAAAACAAAGGATTTCTATTTCTGTTCAAAGTAACAAGCCTCATTGTGAACCTATTCCTCAAGCAGCTGGGCAGGGAACCAGCTGCTTCTCCTGCCAGCTTCACCCTTCCGTCCCTCCATTTATACCCTTGACCAATGGCAAAAGCTCAGTGCCTCCCGTGGCCTGGCTTGTGCACCAGACGCCGCTTTCTCCATACCCCTCTTCTATTTGACCTGGCAATGGCTAGGCTGTGTGTGTGTGAGATACTGTTCAGTGGGTGGATTTGGCATTGGATGCTCCAGTTGCTGATGGCTACATTTAAGCAATTTGTTCCTGGGAAACTGATGAGTACCTAAAGAATATGATAGAATCATAGGGTTGGAAAGGACTCCCAGGGTCATCTAGTCCAACCCCCTGCACAACACAGGAAACTCACAAATACCTCCCCCTAAATTCACATGATCCGCACTGCTGTTAGATGGTCATCTAGACTCTGTTTAAAAACCTCCAGGGAAGGAGAGCCCACCACCTCCTGTTCCACTGAGGAATCACTCTAACAGTCAGGAAGTTCATCCTAATGTTGAGCCAGAAGCTCTTTTGATTTAATTTCAACCTGTTGGTTCTGATCCTACCTTCTGGCGCCACAGAAAACAATTCTACACCATCCTCTAGATGACAGTGCTTTAAGGTACTTGAAGATGATGATCATATCACCTCTCAGCTACCTCCTCTTCAGGCTAAACATGACCAGTGCCTTCAACCTTTCCTTGTAGGACTTGGTCTCCAGCCCCCTCGCCATCTTCGTCGCCCTCCTCTGCACCCATTCCAGCTTGTCTATATCCTTCTTAAAATGTGTCTCCCAAAACTGAACACAATACTCCAGGTGAGGTCTCACCAGAGCAGAGTAAAGTGATACCATCACTTCACGTGATCTGGACGCTATACTTCTGTTGATACTACCCAAAATTGCATTTGCCTTTTGCCTTCTGTCCTTGCTAAGAGAGTCATGATCAAAATGGCTTGGGACCTATTGAATTGGCTGCAAAAGCAGGAGGTTTTGGTGAGGTCGTCAACCTAGCTTTTTTTGCCAAATGACAAGTTGTAACAAGTCAGCATCTCTAATCATCTTTTGCATTGCTAGTTTCCCCAGCAGAAAGCACAGATGATTTGCGAATTGAACCTAATCATTTTGTTGTACCTTCCTCACTGCTGAAAGCCCACTCTGGGTTGTCGACCTCACACAGACAGCAATGTGTGTGGGAGGGAATTCTTGTGTCTCGTTTCTGGCAAGACAAAAAAACAGCCACAGAACTTGCCAGACACCAGTGTGGGAGGGCCCTGGGCCAGCACAAACAATGGAAATCTGGTGTCTCTAAGAAAGCAGCTGCAGTGATTTGCCTTTTCATGCACAACGGCATGGGAGACGATGCCTAATTCCATCCCAGCCAAAATCCAGACTCGAATCCCTGGTGCCAGCTGGGGAAGAGGCGTTTTTAGAATAAAAACCAGCAGCTCTCTCAAGATAGTTGGAGGCTTCCTGAACAAGGTATCAGTGCTTTAATCTTCCCCCAACCACTGCTGCTGCAGAAGTTTGGGCATGTGAGGATGGATAGGAGATTCCCTGATCTGGGCTTGGTTGCTCCCTTGCCTTCCTAAGCAGGGGTACAGATCCCCCCCATGCCCAGGCATCTGAGGCCCCTTCCATTTTCCTAATTTCCCCCACTGCCAAACCTTAGAGCTCCGGCCTTCAGTTCTGACAATCTAATTTGCACCTGAAGAAAAATATTTAGAAAAAATGCATGTCAACTTGTACATTTTAAAGATTCTCAGTGTGTTGAAATTGTTGGTTAAACAAGCTGAGTGCATAGCTGGCATGCAAAGGCCTTGAACAATATTCACTGTCATCACAAACCAGTATGACACAGGGATGCCAGCCTCCAGGTGGGACTTGGGGATCCCCTGGAATTGCACCCCTCATCTCCAGACTACACAGATCAGTTCACCTGGAGAAAATGCATGCTTGGAGGGTAGACCCTGGGGCATCGTACCCCACTGAGGTCCCTGTCCTCCCCCAGCTCCATCCCCAAATCTCCAGGAATTTTTCAACCCGGAGGTGGCAACCAAACCTCCAACCCCTGCCAGTTGCCTTACATTTCACTGATATTTTCCAAAATGCTTTTCCCCTCAGCCCAATAACTCAAGTGAATCACCTTCTTTTCAGTCAGTTAAGTCTTCAAGAGAAGATTTTTTAAATACAACAGACAAAATCACTTCCGGGTCAACTTTGTCCCCTTTCTAACTTTATCTGGGGCAGATTTTTCAGTAGCCAAACTCATCATCTGTAGCAGACCAGCAAGCCTCCATGGCAATGCCAGCTCCCTCAGCTGCTTTTCCTTCTTGCCTCCCACACCACTTTCCTCCTCTTCCTTGTCCATGCCTGACTCCTGAGCCCCTTCCCTGCTCTGTCTTTCCAGCTTGAGCCCAATCACCACCCCCAATCCTGGAACTAAACATATGAACACAACACTGCTAAAAACGTAATCAGATCCTTGATTTTTTCTGTAAGATTAATTGGATTGGACTATGATCTGCGTAGGTTTGGGGTAAGATATCTGCTTGATTAATGGACAATATTAAGCTCAAAGATAGCCAACACATGTCTATTCTGGACCAAGATTGGTGGGCATAAGAGTAATGGGTAAAGTCTTTGGTTTGTGGATTCTTAGTTCTCCATGCATCCACTAAGTTAAATTCTTCAACCATATTTAAGAAAGATTTCAGTAATACACTACGTATCTTCCTTTTTTGGGGATCCTCGAATTTTTTGTCCATTCTTATGTCAAATACTGCATTATAGTCTCCAATTATGCAGCAATTCTCAGAGCCAAATTCTCTAAATTTTTGGTGCAGTGTTTTGTAAAAACTCTCCTGATTTTCATTTGGGGCATAAATATTTCCCAAAGTTATTTTTTCACCGTTAATCTCCAACTCGACAATCATGATTCTTCCTTGGTTGTTGGAGTACAAGCAATTTGATTTTATGTGTTTTGACACGTATATGGCTACTCCCCCTTTTTTTTTTTGCTAGGATCGCATGAACAATACAGTACGCCTAGTTTCTTGTTCTCTAAGTACTTCACGTTGTCCTTCTTAATATGCGTTTCCTGCAGGCAGATAATTTGTGATTCTGTTTTTTTCAATTGTTGAAAGATTCTCTTCCTCTTCCCTGGTTCATTCAGTCCGTTAACGTTCAGCGAGAGTATTTTAATTCCATCTTTGAGACTCATTTTATGGGTTCAATACTATCCGGTATTTTTACTTGTTCTTTTTTGCTCTGAAGTCTTGTTCTTACTTTTTCTATTTTCTTTTTCACCATTTCGTCCCCATTAGATTTCTTACTGGCTTCTTCTTCTTCATAATCTTCTCCTAATTCGGATTCATTTGGTTCCAGAAAAGTATCGCAAAAATCCTCCATCTTTTCCACTGTGGTTATATTGTATCTTCTAGACTGGAAAGTGAAAAATATTCCCTGCGGAATGAGCCATTTAAACTGAATTGAATGTTTCGTTAGCCAAGTTGACAATTTTTTAAATTTGAATCTTCGTTGACGTACACTCCATGGTATCTCTTTTAAAACCTTAATGTTAGTCCCTTTCCAATTCAGTTCACATTCTCTTGTTTTTCTTAAGATTTTTTCACAAGTTTCCACACGAACAAACTTTACTTGTACTTCTCTTGGAAGGTTGAATTTCCTTGGGTCTCAGGTGGAGGACTTGCATATCACTACCTTGCTTTGTTCAATTAGTAATGTGGGGACTTGAACTTGGGACCTCCTGCATGCCTGACAAGCTCTCCCCCAATGATCCATGGCTCCTCCACCACCATCCTGTGTCAGCGCAGGGTTCAACGAAATTCCAGAATAATAGAACTCTTTCTTTCAGAAATAAGTTTCTTTATTAGAAATACAATGTCTCTGCTGTAGAAGGTCTTTGAGAGTGATAACATACATTGAATAGGCTCTGGCATATATGGGAGTACATCAAAGGAGGGGGCTTTAAATCATTGTTAAAACAAAGTTACTCTCTGTCACTGAGGTACATGATTCACACACCTGTTATCTATCTTCCTGAGCTATTCACACTCCTCCAGCCGGCCAGTGGCCTTGTGGGGCCTGGGAAACGGCATCGGTGTTTCTCTCTGTTCTGCTAGCCGTTTATTGCTCTTGGCGCCCAGGGCTCCCTCCCTTCTTCTCCCCCCCCCCAACGTGTCTAACATTCTACAGAGGTGCTATGGGGTTAGTCTTAAACAAACAAGCAATATAGGCAATATGGTTAGTATCAATAGCAGGCAATTGAACACAAGCTGATATACTGCCCCCCCTAAGCTCTTGCTTGGGGCTTGTCTGGGTGCAGTAGGTAAAATTGCTTAAGCAGTTTAGGAGCATTGAGATCTGAAGCTTGAACCCACTCATCGCAGCTAGGCGGGAAATAACGCCAGCACACCAAGTATTGTAAAACCCCCCGGTGCACTCTAGAATCGAGGATCTCCTTCACTTCATGGTGTTTCTGGCCCCGCACCAGAATAGGCTCTGGCTCAGGGTCCCGAGGGTGCCACCTCGACCCACCCGGATCTCGACGGATAAGACTGCAATGGAAAACAGGGTGTATTTTACTGAACAGCTTAGGCAAGTCCAGTTCCACAGTCACTTTATTAATCACCCATTTGATCTTGAATGGGCCTAGGAACCGATAAGCCAGCTTCTGGGAGGTCTGGGGGAGCGGGAGGTTTTTCGTTGACAAAAACACAGTGTCCCCAACTTTGAAGTCCCACCCCGGGCAGTGCTTTTTATCGAATTGTGCTTTGTAGTCCCTCTTCACCTCTTCCAAATTTTTCTGGATGACTTTCCAGGAGCTCTCTAGGGATTTCCACCATTGTTGGCATTCCTGCGAGAGCGGGGGTGCGTCCCCGCCCGGGAGGGTTGGGAGAGGCTTTCCCTCGTAACCATGCACGGCTTGGAAGGGGACACTTTGATGGACCCGTGCAGGCTGTTGTTGTAACTATACTCCGCAAAAGGCAGCAACTCTACCCAGTTGGACTGTTGAAAGTTTATATAGCACCTTAGATATTGTTCGAGAAGCCCATTCACCTGCTCACTTTGACCGTCCCTTTGTGGGTGGTAGGCAGAGCTCAGTCCCTGCTCCATTCCGATTAGTTTGCAAAACTCCCTCCAAAACTTGGCAACAAACTGCGGCCCGCGATCGCAAAAGACCTTGTCGGGGAACGAGTGAATCCGGGCCACGTGCACGAAGAACAGGTGGGCCAGCTCTTTAGTGGTGGGGAGTTTGTGGCAGGGAATGAAGTGGGCCTGGTTAGAGAACATGTCCACGACCACTAGGATCACTGTTCACCCCTGCGAGGGGGGCAGCTCCACAATAAAGTCCATTGATATCACCGACCAGGGTCGTTCGGCGGAGGGGAGGGGTTGGAGTAAGCCCGGCACCTTCCCACCCCGTCGTTTGGCCATCAAGCATGTCGGGAATGTCTGCACAAATTCTGAAATGTCCTTTTTCATTTGGGGCCACCAGAATTGTCTATGCACCATGTGGAGGGTTTTTACATAGCCATAGTGCCCGGCTAGTTTGTTCGTGTGGCAATGCTGGAGCACCTCCACCCGCAGGGATTTGTGGACGTAGAGTTTCCCTTCATGGAACCAGAACCCACCTTCCCCCTTCTCCACCCCTGGCGGCCGGTCCTTCCCTTCCGCCTCGGCCTCCGAGATCAGCTTGCTTCCCCCCCACTGCCCGCTCGGGGGGGGGGGGTGGCCACTTGCGAGCGCGTTTTCACTGCACCCGCCACAGCTTTGGGGGGAATGAGAGAGTCTATAACTTCCTCTCATTCGCTCTCATGCTGCGGGAGCCTCGAGAGGGCATCGGCTAAGAAGTTCTTCGACCCGGGGATGTGGCGGAGTGTAAAGTCGAACTTGGCAAAGAACCCGGCCCACCGGATCTGTTTGCCCGTCAGTTTCCGGCGGCCGATAGGGCCTCTAGGTTTTTGTGATCCGTCGAAATCTCGAAGGGAACTCTAGCCCCTTCCAGCCATGATTGCCACATTTTTAAAGCGAAAGTGACGGCATAGGCTTCCTTGTCCCACACGGACCAATTTCTCTGCTTGCCCAAGAACTTCTTAGAAATGTACGCACAAGGTCTCAGGCAACCCGCCTCGTCCTTCTGCATTAATATGGCTCCCATGGCCGTGTCGGAGGCGTCACATTGAACCACTAAGGGCTTGAGCTCGTTCGGGTGCACTAACACCGGCTCGCTTGTGAAGAGGTGCTTGAGGGTGTCGAACGCCTCCTGACACTGGCTAGTCCAGTTTAATTTCGCCCCCGGTTTTTTCGCCTCCGGCCCCTTCCCCTTCATCTGCAGCAGGTTGGTGAGGGGGAGGGCCACCTTGGCGAACCCCTGGATGAACGTTCTATAGAAATTTGCAAACCCGAGGAACGATTGGAGCTGTCTACGTGTCCTCAGGGGTTCCCACTCTAGTACAGCCTGAATTTTGGCGGGATCCATGGCCAGTCCCTTCCCTGAGACCTGGAACCCCAAGTAGTCCAATTCCTCCTTGTGAAACTCGCATTTCGACAGTTTGGCATATAGTTTGTTCTCGTAGAGGGTTGTGAGCACCTCCCGGACCAATTTAACATGGGAGGGCATATCTTTTGAATAGATAATGATGTCATCTAGGTACACCCCCCCTCCCCCCGATACAGGTGCTTCCGCAGGACCTCATTTATAAAGTTTATGAAAACCCCTGGGGCCCCCTGCAAGCCGAACAGCATCACCAAATACTCGAACTGCCCCATCGGCGTATTGAACGCCGTCTTCCACTCATCCCCCTCCTTGATTCGGACTCTAAAGTAGGCGTCTCGCAGGTCCAGCTTGGTGAATATCGACCCCTCTGAGATCGTACTCAGTAGGTCCTTGATGAGGGGGATGGGGTAGGCGTTGGACATCGAAATCCCATTAATCCCATGAAAATCTGTGCAAAGTCTAAGATTTCCGTCCTTCTTCTTGCGGAATAAAATGGGGACAGCGTGGGGTGCCGTGGCTGGGCAGATAAATCCTCGGCGGAGGTTCTTGTCGAGGAACTTCCGCAGTTCCTCCTTCTCTGCCCAGCCCATGGAGTACAGCTTAGCTTTTGGGAGCGGCTGCCCGGGGATGAGCTCTATGGCGCAGTCAGTGGCCCGGTGGGGCGGCAGCTCATCCGCTTCGGTTTCGCTAAAGGCCTCTTTTAGGTCCCGGTATTCTTTCGGGATGGACCTGATCTCCTCTATTGTTACACATATCTTTTCATTCTTTGGGGGTGGTTGGGGTCCCCAGGATTCTCGCCACAGGTGCGTCGTGCACCGCCGGTCGAGGAAGTCAATTGTGTGCTCCCCCCACTGAATGTCCGGCTGGTGCTTAGCTAGCCATCCTACTCCCAAGACGATGTCAAACGAGCATGAGGGGGCGATCACAAACACCTGCAAGTCCCAGTGGTCCTCAACCCCCATGAGGATCTCCTGCGTCCGTTCGACGCAGGGCTCCCCCCTCATTCGCGTCCCATCCATCTGCTTGAATTTGAGGGGTCGGGGCAGCCGCTCGCACCCCATCTCTAACATGTCCACAAACCGCAGGGTGATTAGTTCCCGCGTACACCCCGAGTCTATGAGCGCCCGTGCATGGACGAAGCGCTTAAGCTTGACATTTAGCAGTCAATGGGATGAACATTAGTTCCCCCGAAATTCTCACCCATAGTGGTGCCGCTATCTCTGCGACCTGCCGCTGGGCACCCTCTAGTGCAGGTCGTCCTCGTTTCCCGCCGGCTCGGTCTCCCAGGTGTCGTCCCCCAGCTCCTCCATCATTATAGAATCCTCGTCAAGCACCATCGATAGGGCGGTGCTGCTGCGACCCGACTCCTTCGGCTTGCCTGGCTTCTTGACGTTGCTGGCGGGTCCTTTTGCCACCGGGGTGCTGGCTCGCACTCTTTCTGGGCAGTTGGCGACCAAGTGGTTCGGGTCCGCACACTGGTAGCACTTGCGGGTTCCCGGGGTGGTTTTGGGACTCCCCCCCCGCCCTTCTTGGGCTCGGCCTTAGTGGCTGGCCGCCTGTCTCAGCTGGGGCGCAGCTGGAGCCCTTGGCGCTGGATGGCCACCTCCTTCAAGTTGTTTTTGATCTCCCCGGCCAACTGGATCCAGCCCACTAGAGTGTCGGGGCGGACTTGCCCCAGGGCCCGTTCCAGGATGGTGGGATT
Organism: Heteronotia binoei; assembly: GCF_032191835.1. Classification (NCBI taxonomy): domain Eukaryota; kingdom Metazoa; phylum Chordata; class Lepidosauria; order Squamata; family Gekkonidae; genus Heteronotia; species Heteronotia binoei. The sequence goes on along the minus strand of NC_083232.1, from coordinate 102,219,503 downwards.
GAGCCCCTTCTTGTACGCCCGGATCTTCATCGCCTCACTCCATCCTCGTATCTTGCGGCTGTGGTTCCGGAACTCCAGGGAGTATTCCCTGATCGACTTTCCCCCCTGACGCAACCCTTCGATCGCGGCGATGGCGACGGTCTCTCTCAGGGGGTCTTCGAACTGGGTCAGAAGCGCCTGTAGGAACCCCGCTACGGTGGCGACTTCGGGTCCGTTGGCTTCGAAGAGGGTCACGTACCACAGCTGGGCTTCCCCCTCTAGCTTCGACCCCAGGTAGGCCACTCGGCTGCGCTCGTCGTGGAAAGACGCCCCCCAGTAATGCATGTAACTGTTGGCTTGAATGATGAAATACTCCACCTTGTCCGAGCTGCCGTCGAAGGTGACGAGTAGTTCCCAGGTCTTTACTCTGGTTGCTGGAGCTTGGGAGGCGGCAGGAGCCACAGGAGCGGGCGGCGCCGCTGGTGCTGCCGGCGCCGCCGACGCGGTCGGTGCAGCGGGTGGGGCCGGGGTCGGGGCCGGTGCTCCGGGTGCTCTCCCCGCGATCGCCCGGTTGACCTGTCACTGCACCTCCTTCAGGGTAAGAGTCATGGTAAGATTCATCTCTCGGCGGAGGTCGCGCCCCAGGATCTCCACTTCCCTCCGGAGCTTGTCCAGGGTGGCCGCTTTCGGGCTGGAGGCTCTCGAGTCCCTGTCATCATCTTCCAGGGAGTCCCCGCAGCGGTCCCTCCCTCGGCTTGGCCCTGGACTCCCCCTGGGACCCTCTTCGCCCGTCGGCTCGTCCGTTGGTTCGGGCGAGCATGGTGGTGCTTCAGGATCCCCGGGGTTCCGGAGGATGTTGGTGTGGCATCGGATGGCCTCGTCCATTAGGGTGGTGGACGTGCAGTGCTTCCACTCCTTAGGGGTGATGAAGAGTACCTGGCTGCTCACTTTCTTTGGCTTGCACTTCTCGGTCACGTACCATGCCGGGGATCCCGGGAGGTCAGGAAGGCAAGGCTCTCGGTCGTCTGGTGCCTCTGTAGCCATTCGCTAGAAGTAACTTACGCCGATAAGCCCTTTTAAGGGATCACTCTCAAAATGTCAGCGCAGGGTTCATCGAAATTCCAGAATAATAGAACTCTTTCTTTCAGAAATAAGTTTCTTTATTAGAAATACAATGTCTCTGCTGTAGAAGGTCTTTGAGAGTGATAACATACATTGAATAGGCTCGGCATATATGGGAGTACATCAAAGGAGGGGGCTTTAAATCATTGTTAAAACGAAGTTACTCTCTCTCACTGAGGTACATGATTCACACGCCTGTTATCTATCTTCCTGAGCTATTCACACTCCTCCAGCCGGCCAGTGGCCTTGTGGGGCCTGGGAAACGGCATCGGTGTTTCTCTCTGTTCTGCTAGCCGTTTATTGCTCTTGGCGCCCAGGGCTCCCTCCCTTCTTCTTCCGCCCCCCCCCCCCAACGTGTCTAACATTCTACAGAGGTGCTATGGGGTTAGTCTTAAACAAACAAGCAATATAGGCAATATGGTTAGTATCAATAGCAGGCAATTGAACACAAGCTGACATCCTGCTGTCTGAGCTAGGCTTCAGGTGGGACCACCTGGGGATCCCCTGGAATTACAGCTCATTTCCAGATTACAGTACCCCTGGAGAACATGAATCCTTTGGAGAGTGGACTCTGGGCATCGTGCCTCACTGAGGTCCCTGTCCTCTCCAGTCTCTGACCCCAAGTCTCCAGAAGTTTCCCAACCTGGACCTGGTAACTCGCCCCACCCCATCCATTGCTGGTGGCCAGGGGGACCTGGCAAACCCTAGCTCCAGATGTGCTGGTTTGCAGATGGCTGTGTTGATCTTCTTCGCTGCTCTGCTTTGGGTGGGAGGGTGGCCCAGCACAGTCGGGGGGGGGGGGCACGGAGCAATGGGACACTTGGCCAAGGCTCAGGGATCCAGAACAGTCAGGAACTGGTCTGCTGCCAGCCCATTACTACAAGGGGAAAATGGAACATCTCTTCAAGTTCCCCCCTTGTTAAAAGTGTTCATTTGTACTCTCTGGCCACCAAAAAGGCTCCCCCCCCCTCAAGAGTTCCCTCTGCCTGCATCTTCTGGAGCAGTGTTGGTTCCACCAGAGGAAAGAAACAGACTCTACAGAAAGCCAAATCCCTTCCTTGTTTTCTTCCCACACAGTCATGGCCTTGCGGTGACAGTTCTTGGTTCTTTCTGCTGCTTGGGGGAAATGGAAAGTCCTAAAATACAAATCTCACATTAAAAACTCTGTATACCTTATAACCATTTTCTCTTTTTCCAAAACTGGAGGCATTATCTGCTCTACATCTGAAAAGCGTTACTTTTACAAGACACAAACAGTAAGAATTCTCCAGCTGTTGAGTGTCTGCATGAGATATCAATCCAGGTAGTCCTTCTGACTGGAGAAACACAACCTCATGACTCATGCAAACATGCAACAGGTGAGCCCTCCTCCTGCTGCAACTTCTCAGACTGATCCTCTCCCACCTGGCACAGACACCTCAGAACCAGCCCACCTCTGGGAAGCTGGCTGGAAGGGAAAACAGCCAGCTGCAGTCCATACAGAGAAACACCAGAAGATCTTGGGGCTCACTGAAGTCTTTAGTTCAAAAATTAATTCATTTGTTTCTTGTGATTCCCCCCCCCCCCCCCGCCCATGACCATTTGGAAGTTCTTCTCCTATGCTACAAGGAGAAGCAATTTAGATTTCTGAATCCTCCTTACAGTCACACTTCTTGGGAAGCCTGGCTGCCTCCCAGGTCAGCTCACAGAGAGAGAGAGAGAGAGTTTAAATTCTTATTCAGTAACATTAAAAAAGAAAGAAAAAAACCCTTTCCATTTCAGGACTCAATGCAGAGATTGTTACAGCTCATGCCTTGATCTAGCTCCAGAGACATCTAAACTGACTGTAGTCCAAGCTGTGCTGTAATTAAAACAGGTATTGTTAAGTTAGTGAAGCAATAACTTTGCCCAACCAGAAAAAACAGCATAGAAGACAAATGTTCACCAGCACATTCTATGGATAATGAGGTTAAGGAATTCTTTTATTACAAAATTAAATTTGGGGTGACTAATATAGTCAGAAAGATAAATAATCTGGCAGCGTGCAAAATATGGATTTAATAAATTGTACTTAAAGGATGCGCACACTAGTTGTACATCATTGTCAAGCACTGAAAGCCTCCATGATTAACAGGGTGCATTGTCTCACCAGGGTAGTTATTTGTTCTTACAGAAAAGTTTTTGGAAAAGTTTTCCCCTTTCCCCTAAGATGAGCAGAGCACCAGAAATTAGAATACAGAGGTTCATGTTTTCTTCACCACTTCCCTACGTTATAGCTGAAAGATCGCTAATAAGTCCTGTAACTTAAACAAACAAACAGTTTTCTTGCTTACATTATGAATAGTATAATTTGCAATGTGTCAGTCTCTCCAAACACTGCTCTGGTTAGGTCTCAGGTAGAGTATTGTGTTTAGTTTTGGGCACCACAATTTAAAAGGATAAAGACAAGCTGAAACCTGTCCAGAGGAGGGCAACAAAGATGGTGAGGGGTCTGAAGACCAAGTCCTACGAGGAAAGGTTGAAGGAGCTGGGTATGTTTTGCCTGGAGAGGAGACGACTGAGTGGTGATGATAGCTAAGTTCAAGTACTTGAAGGGCTGTCATAGAGTGGATGGTGCAGAATTGTTTTCTGTTGCCCCAGAAGGTTGAACTAGAACCAACAGACTGAAATTAAACCAAAAGAGTTTCCAGCTAAATATTAGGAAGAACTTCTTGAGAGTCAGAGCAGTTCCTCAGTGGAAGAGGCTTCCTCCTTGGGAGGTGGTGGCCTCTCCTTCTTTGGAGGTTTTATACCGAGGCTAGATGACCACCTGACAGCAATGAAGATCTTGTGAACTTAGGCAGATCATGAGAGGGGGGGGCATCAGTGCTTAGTTCTCGTGGTCCTTTCTTACACACCCAGGGAAATGCCAATCACCACTTTGGGGTCAGGAAGCAATTTTCTCCAGACCACTTTGGCCAGGATTTAAAAAAAAAAATTATTATTATTATTTTGCCATCTTCTGCGCCTGGAGCAGGGATCACTGTGGATTGGGGCGGGGGGGGGGATTTGTGAATTTCTTGCACTATGCAAGGGGTTGGACTAGATGACCCTGCAGGTCCCTTCCAACTCTATGATTCTACAACCCTGATACGGGCAAATTTGAATCCCAGTCTGGAGGGATTTCAGTTTGTGCCTCTGGATGTCACTGGCTTAACATGGAAAAGCTACAGAAAGTAGAAGATATCACCCCAGTGACCTGGAGAGGCTGAAATCCAGGTTCATAGCATTTCTGGCCAATCCAGAGTATTTGTATTCTTTGCCAGTCACAACAGCTGCATAATGTTTTCCCCTTCTGTGCCAGTAGAGGGCCCTGAGCTCTGAGCACACCAGTAGCTGTCTGTGCCTGGGGTCCCCACATGGGGCTCATGGGTGCCATGTTGCCTACAGACAAGTTTCCTGCCACCCAACAAGTTTTTAGAAAGCACTTGGGCCAGGTGGGACTTCTGCCCAGCAGGGCTTCTGATTGGCTGCTGAGGATCTGATTGGCTGTGCAGATTTCTTTAAAAGTTGCTGCAGCTGCCACTAGGGCACAAAGATCTTCACTCACTCTGAAGCAAAGTCATCACTCAGGGAGCGAGAGCAGAGAGAAGGGGAGGGGGAATGGCCTGTTGTAGTTTTCCTGTGGCTCTGTGCTTCCATCGCTGCGCGCCGGAGGCTGACAGTAACCGGGCTAGTGAATCAACTGGGATGTCTGCATTCAGATGACACAAGAAACCACAGTTAGTATAAATCACAATTACGACATCGGGGAAGATCATTGTTTAACATCCCAGCTGAATGCACATCAACAAACCACAGTTTGCTGGGTAGCCTGCATTCAGACATTATACCAGATAAGAGTTTAACCCAGTTACATTTTATAAACAGTGGCTTATCATGATATCTGAGGGCATCTCCAGTCTTCTGCTACCCCAGCACCACCTTCTGTGCAATGTCCTGAAGGCATCTGAGATTTCCCTCATCATTGTCTGAGACACTATTATGTCATGGAGGGAATGAAAAGAGCCCTCCCTTAGCAACCACCAGAGCCACAGCGGGGTCCTGCAGTCTCCTGGGCATGCAGAGAAGATGAGTGATGTGAGAGGAGGGGCTGTGAGTAACTGGCTTTGAGGTCAGCACTGTGGGAGGAATGAGCAACTCTTAGTCCAAGTATGTGAATGTGTGTGGGAATAGTGTAAGCTTGGGGGCACATGGAGTAAATTGAGTCCAAGAGAGCATGGGTGAACTGTGGGGTATGAAGGAGAATAGAGCATCCTCACAACAACCCTATGAGGTAGGTGAGGCCGAAAGAATGTGACTGGCCCCATGTCACCCAGTGAGCTTCCATGGCACAGACGGGGCTTCAAACCTGGCTCTCCCAGATCTAGTCTGACACTCTAATCACTATGCCACTCTGGCTCCATAGCACTGGTAAATGTACCTCTGGCTACTTGCAATGATTAAATGTCATCTAAAGTGGTTGATGGGTTCCACATATTGTTAACCATTTGCACAGATGTGGAAACTGGAGGTCTGCATAACTATACGGCTTGTGCTGTAGACTATTTTTGTAACCTTTTAAAAATATAACAATAAAGGAAACAGCAGAGGATTCATTATGATTCTATCCCACTCCCTGCTATATTTTTTCCTCATATGTTGTTTTAGACTAAGCCTCACAGCTGTAGGATATTTATTAAGGATTAAAAATGTGGTGTTTTTCTGCATAAATACCCTTATTTATGGGTCAGCTCTGTAAGGCTGGGCATTTCCTGCTGCAAGTGGAATGGATTCCATTCCCTAATCTTATGTCCAGGCTCTGCTGGATAATTATGAGATGGAGAGTTCTTAAAAGGTGCAAAGGAAACTTAGTAAAACCCAAAGTATAAAATCCATCTCAAAAGGGGGGGATCTGCAAAACAACGTAAACAAAACACTCATGAGATGTTATAAAATTCTACCAGCATGATTTTTAGCTGAACACTTTATTACAGAACCCTGTCACACTCAGTTATCTGTGGAGGATGCAGAGGACCAGCTGTGCTGTACTGGAAGCATAAGGAAGACTGATGTCATACATCAATGCTCAAGGATTGGAATGCAAGCAACAGGCCACATATCCAGGTTGCCAATCCTCCACCCACAGTTGGTGGCTTGCTTGGTTGGTATTTGCCAATGACAGTTACTCTGTCTATCCCTTCGCACATTGCTGCATTTTTAAATCACTTTCTGATTCTGTATTTGCAGCTGCTGTTAAAATACCCATAAGAGGCATATCATGGAGGCAACTCTCAGCTGGATTGTGGAGTTCCCACCTTGAGTCGTGAGCCACCATTTTTTTCTGCTGCCTTTCGGAAAACCTGCCCTTGTGTCCAGAAGCAGAACTCCATGTCTCCTGCCGCATGTCTTGTTGGTCTCAGTGGTGCTCTCAGACTCAAATCTGGCTGTTCAGCTCCAGATTCACACGGCCACCTCTCTGAAACTATCTTCATCATGGAAGGCCCCACATTCCGCCACAATAGGGTTGCCAAGTCCAATTCAAGAAATATCTGGGGACTTTGGGGGTGGAGCCAGGATACATTGGGGTGGAGCCAGGAGACATTGGGGGCGGAGCCAGGAACAAGGGTATGACAAGCATAATTGAACTCCAAGAGAGTTCTGGCCATCACATTTAAAGGGACAGCACACCTTTTTAAATGTCTTCCTTCCATAGGAAATAATGAAGGATAGGGGCGCCTTCTTTTGTGGCTCGTATAATTGGACCCCCTGATCCAATCGTTTTGAAACTTGGGGGGTACTTTGGGGAGAGGCACTAGATACTATACTGAAAATCTGGTGCCTCTATCTCAAAAAACAGCTCCCCCAGAGCCCCTGAAACCTCCAGATCAATTCCCCATTATACCCTATGAGAAGCGATCTCCACATAGGGAATAATGAAGACGGTTCCCTCTCCTCCCCCCCCCCCACCCGCCCGGTTTCTGGCGAATCTGGCCTCTCTACTCACAAGTTGCTGCTAGCTTCTTTACAGCAGCACAGAAACACCAGAGCTGAAGCCTTTCAATCAGAGACTGAAGCCTCCGGAGGTAGAAAGGCACATGATCCTCTGGGGGCAGGGCTTCCCCCTCTGGCCAGCTGACTGGGCGCGAAAAGCAGCCTCGGAAAGCAGAAGAACCTAACTGGGAAACTCAATGGGGAAGAGTGGAACTAAAATTGGTGCCGTTTCCCCCCCACACACACACCTGGCTTCTGGATTTTTGGAGAGCGTGGGAGGAGATTGCAAATTCGGGTGTCCTCCGCCAGGGTGGGGGGGTTGGGAAGCCTACACCACAAAGGGGGCTCTAACTCTGGAAAGCTTCTAGGCTGAAAACCTTGTTGGTCTTTAGGCTACTACTGAACTTGAATCTAGCTGCTCTAGCTGAGAAGAAGACGACCATGGCTTTAAATTACCCAAGACCATTCTCTACATACTATTCTTCATTCCTGTGGCTTTAGGTTTGTTTTCAATGGATTATTTATTTATGTACAAGAATTATATCCTGCTTTTCTGCTCAATCAGCGCCACCAAGGCAACTAAAAATTACAACAGCATCATAAAGGGCATCTTAAAACATGTAAAACACATTATTATAAACAATTAAAATACATCATCAAATCAATTAAAGTGTAGCTAAAATACATATATAAAACATAGGGCAGCAAATTAGAACACAAAGGCAGGAAGGAGGGATGATAGAAGGAATGCCAGAGAAAAATCTTCAGCCACTGATGAAAACAGGGATTGAATGGGACAGATGGCTAAGGGGAGGGAAGCTCTATAATTTTGGTGCCACCACTGGGAAGGCACTTGTCATTGAAGTCCTGAGCAACAAGCACATTAGTAGCACCTCTGCAAAATGGGGGAAAAGAAAATAACACATGCGACATTTCTCTAAATATTAAAATATTTCACTCAGTTGTGTTTTTTTTTTAAACTTGAGACCCAGTGTGGCGTAGAGGTTAAGCGTGTCAGACTAGTATCTGGAAAAGTCAGGTTTAAATCCCCATGTGTGCCATGGAAGCTTACTGGTTGAGGATAAATGAAGGAGAGAAGAATGATGTAAGCCTACTTGAGTCTCTATTAGGGAGAAAGATGGGGTAAAATGAATTAAATAAATAAGTGCACATGCACATTTCCCACTCAATTCTCAGAGCCTAAACAAAAGTAATTTCAGAACATCAGGGTATGGTTTCTCAGTATTACCAGTGCCAGGGCTTTTTTTGTAGCAGGAACTCCTTTGCATATTAGGCCACACACCCCTGATGTAGCCAGTCCTTCTGGAGCTGACAGTAGGCCCTGTAAGAAGAGCCCTGCAAACTCTTGGAGGATTGGCTAATATGCAAAGGAGTTCCTGCTACAAAAAAAGCCCTCATTAGCACCCTATAGCCTCCATCTTGCCCTTGATGAATTCATGGATGGCTTGCATTTTGCCCTGCTGTGCTGTATATTTGAGCAAACAAGCAGTAAATCTAAGGCAAGCATCAAAACAAAAGTCATGGAGAGACTCAGCAAAGGAAGCATGCCTGATTCAATCTTGCTAGTTAGGAGTAAATAGACTCTGGGAGATCATGGAAGAGCAGCATGGAGACCCTTACTCAAAGGCCTCCAGATCTCATCCATGGTCCTTTTACCACAATAGCATCTGTTGCTATTACCATGATGTAAGCCTTATTTGGGCCATGTATCTCAGTTCCATTCCCCATCTTTATTCAGGTTTAAATCTGCTAACTCCAGCCTCACAATTCCCCTCTCCCTCCTTAGAGCCATCCCAGTGTTCTCATAGTTGAAGTCATGAACCGCTACCTCCTGGATACTCCCCTGGCCCTCTAGTTCTCAACTTAGCATTCCATTACCCTATAAATGGGAGCAGAAACCTGCCCTAAAGTGTACATTAAAGTGGGCTCCAGGACAACCTGTGGGCTTTTTGTATGTGTGTGAGAATGCACAGCTGACACAAGCCCCATGGTATTATTATTTCCCCTTTTGATTATTTGCTATTCAGTCCCAGATCTCATTGGACTGTGGGGCTGTTTAAATCTCAGTCTCTTCTGCTTCTGCTTCTCTTAATGGAATTAAGTTGCTCTCTAGTGGGTACCAGATATTGGATATTTTGTGTTATATGCTATTGCTTTGAGTTGCCCTGGGAGTGTATTTGTTCCTTTAATAAACTTCATTTCAAATTTAATCTGTGTCTCAGTTAGGGATGGGCAAAACCCAGAAAAATGCAGTCTCATGGTGTTCGTGAACCACAAACTCTCAAAAACTTTTAGGAGCTAAATGAACCAGTTTGGTTTGTGAGGTAGTAGAATGACCCCCGGCATGCCAGAGACACCAAACTCACAGGGAATCTCCAGCTGACTCTTTTCTACCTGCCCTCCGAGTTAGGTTAAGATTGGATTTATGAGGTCCAAGTTACAGCCCTTCACGACAGTGTCATTTTGACAGGTGCAGGTTCAGGAGGTTGAGGAGTGTATAGAATGGATCCTGTGCAAGCTAGAGACATCAGAGTTGCAAGGGACATCCCCTAGATGCTCCTCGCCATGCCCTTCAAGCTCTGTCCCCCTGTTGCTTTGAAGTTGGGTAAACATTTAGATTGAGCAGACACAGTCTCTGGAAATGTATCCATTTACAGACCACCACAAGCTACTTGAGAGTTTGTGGAAAGTCTGTGTCAGTTGACCTGCCATGAACTTGAGTCCGCGAACCACAAACTGGCCAAAATTCATCACAAACTTGACTTCATGAGTCAGCTCATGCCTATCCCCCATCCCAGTTTATCTTCCCAACCTGCAGTAGAACTTCCCCACTTAGTCACAGATCCTAAGTACTGGTGTGAGAGTCTTTTCCTCTAATCAGACATTTCTTAGGCAAGAAGCGAGGGGTGATGGGAAAGAGGTAGCTTCCAACTCCTAAGTGTAGAAGTGGGCTTCATTTGGAGAAGGGGCACACATTCATATGGATATTCAAAAAATTCACACAAGTATTCTGTTTACACATAGTAACATGCATATAAAATCCTCAAACACTAATGCATAAATTTCAAACCCTGCAAATGCCACATGAAAAATGCTATTAAAATTTTAAAGGTACATAATAAAGTTTAACATTGTGAAATATGACAATTATCATTGGTTCCAATTCCACCAACTTACAGACAAAGCCCCAAACGTCTACATGGCAGGTAATGCTGCTGCAGAGAAGAATTCAGCAAACAGAAAAGCCCCCCCCCCCCCCGCGATGATTCAGAAATAAAGGAAAAGGTAGCAGCCCCCTGTGCAAGCACCAGTCGTTTTCGACTCTGGGGTGACGCTGCTTTCACAACATTTTCACGGCAGACTTATTATGGGGTGGTTTGCCATTGCCTTCCCCAGTCATCTACACTTTCCCCCCAGCAAGCTGGGAGCTCAGACTGCAGTACTGCAGCTTTACCACTCTGCGCCACGGGGCTCTTGATCCAGAAATAGATTTTGCTTAGTGTTGAGCTGAAAAATGATCTATGAGTACTTTGTCTTTGAAACCAAAGCAAGGACCTGCAGTGGGGGGAAGCAGAAATTTCATAGTCTCCTTTTTTTGTCACGGAAAGATGGTGCAATGAACTAGCAATCTGAAAGACCCCCCCCCCCCTTACATACAACAGTTTAATATTCACAGGAGGACCGCCTCAGCCAAACAGGTTGGCTTCCAATGGAATTCAAGGAGCTGATGCAAAAACAGATGGATAATTGCCATAGCAACTTAATAACACACCAGGAAAAAGGCATTCAAACAGATGCCATGATTGGGATTCATTTCCCTAAGATCTTGCTGTCAATAGCTTCAGTAGGTTTTTTTTTTTACTCCTTTCCAGTAAAAACCCATTATGTGTCTGTAATATTAATTCCAAGAAAAAATGCCTCTTGGCCTGCGGGAGGGAAGGCTGTGTTCTGGCCAGCCACTTAGAGCTTATCGTGTTCCTCCGACTGCACTCATGGATGCCGGGCCTGGCATCTCAATTTCATGTATTCAGACAAATACATGATGCTACACAGCCTTAACAAAAGGTAGGAATGCCAATTCTTTCTAATTAATTCATCCATCCATTTTTGTCATGTGGGCTGCACTTTGAGCACTCCTGTTCTTGTCTCTGCCAACAGTGAGGCTTATACACAAGATATGAGAACAAGCAGAGCAGCCAAAAATGTACTGGAGAATCTAAAACTGATACGCAGAAAATGGATGATCTGTTTCATCATCACCTATTTATACCTGAGGGCAAGGACTGACAAGAACGGCTGGAACCTAAACCAGAAGGAGGAGGAAGAGGTTGGATCTATACCCTGCTCTTCACTCAGAGTCTCAGAGTGGGTTACAATCTCCTTTCCATTCCTTTCCTCACAACATACACCCTGTGAGGTAGGTAGGGCTGAGAGATCTTAGGGAAATGTAAGCTCTTGAGAGAACAGCTCTGAGATAACTGTGACTGGCCCAAGGTCACCAAGCAGCTGCATGTGGAGAAGCAGGGAATCAAACCCAGTTCTCCCAGATTAGAGTTTGTACTCTTAACCGCTACACCAAACTGGCTCCCAGTAGGCAAAGTTGGAGAGAGTTGAGAGGCAGTGCGTGAGGAGGGCAGAGATTTGGAAGAACATGACTTCCAGGTGCTGTGTCTACATCTGGGTAACAAAAAAGAGGAACACACATACAAGATGGGGGATACGCTTCCTTTGTAGCAGTGTGTGTGAACAAGATCTTGAGGTATGGGTAGACTGTAAATTCAATATGAGCAACCAGTGTGATGCAGTGACAAAAAAGGCTAATGCCATCTTGGGGTGTATCAACAGAGGCATAACATCCAAATCACAAGATGCCATAGTCCCACTGTACACTGCATCCTGTGTGCAGTAGGGCTTTTTTCGTAGCAGGAACTCCTTTGCATATTAGGGCACACACCCCTAATGTAGCCAATCCTCCTGGAGTTTACAGGAGGCCCTGTACTAAAAGCCCTGTACATTCTGGGAGGGGGTTGGACTGCTTAATATGCAAAGGAGTTCCAGCTACAAAAAAAGCCTGTGTGCAGTTCTGGGGGCCTGAAGGATGGAGCAGGTGCAGAGGAGAGTGATGAGGATGACCAGGAGCCTGGAGAATGAGAAGGCCTAGGAGGAAAGGCTGAGGGCCCTGGGGATGCTTGGTCTGGAGAAGAGGAGGTTGAGGGAGGACATGCTGGCTCTTGTGAAGTATTCAAAGGGCTGTCACTTAAAGGAGGGCAGGGAGCCATTTCTGTTGGCAGCAGAGGAGAGGACTCGCAATAATGGGCCTAATTTAAGGGCTGGATAGTAGGAAAAACTTTTTTATAGTAAGAGTCGTTCATTTCCCCAGTGGTCACTGGGCTGGACAACTGAGATAAGCAGTGGCTGGACAAACACTTGTCAGAGATGCTGTAGGCACTGAGCAGGGGGTTGGACTAGATGGCCTGTATGGCCCCTTCCAACTCTAGGATTCTGTGGGCCTGTGATTCTAGGAATTTATTCTAAGAACATAGTAATGGGGGAAATCTTGAACATCACTGTGGAGGCCATTGTTTTCTCCTGCTCCTCGGGGCTTCTGCTGCCCCAGGAAAAGGCCTGCCCCCAACTTCCACTGGTCACCAACCTGGGGCCTCTGCAAAAGCACCCCCCCCCCCAATGAAGATGCCCCAGTAGGTTGCCCTGTCCGTCCCTCCACCCAGCTCAGGCTTTGGAGGAGGAGGAGGAGCCAGATCCCACACTGAAAGACCTCCCTCCCTCCTTCCTCTGCCCAGGGCTAGGGGGAAGAAGAACGCCCCAACAGAGTAAACTTTCAGGTTGCCTGCTGTGTGATCTGCTGGATCAGCCTTGGGCAGTCGTGCTTGGATTGAACGGTCCAAAGTTTTGCTCTCTTTCCCATTTCCAGCACTTCTGGGTGTTTGGGAAGAGCGTTTCCTCATGTGTAATAGACCTGGCGGAGAAGCGACCAGTTGGGGTCGGGGGAGCGCTGCAATGCTTGGATAGTGTGCTCCTTGCAAGGAGCAGGCTACACAAGTGCTGGCCCTGGCTCCTGGTCCCAGCATGGGAAGCCTGAGAGAAGTCGGGACACTGCGACACTTTTGTAGCACGCTCTTTGTAAGGAGTGTGCTATGCAAGCACTGGCCCTGGCCCCCCTCAGTCTTCTCAGGTCACAGGAAGCCTGAGTGGGGTTGGGGCATCGCAGGGGAGAGAGGGGGCTCCCAGTCGTGCCCCCAAGGTAGAGTGGTGCCCAAGGCGGTCGCCTACCATGCCTATTCCCATGTGCCGCCTCTGTCCTTGAGGGCAAGAGATTGTGGCTGGTGGAGGGAAATTCCTCACAGAGGCCAGGCAATTGGCAAGCCTAACCAGGCATCTTCTAGGCTATTTCTGGGATCCAAGATCACTGCAAATGGTGACTGTAGCCATGAAATTAAAATATGTTTGCTCCTTGGGAGGACAGCTATGGCGAACATAGGCAGTATAATAAAAAGTAGAGACATCACCCTGCCAACAAAAGTCTGTATAGTCAAAGTGATGGTATTTGTTGTAATCTATGGCTGTGAGAGCTGGACCATAAGGAAAGCCAAGCGCAGAAGAATAGATGCTTTTGAGATGTGGTGCTGGAGAAGAATCTTGAGAGTCCCTTGGACTGCAAGAAGAGCCAATCAGTCAGTCCTAAGGGAAATCAACCCAGACTGTTCCCTGGAAAGTCAGATGCTGAAGCTGAAATATTCTGGCCACCCAATGAGAAGGGAGCACTCACTGAAGAAGACCCTGATGCTGGGAAAAACTGAAGGCAAAAGAAGAAGGGGACGGCAAAAGATGAGATGGCTGGAAAGCGTGACTGATGTAACAAATACGAATTTGAGCAGACTTTGAAGGATGGTGGAAGACTTTGTCCATGGGGTCGCAAAGAGTCAGACTCGACTTTCCGACTGAACAACAACAAATGAACACAAAAGCTTATACCCAGAATTAAACTGTGTAGGTCTTAAAGGTGCCTGACTGGACTCAGACTGGTTTTTCACTAGCAGTTTTTTCAATACCGATTGCTCTGTGGGTGCGTTTTGACAAAGGGCTCCTTCCAGTTCCCCATGTGGCATCCTAATCCTTAAAATACAGCGTCACAAAACCATGTGGGGAACCAGAGGGAGCCCTGGGAGCAGAGCAATACTAGTGAGAAATCCCTCTCAGACTTTTTGCTGTGCTTCAGACCAACACAGCTACTCACCTTAATGTAGTTTACTTGGGGAAAAGGTTTTAATTGCCGAGTCACAGTTGAGAGTCATTTACATATTTAAACAGAAACATTTCACATATAACTCTTACCTTATTTAATACTTCCCCCCCTTGTTAAATAAAGCATTTTGTTTTGCCTTCTTTTGTGTCTTATCTGTCCAGTTGAATATTTAGAAAAAAGGGGGACTAAAATTGACCTCATAAGTACACCTATGGGCACTTAGAGTTTACATGCTTTATCTGTCATAAATTCATCTCACTCTCTCTCTCTCTCTCTCTCGGCTTGGCTTCGCGAACGAAGATTTAAGAAGGGTGCAATAGTCCACGTCTGCTACAGGCTCGCTGGTGGCTGACAAGACCAATGCGGGACAGGCAGGTCCGGCCACAGTGGCTGCAGGGAAAAGTCTGATTTGGGGTTGATGATGTAGCAGTGCGATTCTTCCTCAATCTCCTTTTGTCCTCAAGACCAGCTATGCGTGCATTCTCAAAGGAAGAGACAGCCTGGTGGATGGCGTGCCTCCATGCTTTGCGATCTGAGGCTAGGTCAGACCACTGGTGATGGCTGATGCAACAGGTGCCAAGGGATTTCTTCAAGGAGTCCTTGTACCTCTTCTTTGGTGCCCCTCTATTTCGATGGCCGGTGGAGAGTTCGCCATACAGGGCAATCTTGGGAAGGCGGTGGTTTTCCATCCTAGAAATATGCCCTGCCCAGCGCAGCTGCGTCTTCAGCAGCAGTGCCTCGATGCTGGTAACCTCCGCCCGCTTGAGGACTTCAGTGTTGGTCACAAAGTCACTCCAGTGGATGTTGAGGATGGTGCGAAGGCAGCGCTGATGAAAGCGCTCGAGGAGTCGCAGGTGATGACGGTATAAAACCCACGATTCGGAGCCGTAGATGAGGGTTGTCATCACTACCACTTTGTAAACATTGATCTTTGTGCCTTTTTTCAGATGCTTGTTGCTCCACACTCTTTTGTGCAGTCGGCCAAATGCACGGTTTGCCTTTGCCAGCCTGTTGTCAATCTCCTTGTCGATCTTGGCATCTGAGGAGATGATGCACCCCAGGTAGTTGAACTGCTGGACTGTCTTCAGAACTGATTCATCCACAGTGATGCAGGGAGGGTGATAATCTTCCTGGGGTGCAGGCTGGTTGCTTCTGTCTTCTTCAGACTAACTTCTAGGCCGAATAGCTTGGCAGCCTCTGCAAAGCAGGACGTCATATGCTGCAGAGCTGATACCGAGTGGGAGACGAGTGCAGCATCATCAGCAAACAGTAGCTCTCGGATGAGTTTTTACATTGTCTTGGAGTGGGCCTTTAGTCGCCTCAGGTTGAACAGGCTGCCATCGGTGCGGTAGCGGATGTAGACACCATCGTCATCATCTAGATCTACTGCGGCTCTTTGAAGCATCATGCTGAAGAAGATCGTAAAGAGAGTTGGGGCGAGAACGCAGCCTTGCTTTACACCTGTGCCTATTGGGAAGGGCTCCGAGAGGTCGTTGCAGTGTCTGACTTGGCCTCGCTGGTCTTCGTGTAGCTGGATGATCATGCTGAGGAACCTTGGGGGACATCCTAAACGTTCCAAGATTTGCCACAGGCCTTTCCTGCTAATGGTATCGAAAGCTTTGGTAAGGTCGACAAAAGTCACATACAGAGCCTTGTTCTGTTCCCTGCATTTCTCTTGGAGCTGCCTGAGAACAAATACCATGTCGGTGGTGCTCCTGTTAGCTCTGAAGCCGCACTGGCTCTCTGGGAGGAGTTCTTCTGCAATGGTGGGCACCAGTCTGTTCAGGAGTACTCTGGCAAGGATTTTGCCTGCGATGGAGAGCAGGGTTATCCCCCGGTAGTTGGAGCAGTCTGACTTTTCCCCTTTGTTCTTGTATAGGGTGATGATGATTGCATCGCGAAAGTCCTGTGGTAATTTGCCTTGTTCCCAGCAGGTGACAAGTGCTTTGTGAAGTGAGCTATGTAGTTGCTTGATGGCTTTAACAGTCTCTTCTAGGGTGGGGATCTCATCCAACTCTGTTTTCACTGGTTGAAGTGGGGTGAGGTGGATTGCTGAATCTTGAACTACGCGGTTGGCACTGAAGAGAACCTGAAAATACTCCGACCACCGGTTCAGTATGGATGCCTTGTCTGTGAGGAGCACTTGGCCGTCTGCACTACGCAAGGGACTCTGAGCCTGATATGATGGACCATATACTGCCTTCAGGGCTTCGTAGAACCCTCTTAAATCACCAGTGTCTGCACACAGCTGGGTTCTCTCTGCAAGCTTGGTCCACCAATCGTTCTGAATGTCTCGAAGCTTGCGCTGGAGGTTGCTACATGCAGCGCGAAAGGTTGCTTTTTTCCCAGGACAGGAGGGCTGAGTAAGATGTGCTTGGTAGGCAGATCTCTTTTTTGCCAGTAAATCTTGGATCTCTTGATTGTTCTCATCAAACCAGTCCTTGTTCTTCCTTGTGGAGAACCCGAGGACTTCTTCAGAGATCTGCAGGACGGTAGTTTTTAGGTGTTCCCAGAGTGCTTCTGGAGAAGTATCTGTGGGGCAACTGGGGTCCTCAATTCTTGACTGGAGCTTTGCCTGGAAGGCAGCTTTAACTTCGGCTGACTGGAGACTGCCAACCTGAAACTTCCTCCGAGGGATACCTCCTCTCCTGGGTGTGGGTTTAAAGTGAAGACGGAGATTACAGCGTACAAGACGATGATCCGTATGACATTCTGCACTGGGCATTACTTGGGTGTGTAAGACATCTCGAAGGTCTCTCTGGCGCACCAGAATGTAGTCGATAAGGTGCATCCAGGTTGTCTTCAGACTGTTCTTCTGCTGGAAGATAGTGTTGGTGATGGTGAGCTGGTGCTCCATGCAGAATTCTAGCAGGAGGCGCCCGTTGTCATTGCAGTTGCCAATGCCGTGTTTGCCAAGTACTCCTTTCCAGGCTTCCGAGTCTTTACCTACTCTGGCATTGAAGTCGCCAAGGATGATCACCTTGTCCTCTGTAGGGGTCTTCCGTACGAGGTTGTGTAGATCAGCATAGAACTTATTCTTTTCTGCAGGATCTGCTTGAAGGGTTGGGGCATACACACTGAAGAGTGTTGCCTGCTGCTTGTTTTGAAGTGGGAGGCGCATGGACATGATGCGATCTGAGTGACCTGCTGGCAGGTTTTTGAGTTTGGAGGCAATGGAGTTCCTGACCATGAAGCCAACGCCAGAAAGGCGGCTCTCAGCCTTTGACTTACCCGACCAGTAGAGGGTATAGCCAGCACCGTGTTCTTGAAGACTACCTTCCTCAGGGAAATGGACCTCACTGAGAGCTGCTATGTCGATATTCAACCTGAGAAGTTCGTGGGCAACTAGAGCAGAGCGTCGTTCAGGGCGACCACTGTCTACTGTGTCAAGCATGGTTCTGATGTTCCAACACGCAAGCTTTAGTCTTTGCAAACTTTGTGAGGCAGGTGCATGCCTTTTCTTTGTTGTTATTTTTCGACCGCAAGTAAGGATGCCCGTTGACCGCGGCTAGCCAACTGGGGGGGAGGAGACGAGCTTTGTTTAGGCCACCTTTTCTAGACCCCTCTCCGTGTGGAGCAAGCAGTGCTGTCCCTAGATAAGGCTGCTTGGTCGTTCAGGGTGCTGCCGAAAGATGCTTTCGTCTCCGGGTTAGCATCAGGCGACCAATACCCTGAACCGCCTACATGCAGGATCGGGACTGTGGCTTCCAGTGGCACCTTCCACCTGCCGTTTCGCCCCTTGCCCATCGCTGCAGGACTTGATGCGTTGTGGGTTGTGTATGTGGATATGCCCTTCAGGCCTGCGCAGAGGAATTTTTTAGGTGAAGCGCAGTCATCTCACTAGTTCTCATGAATTTGGGTGATGAGTAATTCAAAAACAAGGAGAGGCTAGCATGTGAGAGGGCCTGTTTTAGAAAGGGTCCTGGCAACTATAGAGGACCCCAAGGTGTTTTAATACAACACAGTCCTAAACATAATAGAACCCTTGAGCCTGGGATATAGCTGCCTCTGAACTTCACTGTATTCACTTCACTATATTCAGTCTTCTCCTGTAACTATCACAATATGGCTGAAAAACAGGAAATGCAGAAGTGATCAAGGGTTGGGTTTGGCAAATCCCTAGATTTGGCAAGTGTGGAGAGGAACACTGAGGAGATACTTTGGGCCTTAAAATAAAGATATGAGGAATTTTTCTGAGAAATTCTTGTCTTATTGCAGCACTTTTGATTTCCTTCAAAATTCCATAGATGTTTAACCTTAGAAAGAACTTCAAAATTCACTTTGAGTTTGGCTGTAGAGAAAGTCCAGAACATTCCCTACGTAGCCCTACTGTTGCCAAGAGCAGTGATTTCTAGCAACACCCACAATGTACTATGGACTCTAATGCACTTATGCCAGACCAGCTTTGGGGGCACTTGGCCCTCTCATGGTGCTGAGCCAAGCCTTGCATAAGGCACCCTTCACTGGAGTATTATACTATGGGCTGCCCTTGCCTATAGAAAGTGCAAGGACTTCAGAACATGCCCAGCTTCCTTGTTACAGACAACAGCAGCCATCTCTTCAGGAAGACCTGACCAGCAGCAGACCTGGGTGAAGCCGGGTTCTTCTCCCTCTCTCAGAACTCAGGCGAAACCAGTGAAAGTAATGGGCTATTAACACAGTGCATGGAATTCACACCTGCAACATCTGTTGATGACTACTTATTTTGATGGAATTTGTAAGATTCTAACATTTTTGTACCCTGTATAATGATTTATTATATTTCATTGCATGTTTCAGAAGTATTACTATTAGTAAACGTTTTTAAGATCAGGCTCTAATCCCGTCTTTTTAGTGTCAGCAAAAATATGTATTGCTAAATTGTGGAACGAGCAGAGAATCTCAGATATTAAATGTAGTTATTAGACTTTCTTTAAGTACACCCCAATGGAGAAATGGAGACTTTTCAAAGGAAACTATTCATGTAGTACACGTTCATTTCTCAGGGGGATAACATACATGTGTTTGAAAATTCTGCACCTGATATATAAAAAGATCATTTGATTTATTATAATATAGCAAAGTTATCTTAAAGCCTGTATTGAATTTCAGGTTATTTTGGTAGACTCAGTTCATGATAAAATATAGCAAAAAGGAGATTAGAATTTATGAAAATCAGCCTACATGAAACTGGATGTCCTAGACAAATGTTCAGAGGTGTTAATTGTCTGGAAGAAGGCCAATAAACTGAAGGTCAATCCAGACAAGACTGGGATGATGTTAGTAATTCAGACAATTAGGGCTTAAAGCCTCAATTGTTTTGAGCTGAGGTTGTTATACTTCCCCTGGAATGACTGGTTTAAAGCTAAGGGTTCTATTAGACCCCTGTCTACGGATGGGTGGCAGTCCAGTGTGAGGGCTTCCTGGGACCACATTTGTTAAGATGTACTATTGTGCCTTAAACATGTCAAAAACAGTGTCTGGCATGCTGGAGGAAGTGGAAGGAGCCTGGAATGTCTCCTTTCTTTCCCACCTCTATTCATCCAGCCACGATGAGCATGTTTCATGGGTCGTTTTTGCACTCACCTTCCGCCGGCGCGACCCCCCTCTTCGCCGCGCAGGATCTGCGTGGATTTCGCACTAAACGCTGCGGAACAGCCAGAAAAGCCGGAAGCTCCCGGCGCAAAAGCCGCTCAAACGGAAACTGCCAAAAAGCAGTTTGGCGTTTGCGCGGCTTTTGCGACGGGAGCTTCCGGGTTTTCTGGCTGCTCCGCAGCGTTTAGTGCGAAATCCGCACAGATCCTGCGCGGTGAAGAGGGGGGTCGCGCCGGCGGAAGGTGAGTGCGAAAACGACCATGGTGTTCTCAGCTTTGCTTAGCAGTTTCCTCCTCCTTTACTGTGCATGCAATGAGGTGCTGTGTTGTTTTGTTCTAGTTATTGCTTTTTATCATTTCCTTGTTAATTATATTATTATTATTTGTTTGTTAATTATATTAGTTATTATTATTTGTTTAACTATATTAGTGGCTTCAGTTCTGGTTTTGTTGTTCATGGTTGTTGGCTGCGTGGTGGATCCACATATGCAGATGGCCTGGAACAATTTAGAATTAATAACAATAATAACTCCTGTGCCTTTTGTTAGTGCCAAAATTGTGGGGACTTTAATGTAGTGCAGTACAATCTGCTATGAAGCTTACTGAGTGATCTTGAACTAGACACTGGGTGAGATCAGATGAGCAGGTTGTTGAGGTAGTTTCTCAGCTGTAAAAAAGCTGATCCAGGTTGAGGTATGCTGTGGTGATCATATGGTGACTGCCCAGTGGCCAAGACAGGCATGGGCCACACACCAACAGGCGGAGGGTTCACACCACTTCTGTGCATGCATGGTGCACTTGGGCCAATCACACAGCTGGAAATGGGCCATGGATGTACAGCAAGAACTTCGTGTGGGAGTCATTGTGCCACAAGGTAAGGATGAGTGGGCCACAGAGAGCAGGTAATTGTACATATTAAATCCGGGGCAGGAGGTGGCTATGGCAGGCCAAAAAACCCCATCTGATCATAACCAGTATCTTTCATATTACAGGGTGGTAGAAAGGATGAAAGTAGGGGGTAGATAATGTACACTCTTAATCAGGAGTGGTAGTCTTGCAATATGGCCCATGTCCTGGTTTCCTTCCAATACAGTTCTAACCACCACAGAAATCAAAGAGAAAGTCAGAAAAAGGTGTGTCTGCATACAGCAGCTGTATGTTTCACGGGACATAAATGATGGGAGATGAACTTCAACATCTGTACTGCTATCAAGTCACAGCTGACTTTTGGTGCTCCTGTAGGGTTTTTGAGGCATGAGGCATGCAGAGGTGGTTTGCCATTGCCTGCCTCCATATCATGGCCCTGGCATATTCCTTGGTGGTCTCCCATCCAAATACTGGACAGGGTCAATTCTGCTTAGCTTCTGAGATCTGACAAGATCAGGCTATGCCGGTCTATCTAGATCAGGATGCTTAAGCCTAGGAACACTGCAAATTTTGAACTCAGTGTGCTCTCCTGTGATGATCAAACAAAACCCAATCACCAGATCTGTTCAGATCAGCATTGAGTTATTTGAATGCCTGCTGAACACGTTTGTACATTTGTTTGCTTGTTTGTTTTGCAGAACTGGCCTTTCATGAAAATGCAGCCAATACAACACATTGACCGTCATTAACATGGTTAAGGATCACTTAGATAATCACCAAATGATAGGAATATTTGAAAAAAAAACACAAGAGTTTGATTGGTTTATAAGAATGCAGGACTTTTTTGTAGGAAAAGCCCAGCAGGAACTCATTTGCATATTAGGCCACACCCACACTGATGCCAAGCCAGCCATTCCTGCTCCAAAAAAGCCCTGGTTATGACTGATTTAAGTGTCTGTTTAACCAACTACCTGCTGAGCAGGCAGAGATGCTGGAAGTATGGAAGAGCGGAGCTCAACAGGACTGTGAATGCAGACATCTCTGAAAAGCCAATTGCTCCGCATTGCACCATTTGGACAGAATAGGATAAGCAGCCAAAACCGAGCCACCAAACAGGTGACCCATCCCCTGAAAAACCAACTCCTCGAGGGGTAAACAGGACATCAGCCAGATCTGTGGGTGTTTGAGCAGCCCTATCTAAACTCACTGTTTTAGTGTGTAGTTGTGCAGTTGACTTAAAGGTTTCAACTGAGCCCTGGAAATGCCATACATATTTAAGATGAGTGCAGTTTACTGCTTTTGCTGGCTATGCAGCAAGGGTTTGATGAAGCTGAAGTTTCATGGCCTTTCCCTCACTTTCACAGTTAGACCAGCTCTGTAAAATTATTGCCCTTTTAAGATTCTTAACATTCACTCATATAACAAAAGGATTTTCACTTAGCATTCACACACAGGCCTTGTGTTTATGTTTTGCAAGACATTTTCTGTTGGCACTGGCAGTGTCTCAAATTTTATTGAACCCTTCCAAATGCTAGCAAGCAGTCTAATAGTTATGTAAAGCCAATTATTTTCCAGAAGAAGTCTCTCCATCTGCCAGACTCTGTTGCTAGGTAGGGGTTTGTTGCTTGTAGCAACTCTGCTAAACTGTTAGTCAACATTGTTAAAGGTGTTGGGAACAACAGGTAAGCCAGGGGCTAATGGACTGAATCATTGTGTAGAACTATAATAGGAGGGAGGATGTATAAAGAGAAACAAGTCACTTTGAAAAGGAGATCGGTTACAAAAACTGCAGTGCAGTTTTATTCTCAGAAATCCCTCACAACCAAATGGTGCTTAAGTCCCAGAAAACTGGCTTTGATGTCATCCTCTTACTCCCCCATATACTGGAAGATACCTATTGTACCACAGAGTTTTCCCTCCCAAATTGCTAGAGCATCCAGGAAAACCATAGAGTTTTCTCGGAAACACCTAGAGTGGACGGTGCATGATGTCACTTGCATGATTAGGTCACTTGTGGGAGAATTCCTGCCCAGCCCGGGGGCTTGGCAGCCATAGCAGTCTGAGACCTATGTCTCTTCAGGACTGTCTCCTCTCGTACATCCCCTGAAGAGCTTTACACACTGCAGAAAACGACCTACTGATCATCCCAGGCCCAAAAGATGTCCAACTGTCCTTGACCAGAGCCCTGGCTCCCACCTGGTAGATTTCTCTGCCAAATAACATCTGCGCCCTGCAGGACTGAATGCAGTGGGGCTTTGGTTACCCATCCCTTCCTTCTGACATATCTTTATGAGGCAGGACCACAGAGACAGCAAAGTGATGCAGGATCAGTCTCATCTAAAACACAACTTCTCCTATGATATTTTAGTACCACATGGGAAGTACAGAAACTCCGTTCCCCTTTCCTACCACCATGGTAAGGAAGATGGCACATGGGTCAGAAGAGGCCCATGTTCTACCATGCACTCTGCACCAGTCTTGATGTTTTGCTTTGCAGTTTGCTTTGCAGAGATACAAGTAAATATCTTCAAGTGGGCTTGCAAGTCCACCATGGCTTTTTTGAAAGATGCTGAATGAAGACATTCAATGGAATACTCTCTATCTTGTGTACAACTGTCTGCCTCAAAAAGATGGATGCATTTGAGTTCACTCAACATTGCAATATTGACTGTTTGGATTAAAAGAATTCTCTTTAATGGATCTTTTGCTTAGCTTGCCAGTTTTTTTAAACACTGCATCTGGTTTTTTCTTGATCCTGAGAGCTGAAGCAGAGATTTCTCATTCCCCAAGAATCTGACACCAACAGTTTGCTTGTATTTTATTTTTCACACATCTTTTGTTTGCCTAATCAAGGTTGCTTAGAAGATACAAATGGTACTTGTTATCTGTGTGTGCCTTTTAACTGGTAACACATGCTATTACAGAGTCAGACTTGAGTCAAGAAAATTGCATTTTCTATGCTCCATGACGTTAGTAGGATGACAATGAATACCGTTGTGCTAATAACGTCAGAAGTGTTTAGCAT
This sequence comes from Heteronotia binoei, assembly GCF_032191835.1. Lineage (NCBI taxonomy): Eukaryota > Metazoa > Chordata > Lepidosauria > Squamata > Gekkonidae > Heteronotia > Heteronotia binoei. Next base: position 102,195,661 of record NC_083232.1, on the reverse strand, counting down.
GTTATTGTTTCTGCAAGCAATTTTGCTTCCTCCTAATTGATAGGCTCTTGGACAACAAGCTGCAGGCAATTTTATTTAGGAAGAACTCATTGGAAAGAGAGATCCAGACACCTCATAGTTTATTACAGTCTCAGAACCAGAATACAGTGTAAACATAATATGAAATAGTAAAAACAGACATAGCATACAAAAATAGAGATCTATGTTCAGGAACTTTTAAAATGCAATTCCTGCAGTCTAAGAATTAATGCAGGTTAAAATGGATAAAAGGAAGTCCTTCTTCACCCAAAGGGTGATTAACGTGTGGAATTGACTGCCACAGGAGGTGGTGGCGGCTACAAGAATAGCCAGCTTCAAGAAGGGATTGGATAAAAATATGGAGCAGAGGTCCATCAGTGGCTATTAGCCACAGTGTGTATATGTGTGTAATTTTTTTGGCCACTGTGTGACACAGGGTGTTGAACTGGATGGGCCACTGGCCTGATCCAACATGGCCTCTCTTATGTTCTTAATGCACAAACCTCAGCAACTGAATGTGTAATCTCTAGATTCATCTGATAAGAACCAATGAAATCTTGCTTTGTTTGTATTAATATAACCAGGTTTCCTATTGACTAATGGAGTAATAATTCTAAAATGAACCTCACTATAGTATGGGCAACTGAAAAACATATCCTCTACAGATTCAACCTTGCTTAAAAGGCATGAGCACAGCCTTTCAGACTAGGGGATTTATTGTACCTGCCTTGCATAACTGCAGGATCCAGAGACCACAGAATGTGCTGAAGCTCCTGTAATTTCTCAGAGTGGGCTTCAGGCCCTGACCCAAATGGGCCAGGATAGACCAATCTCATCAGATCTCCAAAGCTAAGCAGGATCAGCCCTGGTTGGTACTCAAATGGGGGACCACCAAGGAAGTCTAGTGTTGTTCCGCGGAGGCAGGCAATGGCAAGCCACCTCTAAATGTCTCTTGTCTTAAAACCCCTGTGGGGTTAAGGTGGCTATGACTTGACGGCAAAAAAAAAAAAAAAGTGGATTTGTGGTCTCTGGGACGGGGCCTCGGCAGGACCAGTGGGTCCATTAGAATGTCAACATCTGTATTGCTATCAAGTCACAGCTGACTTTTGGTGATCCTGTAGGGTTTTCAAGGCATGAGACATGCAGAGGTGGTTTGCCTGCCTCCCTGATTCATCCAGTTGCCTATGGGCACAGCCTGGGGGAGTGTCGAATTGGGTGCCCTCCTACCTGGGCAATGGGTGAATGGGGGAGAGAAAGAGAGACCCACTGCCCTTCCTGCTCACAGATAAAGGCCCCATCCAGGGGTTGTTTTGTAGAAAAATAGGTGGTGGAGCTTATCCAAGGATTGTTATGCAGCTGCACATACTATTCAATGGATAAGGAGGTAGAACTTTCAGAAGGAGGAGGTGGAACTCTCAAAAAGGTTCAGGAGCTGTGCTCCTGTGAGCTCCCGCTGAATCTGAGGCCTGGCCCTGTCAGTCAGTCCTTTCACCTGCACTCTCCCACATGTTTTAAATCACCCAGGAGGGAGGGTGTGGCAGAGGCGAAGGCGGCATGTGTGCGGGTGTCCAGGCATGTGTTCAGATTGCAGCTCATGCAGCCAGGCCATGCCATACTGCGCCAGGGCATGGCAAGGAAGGGAGCTCCATCCTGCCTCTCAGATGCCTCTCAGGTAAGGCTGCTGAGGCAGGGCTGGCTGGGCATCTGTGAGGGAGGAATACCGGGGGGGGGGGGGGTGGTAGGGGCTCACCTGGTGTGCCTTATAGCCTGGTGTGCCTGGTAGATCAGGAATGTCCAGCAGGTAGATCATGATCTACCAGTAGATCGTGGAGGGGTCAGAGGTAGATCAGCAGCCCCACTTGGTCTCATGGTTTGCTGGACAGGTGTTTGGGTTTTTTTGATGATTGTTTGTGGTGGTGGTATTATTGGTGCCAGTATGATGAATTCTTATTTTTACTTTTAGAACTGCATGTGTGGTTTTGGCGTCATCCAGAGGTCTTCAGTTCCTGATGATCTTTAATACTTTGGGACAGTGACAGTTTTGGACCAGATTCAGCCAGTATTAACTTAGCACCCCAGCCACCCCAGTATAACGAAGATGAGTGTTCCAAAGAAGAGCAAAACCTACCACTTTCATGATGAATGGGAAATGGACAACTTCATCATGGTGAAAGACAAGTGTTGTCTGTAGTATATGGCGTTCGTAGAACGCCTTCATTCCAGACAGCGCAACCATTTCGTTATAACGTACCATCGTTAAAGCGTTAGTCCGCTAAAGCCGCGGAGGCAAAGGCGACGACCCGATGCCTCCGCGACGAGCGCTGGTCATCCGCCAATCACAGCGAGTGGCGGGAAATATGGCTGGCCAGCATTGGACTGGCCAGCAGGGTGAATAGTTCCGGATCTGTATATATGCGGGACCCGGCCCGCGTGTTCTCTCTCTTACCTCGTGTTTGTACCATGCAATAAACTATGTTGCCCTACGTGCGTCTCTCAGACTGGTACATAACAGTGGCGACGAAGGTGGGATCTTAGTCCTTCGACAAGGGCTACGAAGGAGACGCCCGGGCAACTCGTCGTCCCATCGCTTCATCGCTACTTCGCAATGACCGCCGCCATGACCAGTACCAGCGGGAACACCGGTCACATCAAAGCTTTCGACCACACGAAGCCCGAGGGATGGGAATCCTATTCGGAGAGAGTCGATTGCTACCTGAGGGCGAATCGAGTAACCGAGGACGGCATGAAGCGGGACGTGCTCCTGAGCATCTGCGGGGCCGCCACCTTTGAGATCGCAAAGGGTCTCTCGGCGCCCGCCCGCCTCACGGAGAAAACGTACACGGAGGTCGTCCGCCTCCTCACGGGCCATTTCCTGCCGCAGCCGTCGCGGGTGGCCCGACGGTTCCTCTTCCACAAGAGGGACCAGGCCCAGGGAGAATCCGCTGCAGACTACCTGGCCGCCCTGCGCCAGATCGCCGGAAGCTGCAACTTCCCGAATTTGGAAGAGACCTTGGCCGACCGGTTCGCTTGGGGCCTCCGCGACGAGAGGCTCCAGCAAAAGCTCTTCGCAAAGGAAGAGCTCACGCTTCAGGGCGCCTTCAGCGAGGCCGTGGCCTTCGAGCGCGCCTCCCGGACGTTCTCCAGGGCCAAGTCGGAAGCCGTCCACCACGAGGAGCTGGACCCCCATCACCCGGACGAAGGAGAAGCGCTCCAGATGCACCGCTCGGCAAGACCAGCCTCCCGAGCCCCACAGCGGCCCCGGGCGAACGAAAGATCGAACCAACGCAACAACCAAGGAGCGAACTGCGCCAGTTGCGGCGACCCCCACGACCGGCGGGACTGCAAGTACAGGACCTGGGACTGCAGGAGCTGCGGGAAGACCGGTCACATAGCGCGGGCTTGCCGAGCCAAGCCCCACCGCCCGGGGCCAACCACGCACCACGAGGCCGCTGAGTTTCACTCCACGGCCTCCACCACGCTACAGGTACTGAACCTGCCCCTGGCCACCCCCAACAAGATTAAGGTGTCGGTCCGCATAGAGGGGGCCCCCTGCCTCATGGAGGTGGACTCGGGCTCCTCCATCTCCATAATTGCGGAGGAGACCCTGAGGCGGTTACACCCCGGCTACAAGAGACTGCTGCGGTCGGCCGACTTTGTACTGCAGGACTTCCAGAAAAACCCGGTCCAGATCGCGGGGTGGGCGAGGGTGCGCGTGGAGCGAGGGTCTTTCAGAGGCCCGCTAGATATCCTGGTAGTTAAGCGACCACTGGCGACCCTGTTGGGCCTCACGTGGTTCGGCCCCTTAGGAATCAGAGTTGAGGTGTCACAAACGACCATGGCCGGGGGGTTCGGGGAGGTGTGCCGAGAATTCCCAGAGGTTTTTGACAGGTCGTTGGGTAGCTACAAGGGCCCGGCCATCTCCCTGCCGCTCGACCCCACGGTCAGACCAACCCGGCTTAAGGCAAGGAGAGTCCCCTTCGCCCTAAAACCTAAAATCGAGGCCGAGCTGGACCGCCTAGTAGCACAAGGGGTCCTAGAGCCGGTCGATTACGCCATGTGGGAAACCCCCATAGTGACTCCGGTCAAACCGAATGGGGACGTGAGGATTTGTGCTGACTACAAGTGCACAATCAACAAGGCGCTCCAGGATAACCCCTACCCAGTGCCGGTTGTCAGCCACGTCCTGGCCGCCCTTGCGGGGTCCAAAATTTTCGGGAAGCTGGACTTGGCACAAGCCTACCAGCAGCTTCCGGTGGACGCCAAAACGGCCGAGGCACAGACGATTGTGACCCATAGGGGGGCGTTCAAGGTGAACCAGCTACAGTTTGGGGTCAGCGTAGCTCCGGGGATCTTCCAGAGTATAATGGACGCTCTCCTCAAAGGGATCCCAGGAGTCCAGCCCTTTTTCGACGACGTTTTAATCGCCGCCCCGAACCCTGAGGAGTTCAGCAACCGTCTCAGGGAGGTGCTCCGTCGTTTCCAAACCGCTGGACTCAAGGTGAAGAGGGAGAAGTGTTTGCTGGGGGTACCGCGGGTGGAGTTCCTAGGATTCGCCGTGGACGCAGAGGGAATCCACCCGACCGAGGAGAAAACCAGGGCCATCGTACAAGCCCCAGCCCCCACGAGTAAAGCGGAGCTACAGAGCTTCCTGGGGGTGCTCAACTTTTATCACACGTTCATACCCCACAAAGCGGCCATCGCGGAACCCCTACACCGGTTACTGGACAAAAAAGCTCCTTGGGTGTGGGGGAAGAAGCAAGCCGCTGCGTTCCAGGCAGTGAAGGACGTCCTGGTCTCTAACGCGGTGCTTCACCACTTCGATGAGCGCCTTCCAGTCATTCTGGCATGCGATGCATCGCTGTACGGGGTGGGCGCCGTTCTGGGGCACCAACTATCGGACGGCCGGGAGGTACCGGTCGCCTACTATTCCCGCACCTTAACGTCAGCGGAGCGTAATTACGCTCAAATAGATAAGGAAGCCCTGGCGATCGTAGCGGGGGTTCACAAATTTAACGATTATTTGTATGGTCGCAAGTTCACGATAGCGACCGACCACAAGCCTCTCTTGGGTCTGCTAGCCCCCGACCGGCAAACCCCCCAAATCCTGTCTCAGAGGGTGCTGAGATGGAACCAATTCTTAAATTCATACACCTACACACTGGTACACAGGGCGGGTAAGGCAATGGGCCACGCCGATGCCCTCAGTCGTTTACCACTGCCGGACACGGGGCCCGACCCAGCACCAGCCCACCAGGTGATGTCAATTGAGGCACTCCCTGACCAGCCCATACACGCTGCCGAAGTGGCAAAGGCCACAGGGAAAGACAAAACCCTAGCGAGGGTGCTCGACTGGGTGGTGAGGGGGTGGCCAGAGAGGGACCTGGGGGGAGAGTTCAAACCGTACAAAATGAGGCGGGAGGAACTCGTGGCCCACAAGGGGTGCCTGCTATGGGGGAGCCGGGTGGTGGTTCCCCCTCCCCTTCAGAAAAGGGTCCTTGCATCACTACATGAAACGCACCCGGGCATGGTGAGGATGAAGGCCCTAGCCAGGAGCTATGTGTGGTGGCCGGGAATGGACGGAGAAATAGAGGACTGGGTCCGGAGATGCAGTGCGTGCCAGGAATCGCGGCCGGACCCACCCAGCGCCCCGGCCACAAGGTGGGAAACCACTAGGAAACCCTGGTCCAGGCTCCACATAGACTTCGCGGGGCCGTTCCAGGGGCAGATATTCCTTATAATCGTGGATGCATACACAAAATGGTTAGAGGTCCTCCCTGTAGCATCCACCTCCTCGGCAGCCGCCATCCGAGCCCTGCGCCGGGTCCTATGCACCCACGGCATCCCAGACACCCTGGTCTCGGACAACGGGCCGCCTTCACCTCAGGGGAGTTCCAGGCTTTCCTTCAGAGGTACCTCATAAGGCACATCAGGTCGGCCCCCTTTCACCCCGCCACCAACGGCCAGGCCGAGCGGATGGTCCACACTACCAAAGAGGCCCTGGGCAGGATCGTGCAGGGCGACTGGGATCACAGGCTGGCCGCATTCCTTTTTGACAACAGGGTCATCCCAAACCCAGCCACAGGGGTCAGTCCCGCTGAGCTCCTCATGGGGCGCAAGCTCACCACAAGGCTGGACAGGCTGCACCCCGACCGGGCCGCTGACACACGAGGGTCCCCCGAGGTCCGCGAGGCAGCCAGGGGGTTCTTTGCCGGGGATCCAGTGTTCGCCCGCAACTACGCCGCGGGGCCCGAATGGGTGGCTGGGCGGGTGCTACGGGTCGTGGGCTCCCGTCACTATGAAGTATCCACTGAGGGGGGCCAGATCCTACGCCGGCACATCGACCAGATGCGGCGCAGGACCCTACCCGAAGCACCCACAGAAACAAGAGGGGCAGCCCAACCCGAGGAGCCTACCACAACCCCGCCACCATCCATGTCACTGCCGCCTCCTACGGAAGCCAACCAAGCCCCCGAACTCGCCCCGCAACCCTCGGATGCTCAGGCTCCCGAGGAGACGCCGGGGCCCGAAGTCATCACGACTCCGCAAGCCACCCCACGACGTTCGACTCGAGAGCGCCGGCCTCCCACCTACTTACAGGACTATGTTACTAACTGAGGGGGGAGGGGTGTAGTGTATGGCGTTCGTAGAACGCCTTCATTCCAGACAGCGCAACCATTTCGTTATAACGTACCATCGTTAAAGCGTTAGTCCGCTAAAGCCGCGGAGGCAAAGGCGACGACCCGATGCCTCCGCGACGAGCGCTGGTCATCCGCCAATCACAGCGAGTGGCGGGAAATATGGCTGGCCAGCATTGGACTGGCCAGCAGGGTGAATAGTTCCGGATCTGTATATATGCGGGACCCGGCCCGCGTGTTCTCTCTCTTACCTCGTGTTTGTACCATGCAATAAACTATGTTCCCCTACGTGCGTCTCTCAGACTGGTACATAACATTGTCTACTTTGTAACACTGCTGTATCCTTGCCCAAAAAGGGTAATCTGGAGCATCATTATAAGACTCTGCATAGCAATAAGTTTGATGCTGATTTTTCATCCAAAAGTGAAATTCGTAAACTGAAGATCAAAGAACTTAAATCTAAATTGGCTGCACAGCAACAGTTGATGGCGAAGCCAAGGTCACATTTGGTCAATGCAACCATGGCATCCTTCAAGGTCAGCAACCTGATCACAAAAAAAATGCAAACCTTTCAGTGAAGGAGAATTTGTAAAATATTGTTTTCTTGAAGCAGCAGACAATCTTTTTGAACGATTTAAGAATAAGAAAGAGATCATAGCTGTTGTTCAAGATGTACAGTTGCCAAGAATAGAAAATATGTGACTTTCAGGGTTGGATCATGGAGAGTTGAGCTGCTTCTCAAAAGAGGAGCGGACCGGAGCCTTTGTTCTGGCCAGAGAAGGTGAACCCAACGTCTGCTGCCTACTTTTCTCAGTGAGGGAAAAGGCCAAGACATGCATGGGAGTATTCTGAGGGGATTTACGTTGGCTGACGAGGAGTCCCAGTGGGGTTCCTTTTAGGCTTTGAAGAGTCCCCATTGAAGAATCGCATTCCAGAGTCTACAAAGAGTCTCTATGGTCATTAAATTAACTTAAATTCATCAAGATTCAAGCCTTCTTTGGACTATTTTAATCTTTAAATCTTTGGAGAGAACGGTGTTGAGAAAGGTAAATCTGGCTGCAAGGTAAGGAGATCTTTATCTTTCACTCCAGGACTAAAATCAACTTTATATGAGATAAAGATTGAAACTTGGACTCAGTTACAAAATTCTAAAGTTATGAACAAAAGAAGGGGGTAATTTTGAGATTTTTTGGAGATTTAGAAGCAAAGTTAAAGGCTGAAAAACAACTTATGTTTGGAATACTTGCAGTTTCTGCAAAAACCCCCCATCGTCACTGAGTTGCTGAGCTGGAAGACTTCACAGGAAGTGACGCAGAAATTGTAATGCGAGATCTTTCAACCATTGAGAACAGGACTTAGTGGCAAGAAAAGCAGGAAGAGGCGATTGGAAGAAGGGAATCTAAAGACCTCCTGGCCTTTTATAGGATTGGAAAATCATAGAAAAATTGCGGTGGCCATTAAAGGAAGGTCAAAATAATTTTTAAAATTGAAAGAAAAAAAACCAGGACTTTAAAAGTTATTGGAGCCGGCAGATATCATTACTTTAGAGTGAAATATATTGAAATATATAAGTAGTGTTAATTTGGGTGGCCTTTTGGAGGAGAAGAAAATTTTAAAAAGATTAGAAAAATTGTGGGCGCCATTTTGTCTTTTTAAAAGACTTTAAAATTAATATATTGGGTTAGGAAGCCCTGAAAACAGCGATTTTGGGAGCATTGGAAAAGGCATCTCCCAAACTATAAGATCCAGTGGTTTATTTTTGATTTGGAGAGGTCAACCTGAAAGCTCATTTTGGTAGTGAGTGGAGAGGAATGTCTGAGCAGAGGCTGCCAAAACAGACACACGCAAGGACTGCTTCACTTGAGGAGGGGAAAATGCCTACAATACAAGAACAACTAGATGCCATGGAGGCAAGACTGATTAAAGTGATGAAGGAGTTAATAACAGAAAATAAAAAGCAAGTTGTCAAAGAACTAGAGGTGGTGAAATCAGAAATAAAAAAAAAAGAAATTGAAGATCTCAGAAAGGACTCACAAACAATGTTAAATAAAGTACATGTGGTTGAAAATAAGGTGAAAGATCAAGATTCCATGATTAATAAATTGCAGGAGAAAGCAGCTCTGCAAGATTGTAAGTTAATGGAAAACCAGATTCGTCTGAGAGGAGTACCTGAAGATGAAGGATCTGATTTAAGGACATATATAATAAGAACTATTGTTGAGTTTGTGGAGATAGATGCCGATGAATCTAGCTACCCGTATGATTATATATATAGGGTTAATTCCTTGTATGCCAAGAAAAACAAATTACCAAGAGATGTGGTAGTTAAATTCATTATAAGAGACATGGTGGGAAAGATCTTAAAAAAACAGTTTGAAAAAACATTGGGAATTGAGGGAAGTAGAGTGAGAATTATGAAAGAGTTGCCAACAAAAGTCATAAGTGACAGAAGACTATACAAAAGGTTAACTGACAAGTTGTGAGATATGGAAGTGAGATACAGATGAATACTGCCAGAAGGTCTAAGTTTTGAGCATGGAGGAAAAAGGATTACAATTACAAATGTACTGGAACTGAGGAAGTTTTTTGAAGAACATAGGGGATTTGAAGATACAGAATAAAGAGAAAAACCGTTATGGATTACAAATTAATATTTTGGAACATAAATGGACTAAATTCACCGCAAAAAAAAGGCTACATTTCAATGGATCAAGAAACAAAAAGGCAATATAATTTGTTTACAAGAAGTAAATATCAAACAATTGGATTACAAATTTTTATGGAATAAACAACTGGGCAAAGAATTTTTCTCCTTGGTTAAGGAGAAAAAAAGGGGTGTGATCTTTTATGTTAAACAAGAATTAGATCCAAAATTGATTTTTAAAGGACAATGACAGCAGATATCTAGCTGTGGAAGTGATGTTGAATGACAAAAAGACTTTGTTGTTGGGATTGTACGCCCCAAATGACTTTTTAAAAAAAGATATTCCGCAACAGTTAGACCAAGTGACCTATGAACAAATAATGATAATGAGAGACTTTAATGGAACAATTATAAATGATTTGGATAGATCAGGAAAAAGAAATCAGGAGGGGAAATTACCAAAGTCATTTTTTGATTTAGTTAAACAAGAAAGTTTGGAAGATATATGGAGGAAATTTAATCCTAAAGTATGTGACTATACTTTTTTTTCAGCAAGGCATAACTCTTTCTCAAGAATTGATATGTTATGGACTACAAAGGATGATGAGAAAAATAGAGATTCTTCCTAAAGTGTGGGCTGATCATAATCCATTGAGGTGGTCGGCAAAATGTGTGAAAAAGACTAGGAGATGGTTGAATAAATGAAGATTAGTTACAGAAAACAGAGATAGTGATGTCTCTAGAAAAAGAAACTAAAGCTTTTTTTCAAACAAATGAAAATGAGGACATTCGACTTCAAACTGTATGGGATGCATATAAAGCTGTAATTAGAGGTACTTTAATTAGAATGAGCAATAAAGATAAAAGAGATAAAGAAAAACAAAGGCTGGACATTCAAAAATAGATTGGAAAAAAAGAAAAGGAACTTTAGATAGATAGATAGACAGACAGACAGACAGACAGACAGACAGACAGACAGACAGACAGACAGATAGATAGATAGATAGATAGATAGATAGATAGATAGATAAATTTATTGTCATTGTTCTCAAAAAAGAAAATGAGAGCAACGAAATGAGGTGCTCTTCCACAAACATACCAACACATCAACACCCACAAAAGGACATATACATAGACCATTTAAAGACATCTAAAAACACATAACCATTCATAACCCTGCATTTAGTTTAACCACGGCACTTGGATAGAAGCTGCCCTTGAATCTATTTGTCTTTGCCTTCAACACTCTATATCACCTACCTGACGGTAAAATCTCAAATAGCAAGTGGCCCGGATGTGAAGGGTCCCGGGAAAAAAGAAAATAATAAGGGAAATCGCGATAATGCAGAACCAACTGAGACATTTGTTAAATAAAGAGGTAGAATGGAACCTTAAGAGATTGCAACAGAAATCTTTTGAAGGAGCAAATAAACCTGGAAAGTACCTGGCTTGGCAAATGAAAAAAAAAAAAAGGAAAATAAATTTGTTGCTAAAATTGTATTGGAAGGTAAAGAAATTGTTGACCAAGCAGGAATTAAAAGGGAATTTTATAAATACTATGCTAAGTTATTTCAAGGTCAAAAAGTGAAGAAAAGAAAAATGCGTATTTACAGAAAATTCAAGTAAGTCCCTTAACAGAAAATATGGAAAAGGTCTTAAATGAACCAATTGAAAAAAAAATGAAGTTGAAGCAGCAATAAATTAATTAAAAATGGGAAAGGCACCAGGCCTGGATGGCTTTACAGCCAAATTTTATAAAGTCCTCGCAGAAGTATTAGCACCAAATTTTCAAAAATTGATGAACATTATAAGGATTGATGGGAAGATACCAAATACATGGAAGGAAGCAGTAATTTCATTGATACCAAAAGAAGATAGAGACACCACAAATGTGAAAAAACTATAGACCAATTTCATTACTTAACAATGATTACAAAATATATGCTAGAATACTAGCAGAACGACTCAAGCAGCATTTGAATAATTTTATTAAAGAGGAACAAGCAGGATTTCTTCCCAGGAGACAAATTAGAGATAATATTAGGACTGTTATAGATATTGTTAAATACTATGAGAAGCATCCTAAAAAAGAGGTGGCATTACTCTTTGCAGATGCAGAGAAGGCCTTTGACAATGTGAATTGGGACTTTATGTTTGCAGTGATGGGGAAATTAGGACGTGGAGAAGCTTTTATACAAATGGTTAAGGTGATATATACTGAGCAACAAGCAAGACTGTATAAATGCAGATTTGATGGAGAAAATGACAATCAGTAAAGGTACAAGGCAAGGTTGCCCTTTATCTCCATTGATATTCATAATGTCGTTAGAGATTTTGCTTATGCAAATACAAGAAGATAAAGAAATAGAAGGGCTGAAACTAAAAGTTTTTTTTTACAAATACAGAGCGTTTGCTGATGATGTAATGTTTATCAATGAAAATCCCTTATTTGTGATACCATTGCTGCTTTGTAAAATTCAAGACTATGGAGAATTGGCAGGCTTTTATATAAATAAAGAAAAATTAAAAAAATGTGTAAAATATGACAAAGAGTCAACAGGAAGAATTGCAAAGGGTAACAGAGTGTGAAGTTGCTTCAAAAGTAAGATATCTAGGTGTGGAAATTACTATGAAAAACATAGATTTGCATAAAAATAATTATGAAAAGCTTTGGCGGAAAATTGACGATTTCATAAAATGGAATAAATTGAACTTGTCTATGCTGGGCAGAATTGCTGCAATTAAAATGAATGTTCTACCAAGAATTATGTTTTTATTTCAAACAATTCCAGTTGTGAAGGACAATAAACAATTCAGTAAATGGCAAAGAAAAGTCTCAGAATTTGTATGGACAGGCAAGAAACCAAGGATTAAAATGAAAATTTGAACTGATGCAAAAGAAAGAGGAGGTTTCCAATTGCTGGATTTAAAATTGTATCATGATGCAGTATGTTTGGAGTGGATTAAAGATTGGATGATGTTATTAAATAAGAAACTGCTGGTTTTAGAAGGTCATGGAAATATTTTTGGTTGGCATGCATATATGTTTTATGGGAAAAACAAGATGGATGGCTTTTTCTCGCATCATTATATAAGAAGAAACTTGCTAAGTACTTGGGTAAAATATAAAAAGTATGGTTATCCTTTTTAAATTATCTATAGTTATAAAACTTAAAAATGAAGATTCTTGATAAAATTACCTTGTATTTTCTTTGTTTATAATTTCAAGTAACACTGGTGGGGGTTAAGAAAAGGAGGAGGGGTGAAAAGTGTGATGTATTGTTCTCATAATGTAATGTCTTTATTTTTTTTAGAGTATAGTAACAATATGTTGTGTATTAATAAAAAATTGTTTTACAAAAGAAAAAAGAATAGAAAAGATGTGTGGAGACACAACTGAACAATTGTTGGAGGATGTTTCAGTTTGTGTTGCTTTCTCACTCCAATTGGATGAATCTACAGACATAAGAGACATAGCCCAGTTACTAGTCTTTATCCGGATGGTTTTTGAAGATTTCAGTGCTAAAGAAGAACTACTTGGAATTATTTCTTTAAAAGGGAGAACTACCGGTCAGGAAATATTCAGCTCTTTCCATTCTTTTGTGGCAAAGTGTAATCTTCCATTGCATAAACTTGTTTCCATCACTACTGATGGAGCAAGAGCAATGACAGGTGAGGTTAACGGTTTCATAGGCCTCTGTAGCCAGCATGATGACTTTCCAGATTTCCTTTCTTACCACTGCATCATTCACCAGCAAGTTTTGGCAAGCAAGAGACTCAATACAAAGACTGCCATGGACATCACTTTCAAAATTGTAAATTCGTGGAAGATCACTTCAAAGACGGCTTTTCAATCTTACTCTTGGTGAAGGTGCAGCGGAAATCATTTTGCACGCAGATGTAAGGTGGCTAAGTAGACACAAATTTCTGCAAAGATTTCATGATTTGCTGAATGAAATAAGAAGGTTTTTGAAGGAGAGGGGAGATGACAAAGCAGAGTTGGAAGATGAGTGGTAATGTGATCTGGCATTTCTCACGGACTTTACAGGTGAACTAAGTGATATGAACATTGAACTACAAGGTAAAAACAAACGCATTGGTGAGATGATGAGTACAGTTTCATCCTACAACAGCAAATTTGAGTTAATGATGACTGATCTTGCAAACAACACTTTTGATCATTATCCTAATACACAGGACCATCTGGGACAATATCCAAATTTTGTTTTTCAGAATGAGAAGTATGTGACAAAAATCTGCTCTGTTATCCAGGAATTTGAAAAAAGATTCTGTGACTTCCAAAGAATTGAAAAAGTTGTGGAGTACTTGTCATACCTATTCAAAGCAGATATAGATATTAAGAAAACTGCAGCTGCTATCAGTAAAAATTACTCATTGAACAAGGCATCTCTTGAAAATGAAATAGTAACCCTTAAAAATGACATTTTTCTCAAGACCCGTGCTGAGCAAGAATTGTTTTGGAAGCTAGAGACAAATTTCTCAACTTGAGAAGTGAAGCTGTACACTCCTGTTTCGGTTCAACTTATTTGTGTGAATCTGCGTTTTCCCATCTGAAAATGACAAAGAGTACACAGCGTTCCAACATGACAGATGAACATCTCCAGGATTCCCTGAGACTGGCCCTCACGCAATATTCACCCAACTTCAAAAAGCTGGTGGATGAAATGCAGGCTCAGACAGCTCACTAATTAGCAAGAGCGAAGTTTTAAAGATTGCGCAAGATCAGCCTGGATCAATACTTGATTTACATTTCACACAAATTACTCAATAAAAATTAAAGAAAGTTATTAAGACAGTTAGAGAAAGTTATAACAATAACAATTTAAGAAAAACTGTTTGCAGTTCTTTCTGGATCTTCGTCTCTCTGTTTTGTTTTTGCTTATTTTGCTTACCAGTAAATGACAGAAGATGCATTGCAAATTAGGGGGGGGGGGGCGGTGGAACCCAACTTTGGTGGGTTAAAATCTAATTTGAAACTTAATTTTCATGGTGGTAGGTCACCAGCACTTTTGTCTGGAAAAAATAGATCACAACCTATTTGAAGTTGGACATGCCCATGTTAGATCATAGAGTGGGGCCAGATGCGATGGGACAGGGCTGAGCAGCACTTGGTGGGTGAAGAAGGCAGCAGCAGAAGTCTGATTCATCCAGGAAAGATTCATCCATGCACTTCTAGGCAGACCCTGATGGGTGAAGCCCTGGATTCTGTCTCCACAATTCTGGTTCCTCACTCAATTTTACTCCTTCCTCTGGAGGCACTGAGAAAGAGGCTAAAGTGCTCCCAGCATCTCATTCAGATTCAGGGACTTGTCCACTTCGCTCTGGATATTTTGAAGGATGTCCTTTCTAATTAGAGGTAACCACTGGCAACTCTTTCGGTTTGCCTGGAGACCCCTGGAGGAAGATTCAGACGATTTGTAATCATTGCGTGGTGCCAATCCCCCATGGAACTTGGGCTGTCTGTACCAAGATTCAGATGTGTGAATAATCAATGTGGCATCCACACATTTCTGGGGTCTGTCCCCAGGGTCTCTGGGGAGATAAACAGCATCCGCCAGCAGTGGGAGGTCTCTTGGTTGGAATCTTGGAACTAACTGAGGAACCTGTTCTCACAGGTAAAGGGGACTTCTGCTCCAGCCATCTTCCTAGCATGTACACACCAGTCCAAGCTCCTTCTGTGCATCCTGATAACATCTCTGATGCTCTCTACTCAGGGCCTGGAGAACTTTGCACATCCTGCCTGGCAAGGAGTGGGCCAGGCCTGCCAAGAGATCCCCCTGAAAAGTCATCCAATGGAGCTAGGAGAACTCAGTCCTCATAAGTGACCTGGCCAAAGACCCTGAACATGGAGAGGAACAGGAACATCCAGTGTCATGAGGCTCATGGTCATAGTACTGCTGCTCCCTGCTCGGGTCTCAGCCTGCCCAAATTCCTCCAGCTACCAGGGCCAGCTAACGACCCATGATTATGAGCCAGAATTTTAGGGTTGCCAGCCTCCAGGTAGTAGCTGGAAATCTCCCAAAATTACAGTTGATCTTCAGACCATAGAGATCAGTTCCCCTGGAGAAAGTGACTGATTTGGAGGGTGGGCTCTATGTCACTGTGCTCTGCTGATGCCTCCCTAACCCTGGCCTCCTCATACTCCCCAAATCTCCAGCAATTCCCCAATCCAGAGTTGGCAACCCTAGTCTCGGTAGGCCTAGCAAGGTCTGTAGATGCTTGGGAACCTGCCATGGCCCACTGGAACATCAGAGTTCTGTGGAAAGATCCACACTTGTGGAACCAAAAACACACCACCGAATTCTGAGCAGTAATGCTTGAACAGCTGGGTATTTGAACAATATTCTTGCTTATGGCCAAAAACTTGATTGGGCACATATGTTCCCATATGCTTTCCTCCCTACCCATCTGCTTTTTGGCACAATTTTTACATACATGAAGCATTTATATTTCATATTGAGTTAGTGATGGACGTGAGATGTCTCCTTCTGCCTCTTCTGGCTGTCTAGCCGTCTGTTCTTTAATAGGAAAGTCCAGTGAACTGTCCAGATTACAGAACAGAACAAAAATAGAGGGAAAAAAATAACGTACAGAACTGGGTGAGTTCTCCAAAGCCAGCAATTCTTTCCTCTTTGTGTGTGTGTGTGTGTTTCATACTTCCCAAAGGAAATACGGCTGAGAAAGCCTTGGCCAATTTCACTCCAGGGTCTAGACTTGGGGCTCAGATACAGCCTTCCTCCAAATCAACGCACAAGCCATGTATCAGTGTATCACTGCAGTAACTCTCCATAAGGTTCCAGCGTAAGAGTGCTTATTGGTCCCGGCTGTCTTCACCTGCAAGGGCTGCCAATTCTTGGAGCTTTTTTTTTTCTTAACTGCTATATTTCTCCATCTATCAAATGACCCATACAAGATTGGAACCCCTAACTCTCAATACAAAATACCAAATAGAGAATATGTAGTAGGGATGTGCAAAAAAAAAAAAAATCCGGTAGTACACGGATTCAGAAATATATGGGGGAAAAATACGGAATCCCGTATATTTCTGAATTCCGTAGTTGGAATAGCCGCATATACGGTAGATGCACGGCTGTTTCCGAATATACGGCCCCATTATACCCTGTAGGGGACTTTCCCCTACAAACCCTCCAAGTCCCAAAAAGATTGGGCCAGAACACACAATATACAGATGCCAGCTCTCCAGCCCTGCCCCAAACAACATGGGGAGAGCTGGCCAAGCACAACAAGCCTGCTGGTTCTGGGTCTCTCACCCAGGTGCCAGCTCCCCCCCCCCCAAAAAAAAAAAACAGAACCAGGAAAGGGGCAACAGAAGAAGGCCAAGAAACTCAACTGTTTAAAAAGTGGCCTTTTAAACAATGAAAACTAGGCCAAACAGCTCCCCCCCCCCCCCGAAGAACCAGAACCAGAAGAGAAAAGGAACAACAGCAGCACAACACAGCAGCAACAAATCAAACACAGAATCCTTTTAAAACAGAAAAAACTTAACTTTTAACAATACAGGAACTTTACCAACCCCTCCCCCTATCTGTTTTAAATGTTTAACCCTTTACATGCCTAAATATTGTTTAATTTTTTATGTTGGATTCATTATTGGAAGCCGCCCTGAGCCATTCGTGGGAAGGGCGGGATATAAATTCTAAATAAATAAATAAATAAACCCTGTACCCTAACCCCAAGAAATCCAAGCCACCCAAATCAGGAAAAGTAAAAGGACACCGCACTTTTAAAAGTTCTCTCACTAAAGAAAGATATGGGCAAATTGGCAAAAAAAACCCCACCCCAGGCCCCCTCCCCCAGCAGAACCCCCTAACCCTAACCCCAAATAAGCTACCCACCACCCAAATCTGGATAAGTAAAGGGACTCTGAGTCATAAAAAGTCCTTTTACCAACTAAAATAAAAACAAGAACCCCAAGACTGTCTTGCCTTAGACGTCTTCTCTACTCCAGGCAAGTCTGGTAAGGCTGAGAGAGAGCAGCAGCAGCTGAAGCCAAGGGCCAGCACAGCACAATCTCTCTCTCACACCAACACACACCACCACAGCAGCAATGGAGGAGTCCAGCCAGGCAGACTCCTTAAAAAGTTTCTCTGGCCCTACAGAGAGCAGTTTCAAAAAAATAGCACTGCTCTGTGATTGGCCAGACAACAGTGCTTACTTGGATACCCAAGTAAGCAAAAGATCAAAAGAACAACAATGTTGCTGATGGCTGGGGGATCAGCTACACAACAGCCCTGCAAAGCATGCATTTGCAATGCATTTTGCAAATGCATGCTTTGGATTGGCTGCTGGGGCTCCTCTTCCCCCTCCCCCCCCCCCGATCCCAGGGAGGCTATGGGAGAGGCGGGAAAAGGCTACCAAAGGCGGGAAAGGAGGCAAGCAGCTCCCCTGAGGCTGCAGAAGCCCCTTTCCCGCCTTTTGCGTTGAATTCCGTATACTTCCGAATATCTATATGGAAGTATACGGGGAGCCATACTCAGCTCCCGCATAATGAGCCCTAATTGGATTCGGCAGTTGATTCGGTTTGGCCGGACCAAATGCACACCCCTAATGTGCAGCTCAGTGATGGGCCAACTGAAGATGAAATGAAAAGGAGCTGTGGCTGTTAAGTGACAATCACTCAGAATCAGGAATGGAGTGTAAACATATAATTGAGTGGATGAAGCTTTTCAGCCAGCAGGTTGTTAAGGATCTTGGCTTTGGCATATGTCATCTTGCAGAACAGATGCTAACCAGTTGGACAATATGGGAACTTTCTATTGAAGTCAGCCCTTGTGGCTGGTAGATGTCCAAAATCCATTATAAAATTCTCCACTGCAAATTTTGCTTCCCAAGTCTGTGAAATCTACTCACCACATACAACGTCTGTATAATGTTATGTTAGAGCTTCCTTCTCACAATCTCAGAATAACCTTTACCTCAGTTTGGTTTCACACCATGGCAACAGCTCCGTTAGCCGGATGTCACTCCAAAATACCGCAGGCCCTTCGCCATTGCTTTTGGGGACTCTGAGTTCCAGAAGATCTATCATGCTATATATTATCCTGTCCTCTCTATGGCACAGCCGAGAATTTTTAATGGAACTTTTAATGGGTTTAAACTTCTCTTCAGAATCAGAGAAGCTGCTTTTTCTCCCCTTAGACACTGATCCATTTGTCTCTTATAGAGCTCCACTCTTTGCTTTAGCAGCCAAGAAAATATGGGCTAGAGCAGGATCTTGAGAGAATAATGTTTCTGTTTGATCAGTACCTTTTGGTTCCAGGAGCCCTGTGGCGCAGAGTGGTCAGCTGCTGTACTGCTGTCCAAGCTCTGCTCAGGAGTTTGATCCTGGCGAAAGCTGGGTTCAGATAGCCAAGGCTGACTCAGCCTTCCATCCTTCTGATGTTGGTAAAATGAGTACTCAGCTTGCTGGGGATAAAATGTAGATTGTTAGGGAATTCTGTTTGAAATTCTATTTCTTTATCTCAAACAGTTTAATGGATCACTGGATCAAATAATCATTGAGATGCATTTAACGTGAAAGCAAAAAAACCCCCATATTTATTACTACAGGGAAAGGGTCCTGGGAGATGAAAATAACAAACACTAAAGAACTACATCCTCACATTAGAAAACCATATGCTTAATGGAAGACCACTTCCTCCTCCTTCTTGAACTCTCTGCCTGAACAAAGAAAGTCACCTAACTGACCAAACAAACAAAACAAGTTTTCCTGCTTCTAGACCTTGATTGACAGCAGTCAGTATCTTCTTCCCAGGTCATGCAGGCAATAGGGGATCAGGCACAGTGTTAACCCTATAATGACTGGAACTTTAGAACATTGCAAAGGACATACAGAACAGATACATATTTCCAACATAGATGACTGGGGAAGGCAATGGCAAACTGCCCCATAAAAAGTCTGCCGTGAAAACATCCTGATGCGATGTCCCCCTCCGGGTCAGTAATGACTCAGTGCTTGCAGCTTTAATTTACCTTTTGGTTAGATCATGTTAATGCTGATATTTGCAATTATGTATATATGTGTCAGATTGCTTTATGTGTTCAGATTGTAATGGACTTTGGCCATAGATGACAAACTGTACCTGATATAATGTTATGGCACAATTTTCATGCCATGATGCCAAATATATTCAGCCATTATTATGATCATTATTTCAGGAGCAGGAGAACAAGGGAGGGGAGCACTGATGGCGATGCTCTAGGAGAAACCATAGAGATTGGAGGGATTCTAGAACATCATCCGGATCCCTAAACCTCTACCTGGAAGTGACATCACAATTTCCATGATGCTCTAGGGATCTCCCTAGTTTCTGTGGTCTTTTCCATTCCTAAAACATCACAAAACTTGTGACATCCTCACCAGTCACCACCCTACAAATCTCCTGAGATTTGCCAGCACAAGGTCTGGCAGCCCCACTACATGGAGTTAATAAACTCGGCTACATCACGGTCGCACAACTGGGGTACTGTCAAGACTTGGCCGGCCAAAATCCATGACTAGCTATTATACTGCCAGCAGTAAGAAAAAATGTCCACCCCAGTTGTACTTTTTTTGGGAGGGGGCGGGGGACATTGCAGTTCTGAACATTTGTCTTTGGAGGATCTGGTCACCAGTGTTCCCAATAAGTATAGCCCATTACAAAATGCAGTTTTATTTTTTGTTTTGTTTTATTTTACTGGATTTATATCCCACCCTCTGCTGTCTACAGAAAAGACTCATGGCCCAAAGATGACATTACATCTCATTAATGTTAGGAACAAAGTTAGAGTCCAGTGACACCTTTAAGACCAACAAAGTTTTAGTCACAGTATGGGCTTTTGTGTGCACTGGACTCTAACTTCTGACTATGAGACAGACAATGGACATCTGGGCTGTGTCTACACCACTGCCTTAGGGTGGCATCAAGCTGACCTGGCAGTGAGCCAACCAGAAAAGGAGCACCTGGGAGCATGCATATGGCACACAGTCTCCTCCTGGAACAGGGATGGGCCGTGGGTGCCCTGGAGGAGTGTTCAGGGCACTCGTGCACCTGTCTGCTGCTTCCCGGGCGCTCCCAGGGCACTTCCCAGCCATCCAGATGGCCAGAGAGGCGCCTTGGAGCCACCTCAGATATTAGGTACCACTTTGGAAGTGGCATCTTTCTTAGGCAGCTCCCATCTGGACCAGGATGGGGTGAGTACGGGATGGGGATGCCAGGCGGATGTGCACATTTGGACATGCTTTTTAGATCCGTTTGCCTGCTGTCCCCGGGATGGCTTAAACCGCCCATTTGTAACCAGCCCTGGCTAAGCAATTTGTTGATAGAGGTTATCCAGAACATAACTGAAGGCCTAATTAAAGCCCTGGGTGAGCTGGTCTTGGCCCACAGGCTGGACATTTGACACTCCTCATTTAAGATTTTATATAAACGTTCATCCCTATAACATAGAGGATACAACCAGAATTTGGCTACGTAAGTGATTTTCATTTATAAATTCCAGACACTATCACCAAGAGGGTCAACTCATCTACAGCCTTTTCTTCATTTAAATAAATGTTATTTTAAGTTTGTCCTCCAATTAGTTCAAATCAAATCAAGTTTTATTACTGTTCATGACCAAATAGACAGCACAATGCAGACCAACAACAACCACAGGAAAATTGTATAAATCAAGAAGGATCTAAATAAATAAGACATAGGATATATAAAATATAAATATATGGATAAGATATTGAACATTAAAACAAATAATGAAAAATAACAATTAAGAATGCAATTTAATTGCATGTGAACAAAATTAGGCAACCTTATGCATGGTCTCTGAGTTTGTAGCAGTTACAGTGACATTTTGATGGTATACAAAGTACTCAGGGATTTAGGAACGGGGAAAAAAAAAGGTTGAAAATATTCGGAAATAATTAAAAAACAGGCGATTTCAAGACCCCTTCTTTATATAATCCTCACGAATTCTCCTGGCTGCCGCCATGAATTTGGTACACTTAAATGTGAATTGAGGATTGGAATCTGATAACAACATATTTTTGATTTTAAAATTGGAGAACCCCAGACATCCCTCGAGCAAAGAATAAATGTACCTGGCACATATGCCTAAATATAGGCCACACCCAAGCAACACATGGTCAATTGTTTCAACTTTACCTGCACCACAAGGACAGACCCGCTCAGCCATAGGCACCTTTTTGAAGCGGCCCTCGACGACTGCTGAAGGAAAGACATTGCAACGGGCCATTGAAAAGGCCCTTCTGTGGGATGGTATTGTTAGATTTGAGAGATAGGAGGCTGGAGCTAGCACATATCTCCTTTGAGGGGGGGCTAAATAATCTGGGACCTTGGCAATATCATTCTGTCTCTCAATGTCTTGTAGTCTCTGTTTGACTATGGCCCTGGCTTGATCCAGGGCCATTATCTGGAGAGATTCAGGTGAAAAGCCACGTGTAGACAATTTCTGATGGATGGCTCTAACCCAAGAGGAACAATGTCTGTCCTTTAGGATCAGGGATGTGATATTCATGGGGCAATGACTGAGATTGAGCCAAGTGGTGATTGAAAGTAAACTCACCCTAGCCTCTATCCTTAGCAAGCCAATTTCCAAGCGTAATACTGCATTGGAAACACAGGTTGGAAAGTGAAAAATGGCTTTCAAAAACTTGGACTGAATTTTCTCGAGAGGGTCAAAGCTTGATAAGGTTGGACCCAACATAGTTCCATAAGTGAGTTGGGGTATTGTTTTGGCCAAGAACAGTTTTAATGCAACTGGTATAAAATGCCCCTCTTTCGTAAGAAAAAACCTAATGATGGCCTGGGTCGATTTGCGACCAGAGTTGGCAGCATATTCATGGTGGGCCTTCTTTGACCCTGAGGACTGACTCATGACCCCCAGATATTTGTAAATTGGCCTTACAGTGGCTCTCCTCTTTCCTACAGGGTTGGGGACAAAGGGTGGTGGCAGGGGAGGGACTATCCCAATGGCACCCACTTGTATGTGGTGTGCTGCAAGGGGTAGTTCTCTCCCTGATGTTGTTCAACATCTACATGTGCCCCCTTGCCCAGATTGCCCAGAGGTTTGGGCTGGGATGTCATCAGTATGCAGATGACACCCAGCTCTATCTGCTGATGGGTGGCCAGTCCAACTCCTCCCCATGGCACTACAAGCTGTGGCAGGGTGGCTCAGGCAGAGTCGACTGAAATTGAATCTGACGAAGACAAAGGTCCTGTACCTAAGTTGTGGTGGTCCAGGATCTGAGGTCCTATTACCGACCTTTGATGGGGCACTACTTACACCAGCGCCCAAGGTTAAAAGCTTAGGGGTACTCCTGGATTCCTCTTTAACTATGGAGGCCCAAGTGGCAGCCACTGCCAAATCAGCCTTTTATCATCTTTGGCTAGTGAGGAAGTTGGTCCCCACCTCGAACACAATGACTTAGTGACAGTGATCCATGCCATAGTCACCTCGAGATCGGATTACTGCAATGCCCTCTACATGGGGCTGCCCTTGTCTCAAACCGGGAAGCTCCAACTAGTGCAGAATGCTGCAGCCAGGCTGTTAAAGGGTCGTCCCCTACAGGAGCACATTCAACCTGTGCTGAAAGTGCTGCACTGGTTGCCCATTGCATACCAGGTTTGTTTCAAGGTGCTGATTCATTTCTTACCTTCAAAGTCCTATATGGCCAGGGACCTGCGTACCTTAGGGACCACCTTTTCCCACATGTTCCCCGGAGAGTACTTCAGTCTGGGTCAAACAGCCTGCTATCAATCCCTGGCCCTAAAGAGGCCAGGCTCATGACAACTAGAGCTAGGGCCTTTTCTGTAGCAGCCCCACTCTGGTTGAATGAGCTCCACGAGGAGGTCAGGGCCCTGTGAGAACTCATGCAGTTCCACAGGGCCTGTAAGATGACACTCTTCCACCAGGCATTTGCAAGTTTGATCACTGGCTACTACAGCCTTCAAAAAATATCTGGGCCACCTCTTGCAATCTGCTCCATATAGAACATCTGGACCATTAAGATCTGCTTGACAGAGAACACCTAGCTGGAATAGCAAGACAACACACTTAAGATCATAGCACCTGAAATGAAATGTCAGTTTCTATGTTTTAAATTGTTTTTACTGTTTTATTGCATGTTTGTATTCATGCATATGCATGAGCATGTGAGCCGCCCTGAGCCTGCCTCGGCAGGGAGGACGGGATACAAATTGAATTAAATAAATAAATAAAATTGCGATTGTGCATCTAAGTTTATTCAGTGTGATGGGCAGAGTTTCAGACTTTTTGTTTTGCTTTTTTATTTCCTCAAATGGACAACTGATCATTTCCCAATAGATCCACATCTCTCCGTCCGTATTAAAATTCTGTCACAGCTAAGTTTCCCATCTCTCCCACTAATCATTCAATCCCAGCAGTCTTTTCTGACAGCTGGCCCCATCCTTCAACATTCAAATCTATTCTGATCAGCTTTCTGACATGATCAAAGCTATGGGGCTGTGAAACAAATTATTCATGAAAGAGAAAGAAAAATCTTTGTTCAGTAAAAGAGGAAAATCTTTTTTGCCATTCTTTGAGAACTATAATCGTTGGACAAATTTAGTTCTCTTAACAAGCTTTTTCCCTCAAAGGCAAAGATTTAATTGTTGTTATCTTTCATGATCCACCTTGATCATAAGATTATTAGCGAGGCCTTAGTTAATTTGGTCTCTTTCATATAATTAAGTCTCATTCCAAGGCACACATCCAATCAGAGCTTTTGATTTAACATCTGCAGTGCTGGAACTATTTCAGAACACATTCTGTGTATTTTTATGAATGGATGATGCTCAGACTAATATATGTTAAGCTGTTTCTTGGATTGTTTCCTGAAAGAGTAATGGGAATTGATTGCCAGCCACACACCTGGGGTCAGATGCATTCATAGCTTCATATATCTGGCTTTCACCTATGTAAGATACACAGGCTATGTATTGCACATCCCTATTAAAGAGCAACTGTGTGACAGTGGAAAAAGGAGTGACTCTAATTTTGAGTGCTGGAAGCATTTTGTGTTATTTCTATGGGTTTTGCACTTTGCCACAAACAAATTGATGGGAAGCTGTTTAGGGGGTGGTTGGATCCAGAAGGAAGAGGTGCCCTGCCTTCCTCACTAACCACTGCAGAGGATAAAGACTGCTCGTTGCCTTGTCACCTGAAAGCACCTCTTGATGTAACTGGACATCAAATCCAGGATGCGGGCAGGAGCTCAATGTATTTCAGGATGTTCTGGCAGTCTTATTCAGATCCACATAGTTTTGATAACTGGCTCATCCATGACAAACCAGGACATATTTGTAATCTCCATATATCTCCTTCTTTCATATAAACCTACCCAGTCATCTTCAGAGGCCCTGCTTCCATTACCTCCACCATCGGAGGCTAGATGGGAGGGGACAAGAAAGGGTTTTCTCAGTCATGGCACCCAAACTTTGGAACTCCCTCCACAAGGAGATTGCCCTGCCTCTTGCCAGCGGGGAAGACTTTGTCGTTTCATTTGGCATTAGTCCCCCTCCCTGGATTTGGTGTTGTTTGTTTATGTGTTTGTATTTACTTATTTGAATATTGTAAATGTTGTACTTAATTGTTTCAATGTTTTTATGTGTACCATCTTGGGGACCCTGATCAGTTGGTGAAGCAGCATAGAAATGTTTTAAGTTATATATATATAACCCGTCAGACATTCTGAACTCACATAATTTGTGTGGCTGCTTTTTGGCCTGCTCATCTCTTCTAAGAAATATATGAATTCTGCAATTCATTAGAAACCTGAGCTTCTAGAATTCCCACATCCTTATGAATCATAATCCCCACAATATCTGATGACCATCCTTCATACACAATAGGAGCCTGTCTCCAATAGATTTGGATGCTGGTGATGGAGGCCAAGAGCGAGTTCTCCCTGAGATGACAAACATCTGGCTGGGGAGTACCACTTCTGGCCACCAAAACATCTTCTGCCTCTAACGTTAGATGTCAGGAGTTAGTCAAGAAGAACCCACACAGGTTTTTTATTTGCTCTTCCACTCATTTTCTTCATATGGAGAAATTTTGTAGGGGGAACATGCCCCTGCATGCAGTGTGAAGAGAATCGGCCTCCTCACTGGTTTGATGGAGAGAACTTACCGTACATCAGATTTCTGTGAGATGCCCTTTCCAAGCCTCTAAAGCCATTAAATGCTCACCAGCTTTATTAACTTACTAGTTTGAACTCAGCTTCACCAGTTCTCTATCTTCCACTTCCAGACTGCTACGAAGACATTATCATTTCTTGACCTTTTGGCTAAGATCAAGTGTAGTATCTTCCATTCCCAGACTTCTAGAAATTGTGACAGGCCTTTTCTACCAACTGAGGGGACTCACACAGCCTCTTTATGATTTCAGAAAACTGTGTTTGTTTTAAACTGTAAACTGTTCCTCAGTTACAAGATGTTCTCAGGAGATCAAGTGTTCAGGCTTTGGTTTTGCTGCCATGAGGTAAGTTTTGTGGTGAATAAGAGGAACACACCGATCACTGAAGCAGGAGTTGTATGTAATTAACAAAGGAGCTTGATTTATTAGCAGGTTGTCTTTGGAGAGCAGCCCAGGTCTCCAGACAGTCATAGGAGAAGCCTGGCTGAGGCAGATAATTGTCAGCGAGTTGGTGCTTCAGGCTGTGGTTTGAATCCTCTTGAATGCTTGAAGGTGCAAACAGGCTTTCTCTGCCCAGCCACGAGGCTGGTTCCTTCCACGCAAACAGGACTCCACTCACCCCACCCTGCCCTTTCTCAAGAACCAGACTAAAAGATATGAAGTCTGTTTATCACCAGAGAGAGGCCCAACCACTGGGTACTCTGCCCTCTCTCAGAGGCAAGACTACCCTTTGAACTGTCTGCTCTCTTGATAAGGCAGACCCAAACTGTGACTCCTGCTCTGCTTCCCTCCACCATTTTATGCCTCTTCTGACTGAATGCTGGAGAAGCACCTCAATTGGCTCAGATGCAAAATACCTGATTGGCTGTTTCTCCCTTCTGGGGCAGAACAGCTCCTGTCCGTCACACCTACCATCCATCCTCAGACTACTACTGAGGTCTTTTGCTGAGATGCCATTTGCAGAAGCTGCATTTACAGTTAAAGAGAATGAAGACAGAAAGGAAATTAAAGAGGGTATAGCTGTCAGGTAAGTGTTGGTCATTCACAACAAGAAGTT
The DNA here is from genome assembly GCF_032191835.1 of Heteronotia binoei. NCBI lineage: Eukaryota > Metazoa > Chordata > Lepidosauria > Squamata > Gekkonidae > Heteronotia > Heteronotia binoei. The sequence goes on along the minus strand of NC_083232.1, from coordinate 102,169,110 downwards.
ATTTACTAGAAACATCATGTCTTGTATATATTTAGACTACAGCTTTAGAGTGCCTGTTTAATAAGAATTATAAGGCTTTCCTGTTTAGGCCGATGTACAGAAATCTTTTTGTAATTTGGCAAGATTCTTTGGTTGTATTGTTAGCTTTGGGCTTCTGTTTATATCTGTTTGGGTGGGGGACTCAGAAAACATATGGCAACTTGACTCTGAAAATATATCGCGTGAGAACCTAATTTCCTCAGTTCTCTCTCTGTTTATCTTGACCGGTTTAAGCACTTGACCTTTTAGGATAGTTTGAGGGGTCAAATAGTTTTGTCTCACAATTAGCAATATATGATCGATCAGATTAGAAGGCTGATATATATATATATATTTCTACAGTTCTCACCATAAAAATCACTGGCCTTGAGCAGTTGACCTTTTACAACTGTTTGTGGGGTTAAATACTTTTGTCTCACAATTAGCAATATATAAGATCGATCGACTTAGAAGGTGGGAAACGATACTTTGGAATTCACTTTCCCCAGACACGGTTCTGTGAGAACTCATTTGCAAGGTTGTGTGTTTTGTTTTGACAGCCAGAGCTAGATTCTCCAGCCTAGAGACTGGCAAGCTCCCTGTGCTTGCAGAGGACGAGAGACAGTTTTCATGATCGTCTGAGAACAGATTGATGAAGCTTCCAAAAAGATAGGTTTTAATGTTAATAAGAAACTGTAGGTGTTTGCAATTAATAATTAACGGGGCAGTGTTATTAGAATGGGTTGCAGAACTAGTCATGAATGTCTTTGCAACAGCTTCCCCCCCCCCCCCCCGTAAAACACACTGAGAACATAAAAGCATAAGAGAATCCATGTTGGATCAGGCCTATGGCCCATCCAAACCAACACTCTGTGTCACACAGTGGCCAATATATATATGTGTGTGTGTGTGTATATATATATATATATATATATATATATATATATACATACATACATACACACACACACACACACACACATTGACATTGTGGCTAATAGCCTCTGCTTCATATTTTTATCTAATCCCCTCTTAAAGCACGCTATGCTTGTATCTGCCACCACCTCCTGCAGTGGGGAATTCCACATGTTAATCACCACACATTGCCAATTTTAAAAAGGGATCAAGTAAGTAACAGTGACTTTAAGCATGCACCAAGTTGTGAAACACAAGTTCCAGATCATAATAAGAACATGAGAGAAGCCTTGTTGGATCAAGCCAACACTCTGTATCACACAGTGGCAAAAAACCCCCAAAACAAAACCCATGTTCCATCAGAAGGTTCACAAGTGGTGCTAGAAGGCCTTCCACTTTGCCCCCCCCCCCCCAAGCACCAAGAATACAGAGCATCACTGCCCCAGACTGTTACAATAAAATGCTATGGCTAATAGCCGCTGATGGACCTCTGCTGCATATTTTTATCCAATCCCCTCTTAAAGCAGGCTATGCTTGTAGCGGCCACCACCTTCTGCAGCGGTGAATTCCACATGTTAATCACCCTTTGGGTGAAGTACTTCCTTTTATTTGTTTTAACCTGACTGATCAGCAATTTCATTGAATGTCCATAAGTTCTTGTATTGTGAGAAAGGGAGAAAAGTACCTCTTTCTGTTTTCTCCATCCCTTGCATAATCTTGTAAACTTCTGTCGTGTCATCCCGCAGTCGACGTTTCTCCGAGCTAAAGAGCCCCAAGCGTTTTAACCTTTCTTCATAGGGAAAGTGTTCCAAACCTTTAATTGTTCTAGTTGCCCTTTTGTACACTTTTTCTAATGCTATAATATCCTTTTTGAGGTGCAGTGACCAGAACTGTACACAGTATTCCAAATGAGTCTGCACCATCGATTTATACAGGGGGGAATTATGATACCAGCTGCTTTGTTTTCAATCCCCTTCCTAATAATTCCCAGCATGGCGTTGGCCTTTTTTATTGCAATCGCATACTGTCTTTACATTTTTTTTCAGTGAGTTATCTACCACGACCCCCAAGATCTCGATCTCTCCCTTGGTCAGTCTCTATCGGTTCACACCCCCATCAACTTGTATTTGTAGCGGGGATTCTTGGCCCCGATGTGCATTATTTTGCACTTGGCCACATTGAACCTCATCTGCCACGTTGCCGCCCCACTCACCCAGCCTCAACAGACCCCTTTGGAGTGCCTCACAATCCTCTCTGGTTCTCACCACCCTGAACAATTTAGTGCCATCTGCAAACTTGGCCACTTTTCTGCTTACTCCCGACTCCAGATCATTAATGAACAAGTTAAAGAGCATGAGTTGCATCGACATGCAACCTGATGCAACCTGCTGTTAAAGGGACGTGTTACACATATAAGATTAGCTGTGCTCAGTTTTAAAGCCATCATTTTATCCGTTGGGTATGTCTCCTCTCCAAACTATGGCTGCTTAGAACAGTTGCATCTCCACAATTCTCTAAATAACGTCTGTGTTGCAAAACACGCTTTCCCCCAAACAATATGAAGCCTGCTACACCAGTTGCTGACCCTCCTTCCCCCCTTAGGAAACATCCGGCATTCCTTGGGGGGGCAGATCCCTAGCCACCCCCTCGGGGACTGTTGCGTCACTCCCCCATGAGGAAACATACCACATTCGTTTTTGTGTGTGCGTGCACATGTGTGGGCGGGGCAGCTGTCACTTTGGAATGCGGCTTGATGATAGGGTACTGTTATCTACTACTCCCACCACATGGCCAGTTAGATTAGGTGATGAAACAACATCAAGAGGCAGAGTCCAACTGAAGACAGGACTCTTTGCCCTCACCCTGAATGATGCCAAGAGTAGAAGGAAGTGCTGCTGATGCCACAGGATCATGGCTGGCTTTCACCAGGCAGGTTGGCCAGAGACTTCACCCCTGTTCTTGGTTGCCCATGGAGGGAGGGAAGGAGGGGCAGTGGTTCTCTGGCAGAGCAACAGCTTGGATGAAGAAGTTCCCCAGTTCAATCCTTGACAGCATCTCCAGTTAAAAGGACCAGGTAGGAGATGACATGAAAGATTTCTGCCTGCGGCCCTGGGGAGCCATTATGGCTCAGCCATAGCCAGTCTGAGGAGACAATGCTCACCTGACTCTCTCCTCAGGGACCTGCAAGGAGCAGGATGCGTCTCCTGTAGGAGCCATGCCATCTGACTTGGGCACACATGATGCCAGAGTTACTCTCTATCTGTGACAGAAAATGATATTCTTGAGATAAGGCTTCTCTCTCTCCTTTCAGCTGCAACATAGATGTGAATTAACTCTACCTCAATAAATGTAAGTTTTACTTCTTTGGAGTTTATTTACTGCAGGTACTTCTCTGGCTGTGCAATTTTGCCATATTAACTAATACATATTCCCACTAGAAGGCACAGTGTGCAGATTAGAAAGAGTGTTGTGAGAGTGGCTGAAGCACCTCGAAGGGACTGGATCCAGCTTCAAAATGGGGCAAAATAGGCCTGGGGAAATGGTGGCTGGGGGGGGGGGCAGGAGCCCCTGTGGTCCTTCAAAAAGCAGTTCCCCACAGCTGCTTTGAGGGCAAAGGGAGTTGGGTCTAGCATGGATCTCAGGGCCCAACTCATTAAGAATGTTGCATGTAGTTTGGCCTCAATTATCTGGGTTGTTTGCATGTTTTGTGCACAAATCTGTGACTTCTCAATATTTTTCTATTCCTTGACAATCCAAGAGTTGAGCAAAAGGCCATGAGCCCAGAAAGTCTCAGCAACAGTTGCCTGGCTGGTCCACATCAACTCCTTCATTTGTTGTTTGCAGGCTGAATGGCATTCTGGATTGCTGAATGCACCAAAGACTACAAATGAGACTGATGGAATTTCAGGAGCTTCTTGGTGTACTTTTATCAAAGGTGACACATTGAATAACCTGCAGGTTAGAGGCAGGAAGGGCAGACAATGTGCACTGTGGACAAATGAGAAACTTTGATAAATGGCCTGGCAAAGCTTGCAAAGAATGAGTACGTGGGAGAAAATACAAAATGTCACTGCAATCCAATGAAAAGAGAAGGTGAACCCCAAAGAGAGGGAAAGTGCATGCTGGGTTTAGAAATCCACTCCAAAAGTTCTAACACCCTGTTCTGCAGTCAAAACCTGGAGCAATTGTAGCTTGGACTTTGGTTATGGCAGAATCTTTCCAAGACCTCAGGCAGAGAGCTTTCCACAGGGCATTTGTAGAATATGAGGTAACATGAGAAACTGTGCCACGTCAGCCCAAGTCACAGCGCATCTCTGCCTCATGTCTTTCCAGGGACAAGGCTTCTTGGGTGGGTGTCTCCTTGTGGGCGGGTGAGTGGGAGGTGGAAGGAGTCACCCTGCAAAGACTTCTACCCTGTTGGTGTAATGTGAGAAGGGGTGTGTTTCTCCTCAGTGCCTTATTGAACTGGCTCAAACAGATATACCTGTTACTTAGTAGTAGCTGCAGCATGCAGACCAGGGGCGGACTAAGTGATTCTTGGGTCCTGGACAAAAGTAAAGGATGGGGCACCAGAATCACTGGGCGACTGGGCATGGTAGGAATCAGGGCAGTGCCCCCCACCTGGCATGCCACTGCCTAAGTAACTCTAGAAATTCAGAGTTGGAAGAGGCCATAAAAGAGGCCACCTAGTCCAACCTCCTGATCAATGCGGGATCACCCAAAGCATCCCTGACAAATGTTCGTCCAGATGCTGCTAGAAGATTGCAGCTGGAGGGAGGGCTCACCACCTCCCTAGGTAGTCAATTCTACTCCTGAACTATCCTTTCTGTAAAAAAAAAAAATTGTATCCAGTTGGTATCTTTCTACTCATAATTTAAAACCATTATTGTGAGTTCTATATCTTCTGCTCTCAGCAGGAACAGCTCCCTGCCCTCTAAGTGACAGCCATTCAAATACTTACAGAGAGTGACCATGTCCTACCTCCAGCTCCTCTTCTCCAGACTGAACATGCCCAAGTTCCTCCACCTTTCCTCTAAGGCTTGGCCTCCAGGTCATCATTGTCACTCTCCTCGGCACCTGCCCCATTCTGTCCACATCCTTCTTGAAGTGAGGCCTTCAGAACTGCCCACAGGGCTCCAGACGCGGCCTGAACAATGTGGGGTACCCTGCCATGACTCCATAGGCAATGATGGTGAGAGATGGAGGGCCTGTATGGCGGATGGAGTGGGACCACATAGCAGAGGGCCTGGGGTAGCTCCTTCATTGTCCCATGACTAAAACTGCTTATGCACAGACCTAGACTCCGCTGTTAGTTAGACTGCAGATATCAAAATACCTGTGGAAGTCTATGGCACATAAATGAGAAGAAAATGGTGGTTTGACACCCGATTTTGGGCTGATCAGAAAACAATGACAAGATCTTCCAGAAAGTTCATTGACACAACAGCAAAGGGGAGAGGGAAGGATGGTGACCTTGGTGGAGACTCATTACATAAGCAGTAGGAAACACCACAATTAACTTGCCTGAACCAGGAAAGCCTATGAGAGTTTGTGGACAGAGCAGGACAAAGAGTTTGTGATGAATGCAGATCAACCAGAAACAGCTTAGTTTTGCAAATTTGTTATTCAAAACTCTTCACCTTGAGGGTTCTGCAAATTTCAGGGCAAACTTATTTGAGAGTATTTTCTTTTACTATCCATTCAGTAACTGGATGGGCATGACATGTGTCTCGGTAACAGAGTCCCCCAGGCATCCACCATATTCCCTAGTTGGCTGCTGATCTTCTACTGCAACCTCTTGCAAGCAAAATAATCCCGCACTAAACAGTTTCCTCTTAACTACCAAGTGAATAGTTTCACTATTTAATGCAGGCTAAGTAGAGGCATCAAATGGAGTTTCTCTGAGTGCAAATATACAGATGTGTCTCTACAAATATTCATGGCTCTTTTACTGTGGCCAGTGGCAGGCCAAACATGTGTGAGATGAGAGAATGTGGCAGAGGGCATGTCTTCTCACCTCGGTGTTCTAGATCACGTGCTTGAATCTCAGGTGATTACTTACCTAGAGTGGCAAAGGAAAGTTTTCTACTGAAATGTGGCTCACAAAAGCAGGTCTGTGTGGAGGTCCTTATCAAAGGTGGAAATGCTGACCTCTGTTGATCTGGCTGTCAACAGTGGGAGAAAGATTGGAGGACTGGGTTCATAGAGACAAATATTACAGCAACATCTGACTCTTAGTTTCCCATCTGATCTGGAAAATCCATCACTTTCTGTTCAGTGTTCCAAGGGGGGGAGATGGGGGGGGGGGCGGTTGCCCTGCTTCCAGCAGCCAAAAACCCAATACATTGGGTGGAGTTGGCCACAGTGGTGCACACCAAGATCAATTTATGTGCTTAAAGAAGAAGTCAACAAAAGCCAGTTTTTTTAAAACAAATCTAGAGAAGAAGTCGATATACAAGTCAACCAGGGTTTCCTCAGCATGGAGACCATGGGTGCCATGGAGCCTTCCAGGACTTTGCTTGTCCTCTGCTGAGCGTTGCAGAAAGTGGGCAGGGTCATTGGAAGGCAGGTCTTGTTATCAGAGGTTTTCCACGGCTGCAACAGGAGCTGCACGGGCTGGAGGATCAGGAGGACTGAAAAGCCAAAACAATTTCCTGCAGCAGCTCTTTTGGAGTGCCCCCCCTCACAATTATAAAGCAGTCCGTATAATAAGGCTGGGAACCCCCTTTGTCACCCTTGCATCTGCAAACCAGCAAATACCAACAGGGAGATTTCTCATCTAAATACATGTATCGCATAATAGAGTACATTTAAATGAAGTGGTCACCTCTATGAGAAACAGCACATTGGCCTATTATGCACACACAGCTTACTGCAGATTTTCCAAGGACTTTAAGCTTGACTTTCGGACTCTGTTCCCCCCTTATACACCATTCTTTTTCCTCTAGTGTATTCATTCTGCAGCTCCTCCCAACCCCCCTGTTCTTCTGATTTGGGCTGGAATGTCACTTGTAACAGTGGGGAAGGGGTGTCCAAAGGTGTCCTTAAAATGTATGCAGTTGTCCTATTGCGGCTGCCCAGTTGTGTGTGGCAAGCACCTGCTGGAGGATGTGAAGGAGTGGTGGTGCCATCCTTAAAAGTTTTCAAGGGGTGCTGTAGTGCCATGCATTTACTAAATGGCCTTACAGTATGCTGCAAAGCATGCTGAGGCTCAAGGAAGCTGAGGATGATCTGCCAGGCAGCAAGAGATTGTAGCCCAGCTGGGCTCTCAGGATGTGTGGGAGGAGCTGACGGTTTAAAGGGAAGGGGGGGGGGGACTGCGAGTCTTTTTTTTTTGCAAGTGGCAAAAGACTAGCAATAGATTTCAGGGGGTCTGTGAACTTGGATGGGGGAAAAATACATATTTATTTTCACTAACCTCTAAATGTAGCATTCCTTCAGTTATTAATGTAGGCAATAAACCACAGTAGTTTTAGCAGTACCTGTCAGATATTTCCCTGTCACGTCACTGTTGATGCAGATATCGGGAAATATCATTTACGCTCATCACTACTTTGAAATTACAATTGTTATTAGACCCACCATTAGATCTCATGTGATTGCAATCTTCCTGCCTACCTTCCCTTTGTAATCCTACGTACTTTATTTTATGGATTTAAAAACATTATTCAGAGAAGGGCTCCACCAGACTGCCAAAGGAGTCCATGGTACAAAAAAAAAAAAAAAAGGTTAAGAATCCCTGTTGCGTGTTCAAAACTAAATACAAAAAATGTGTAGGCTACTGTATTTTTTTAGGTAAAACTACATACAAATTTTACAGTAATCATTCAACATGGAAAAAAACAGCAATAACAACCATTAAAATAACTTATATCACCATTTTCAAAAGGGCTCATCCTTGTGTTATTATAAAATGAGTAACTAGTTGCAGGGGGTCGTTTGTAGAAAAATAGGTGGTGGAGCTCATCCAGGGATTATGCAGCTGCACCTACTATTCAATGGACAAGGTGGGAAGGAGGAGGTGGAACTCTCAGAAAGGTTCAGGAGCTGTGCTCCTGTGAGCTCCCACTGAATCCGAGGCCTGACTAGTTGTAAGCTTGTTTTGTGTTACAACTTCTTCAGACATTTTCATTCTTCATTGATTATGCATGCTTTGCCAGCCAGAGAACAAAAGGTTTTGCTCCTGCTCAAGAAAGATGACTGATGTACTCTTTTATTTAATAAGAAATAGAGGAGTATTTTCTTTCATGAAGACTCAGTTGCTTATATCTTTTGAGAGTGTTGTACCTGCCATGGAGCAGAAGGTTTTTTGTTGTTGTTCATTCGCACAGTCGGGTCCGACTTTTTGCGACCCCAGGGACAAAGTCATGCCAGGCTTCCTGTCTTCCACCATCCTCCGAAGTCTACTCAAATTCATGTTCGTTACATCAGTAACACTGTCCAGCCATCTCATCTTTTGCTGTCCCCTTCTTTCGCCATCTGTCTTTCCTAGCATCAAGATCTTCTCCAGGGAGTGCTCCCTTCTCATTTGGTGGTCAAAGTATTTGAGCTTCAGCTTCAGTATCTGACCTTCCAGGGAACAGTCTGGGTTGATTTCCCTTAGGACTGACTGATTTGATCTTCTTGCAGTCCAAGGGACTCTCAAGAGTCTTCTCCAGCACCACAGCTCAAAAGCATCTATTCTTCTGCACTCGGCATTCCTTATGGTCCAGCTCTCACAGCCATACATTACTACTGGGAAAACCATAGCTTTGACTATACAGACTTTTGTTGGCAGGGTGAGGTCTCTACTTTTTATTACATTGCCCAGTTTCACCATAGCTGTTTGGTACCTACTTAAGAAAAGGGACTGGCTTGCTCTTTATATAGAAGTTGAATTGCAAAATTAGGCAGTTTCTTCATGAAGGCTCAGTTGCTTGCACCTTTGTTTTCCCAACAATAGAACAGAAAGCTTTGCATTTTCTTATCCAAAGGGACTGGCTTGCTCTTTACCTAAAAGCTGTGTTGCGACAATGAAAAGACATTCACAGAGCAACAAGAGGAAGATAGGATGTGGCTTGGAGTTAAAGACCTGCCTATTCTCTGTGCTGAATCTCCCCCGCCCTTGCTTGCCCACTCCTAAAATCAAAGAGGAAAGGGCTTTTAGCCCCACTGATGGATCTCCTGATGGTGCCTGGGTTTTTTGGCCACTGTGTGACACAGGGTGTGGGACTGGATGGGCCACTGGCCTGATAAAACATGGCTTCCCTTATGTTCTTATGTCTGGGGCAGTGATGCTCTGTCTTTTTGGTGCTTGCGGGGGGGACAGTGGAAGGGCTTCTAGTGTCCTGGCATCACTGATGAACCTCCTGATGGCACCTGGGTTTTTGACCACTGTGTGACACAGAGTGTTGGACTGGATGGGCCATTGGCCTGATGCAACATGGCTTCTCTTATGTTCTTATGAGTTGGAAGGGCCTCCAGGGTCATCCTGCACAATGCAAGAAAATCATAAGAACTACCCCCTCCCCTGCTGAATGAAGATGGTGATCATATCACCTCTCAAATATCTCCTCTCCAGGCAAATGTCTCCTCTCCTACTCAGCTCCTTCATAGGATTCATAGGAGATCTCTCACCATCTTCATTGCCCTCCTCTGGACCTGTTCCAGCTTGTCTATATCCTTCTTAAAATGTGGTGCTCAAAACAATTCGGCCCCCTCCCAGCCGAGCAGTCGATCCACCGCTAAGGCTGGGGGCCATCCATTGCCTCCCTGGAAGGATCGGAGGCAGTGGACTCGCCTACATCTGGGGGAGGGCGAGGCGTGGCCTTAAAAGGCCGGCCTCACCCTCAACTATGCAGTTGCAACCTCTCTCGGATGAGGAACAGAGTAGCGGTTTGCTGCAGTCCGGAGCGGCGCGGAAGAGAGGCCTGGGCTCATCGGGAGCCTGTGGGTTGTCGGCGGCAGCAGGGGCTTTGTGCTGTACAAGCCTTGGCATGTCGGGAGCCTGCTGATTCGGATGGCTGCGGGATTTTTCGCGCTTGGACGAGCCAGAGCGCGGAGCTCCGTTGACGTCGGATTTAAGGGCTGTGAGCTGGAAGCGTGCAGGCTCAAGCCGGGGGGATGGTTGGCTCTGGGGGCAGCAGTAGGGGCATTGTTGGGTGCCCTGAGGGGTCTGGCTGCTCCATATCACGGCGAATAAGCTGGCCCTTGGTAATTTAAGGGGGGGGGGAGAACCCTCCTTGAGAGATCCAGGGGTTTGTTGAGGCAGGTGTTGGTCAGTGGGCCCACAGCGGTCTTCAGCATGGGGCCAAAAAAGGGCCAGGGCAGATCCAAGGGGAAGCAACCTGCTAAGAGCTCCTTCAAGAGGCCTCCCCCTGACCAGCCCCCACTTGATGACAGGGATGATGTCCGTACCAGGCATGCCATCATGGAGCAGCTGGCTGCCATGGAGGAGGCGAGAGGGGTGGGTGGCCCTTCATGGAGATTTGCGGGGCTCAAGGTTTCCAAGAGAGCGGCCACCATATCATTTCAAAAGGAGGTGCTCGCTCGGCTTTCTGTTTTACAGGGTACTGAGGAAAGCAGTAGCGGTGCGAGGGAGGTGGTGCCGCCGGAGGACGATCAGAGGGGGAGCCTGATGCAGTGGTGGTAGTGTCGCCCGAGGTTGATGGTAAGTTACCTGCCCGGCAGCAGGGGGTGGTATGGCCACGGGGTCCATGGGGTCCCAATGTGGCATCCCAGGCGATGGGGTCGACCTATTTGGGGGTTGGGCCGGCCATAATTCGGGAGGCAATTTCAGGTACACCGACCCCTCAGGCGAGCAGTTCAGCTACGACTTCTACACCTGAGGGAGTTTGGGCACCATGGTACTCAACTCCTGTGGAAGGAGGGCAAATGGAAGCACGGGGCCTGCTGGGCATGCAACGGTAGGGGGAGTTTTACCATGGGGCTGGCAGCAGGCCGCCTCCCTGCCGTCAACCTGGCCTCCATAGCAGAGTGGGCTTTAGGGGTTTCCATCTCACCCACCAGTCCCTTATAGCATGGTGGATTTTCACGCATTGCCGTTTGGAGATCCTGCCATGCCTCTTGGGGATCATCTTACTGTTGCTACCAGGGATAAGATTTTAAAAGGCGAATATGTGGATGTGTTTAGCCTTTTATATAGGAAATTGGAAAAGAAGTCCAAGGATGAGCTAGACGAGAAGGATAAGGAGAAGCTGAAGCTGAAGCGAAGGAAAGTGGATAGGACGTGGTTGAATTGGCTGCTGGGATTTCTTATATATGCAGGGGTCATAGCCAGGGCTCAGCCATGGCGTGCTGCCCCCCTTTTCCAGTACTGTGATATTATATATAGGGCGTATAACGACTTTACTGGAGGGGCGTGGCTTCAGTATGACGAACAATTCCGTATGTGGGCAGCGGTTAATCCTGGCCTCCCGCAGGACCAGATTAACCAGCAGCTTTGGCTGCAGCTTATGGCGCCCGCAAAGCCAAACACAGGGTAGAGATCTGGCAGTGGCCACCTCATTCAGAAGACAGCTACTCCTACTGGCGCCCACACGACCGCGGGGCAGTCGGTTCAGCCACGGCTGCTTTTCTGGGAGTTCACCTCCCAAGGCATGTGTGCCAGGAAGGCTTGTAGGTACAAGCACAAATGCCCGCTGTGTGGGGGGCCTCATGCATTCACGGCCTGTAACAGGTCCAAACCAAGGGGAGCTAGTAAGCAGCCGAGTGGGGGGCTGGTGCAGCATGCTGCAAAAGGGGCCCAGTCCCATTCATCTGAGGATTCTTAGGGCATTGTTGCAGGATTATCCACGTTTGGAGGAGAGACGTTCCCTTTGGGGAGGGTTTTCCCAGGGGTTTAGAATTCCTTATCAGGGTCCACAGACCCCATTTTCTTGTTCTAATCTGTGTTCTGTTAAGGGTTTGGAGCACGTCATGAGGGCTAAAATTAAGAAGGAGTGTGCTGAGGGCCGAGTGTTAGGCCCTTTTGCGACCCCTCCGGTGCCAAATTTGCGGGTGTCCCCCTTGGGGGTGCTGCCTAAGAAAGTGGTTGGTGAATTTAGGTTAATCCATCACCTTTCTTACCCCAGGGGGCACTCAGTGAATGATGTGATCCCGGCAGAGCTTTGCTGTTGCTCTGGCTGTTGAGTCAGAGGTGGGTGGGGGCTTGAGCCTTTAATTTGCAAGGCTCATCCTTGCCAGAGGCAGAAGTGGCTCAGCTGTATTAGAAGAAGGTGCTTGGAGCTAAGACAGACCTGCTGGTAAGCAGAATGGTTGGTGAGGGAACAGAGATAGTGACGTGTAAAGACTGTGGGATGTTTGGATTTCTACCTGAGAGTAGTAGCAATTATACTTGCAGCAAGTGTACGTTAGTAGCCCTGCTGGAAGAGAACATACAGGAACTGGAGGCACGGTTATCCACACTGCAGTGTATAAAGGAAGGTGAGGATTTTCTTGACAGAACACATGAGGTGCTCTTGAAAGGACAAAAGGAGGGAGAGAAAGTGGTATCTCAGCAATTGGAAGAGAACCCAACACAGGAGGAGGGTTCCTGGAAAAATGTAATCCAAAGGAAGAAAATCAGGAGATGTTTTGAGCCTCTGCTGCTCAGCAATAGGTTCCAGGATCTCCCCACAGTAACTGATTCGGAACCACTGGAACAAGGCTACTTCCCCAGCCTCCATGAAGCTTGAACAAAGTTTCTCAGGATCCTCTAGATAAGAAGCCTGGAGCTTTTGCTCCCCAATATAGGGAGAGGAAGGTGGTGGTGATTGGAGACTCCTTGCTCAGAGGGGTGGAGCCCAAAAGTGTGCCGACCGGACTTGTCATCCCGAGAGGCCTGCTGTCTGCTGGGTGCATGCATCCAGGATGTGACAGAAAAGATTGGAAGACTTATCAAGCCCACGGATTACTATCCTTTTTTGCTGATCCACGTGGGAACAAATGATACTGCCCATCATAGCCCTGAACATATTAAAAAATACTATGTGGCTCTGGGTCAGAAGGTGAACAGTCAGTCCTGGAATATTACTGAGAGTCAGCATGGATTTCTCAAGAACAAGTCATGTCAGACTAACGATCTCTTTTTTTGAGAAACTGACTACCTTGCTGAATCGGGGGAATGCTGTAGACATTGTTTATCTTGATTTCAGTAAGGCTTTTGATAAAGTTCCGCATACTATCCTTGTTGACAAGTTGGTAGAAGATGGTTTGGATCCTGTTACCATTAGGTGGATCTGTAACTGGTTGACAGATCGCACCCAAAGAGTGCTTATGAATGGTTCTTCATCCTCTCGGAGAGGAGTGACAAGTGGAGTGCCTCAAGGATCTGACCTGGGACCTGTTTTGTTCAACGTCTTTATCAGTGATTTGTATAAAGGAATAGAGGGAATGCTTAATAAATTTGCCAATGATACTAAATTGGGAGGGGTTGCAAACACAGAAGAAGACAGAAACAGGATACAGGATGACCTTGACAGACTAGAAAACTGGACTAAAATCAATAAAATGAATTTTAACTGGGATAAATGTAAAGTTCTGCATTTAGATAGGAAAAATCCAATGCATGGTTATAGGATGGGGAGACTTGTCTTAGCAGTAGTATGTGCAAAAAGGATCTAGGTGTCAAGCATGTGGTTTCAATGACGAGTCAGGTTTGATACAAAACTACGTTTATTGATAGACCAATACTTTCTGTGTAACAGATTCTTGATGGGCTCAGCACCTCATATCATTGAACTCTATTGTCTGGTCCCCCCAATGGATGTCTGTCTTGTGCTTTGCTAGCCACCCCACTTTTAAAACTACATTGTAAGAGGAGGATGGGGCTATTACAAATGCCTCCTGGTCCCAGTGGTCTTTAATGCCCACCGGCACCAACTGAGTCTCTAATACACATGGCTCCCCCCTCATCATTGACCTATCCATTTGTTCGAATTGGATGGCATGCGGCAAAGCCGCCGTGGGAAGCCCCAACGCATCCACCAGTTTAGGGATGATTATGTCCCTCATGCACCCTGAGTCAATCAAGGCTTTCACCTGTATGAACCTCCTGAGTCTGCTGTTTAACAAAATCACTAGTACAAAATATAGCGACCCCGTTATTCTCACCCTGAGTGGTGCCGGTTCATCGGCAACCTGCTGATTGGCACCATTTAGAGCAGGTCGTCCTCGTTTCCCGCCGGCTCGTCCTCCCAGGACATCTCACTCAGCTCATCGATAACGATGGTCTCCTTGTCCAGCACCGAGCTCGCGGCCGCACTGCTCTTCGCCACATCCTTAGGGCGGCTGGTCTGCTTTCTTGGAGTTGGAGTGCTTGTCTTGGTGGTGGTTGACGCTGGCCTAGGGGGTTAGGGCAGCTGCTGACCAGGTGGTTCGGGTCCCCGCAATGGAAACATTTGCAGATTGCTGCAGACTTCCCTGCTCCTCCCCCCACCTGGGTCTTCTTTGCTTTCGTCTTCACACCTGGTTTCTGGTCACGCCCCGTCTTGCTGCTCTGCTGCTGGCGCTGCATGGCCACCCTCTTCATGTTGGCCTCTACCTCTCCTGCCAGCTGTATCCATCCCACCAGGGTGGTTGGCCTCGCTTGCTGCAGGGCTCGATCCAGAACACTCGTATTCAGCCCCCAGGTGAAATGTTCGATCTTCATCAGCTCACTCCACCCCCTCCCTTTAGCCACGTTGGTGCGGAACTCGGCCACGTACTCATGGATCGACTTAGAGCCTTGTTGTATGTCCCTCAGGGTGGCCAACGCACGGGTCTCCTGAAGGGGGTCCTCATACTGGGGCAGCAACGCTTGGAGGAAGGTGGCCACGTTGTCCAGTTCTGGGCTCATGGCCTCGTACAAACTCATGTACCGTCGCTTAGTGGCTCCCTTCAGCTTCGAGCCTAGGTAGTCCACATGACTAAACTCGTCAGGGAAGGTGTTTCCCCAATAATGCATGTAGCTATTGGCCTGGATTGTGAAGTACTTCACCTCTTCAGGGACCCTGTCGAAGGTGGCCTCCAACTCCCTCCCTCGGCTGCTCTCTCGAGGGGCCAGGGGTGTCACCGGTTGCGCCCAGGGCGGTATTGCTGTGGTTCTAGCCACAGGCGGTTGTAGGGATCTTCTTGGGTCATTCGTCTTCAGGATACGGTCAACTTGCCTGTTGAATTCTCCGGCCATCATGGTGGTCATCGCTTGCATCTCATCCAGCAACCCCTTGATGACCTCTTCAACTTCCTTTCTTACCATCGAATGGAATTCTCGAGCAATCTCGTCTTCCTCATCCCTCGGGCCCGTTATTTCATGGGTCCCAGCCACTTCCACCTTTACCAAAGGTGGATAGATTTCTGTGCAGGTCACTACTGCGCTCTCCTCCTCTCCAGGCTCAGCTGCCTCGCCTGCTCCTGTGGCCATCTTCACCCGGTACATGTGCCTGGTCAGGATGGCATCTCTGAGCACCGGGGCCTCGTCCATCGTGGTGGTAGAGGTACATGGTTGCCACTGGCGCGGGATGACCGAGAGTTGTTGAATATGGAGAGGGGAGCCCTTCCCAGCAACTCTCCGGGTGTCCAGCACGTGCCACGGTGGTGTTGGTGCTCTCGCCCCTTCTTCAGGTTCTGGAAGTTCACTGCTCACTGGAATCTTTTCAGCCATCCAGTTACAAAGTTGCCAGGGCTGTTAAACTTCTTATATGATCACTCTCAAAATGTCAAGCATGCGGTTTCAATGACGAGTCAGGTTTGATACAAAACTACATTGATAGACAGATACTTTCTGTGTAACAGATTCATGAGAGTGATGCTAAAGATGCATTGATACAATATTTTTAAGGCATACTTCAAAAGGATTCCAAAAGGTGGGGGCGAGAGATGCGCTCTCACACATAAACTATCATAAATGTCTACATTCTCATAGCGTTATCAGGACTTCGTCCTTGCTTTCCCCAGATGTGCCACACTCCCTAACAGGAATGTATGGGAAGGTGCTGATTACTCTTTCTCAAGTTAGTTTCATTTCTCTCTACTTCTGCTTTGCAAGCAATAAAGCAAGAAGGGGGAGGGGAAAAGAATAACAGAGTTAATAGACCTTGGTCCTCCATGATATTTCACAGGCTAGCTTTATGGAGGACCCTAAAACAATCAATTACCAGTGGAATTCTATCATGTTTGACACTAGGGGTCTTAGTGGATCATATGCTAAACATGAGTCAGCAGTGTGATGTGGTGGCTAAAAAGGCCAATGAAATTTTGGGCTGTATCAACAAAAGTATAGTGTCCAGATCACATGAAGTGATGGTATTGCTTTACTCTGCTTTGGTAAGACCTCACCTGAAGTATTGTGTTCAGTTTTGGGCACCACATTTTAATAAGGATATAGACAAGCTGGAATGGGTCCAGAGGAGGGCGATGAAGATGGTCTGGAGACCAAGTCATATGAGGAAAGGTTGAAGGAGATGGGGATGTTTAGCCTGGAGAGGAGGTGGCTGAGAGGTGATATGATCACCATCTTCAAGTACTTGAAGGGCTGTCATATAGAGGATGGTATGGAATTGTTTTCTGTGGCCCCAGAAGGTAGGACCAGAACCAATGGGTTGAAATTAAATCAAAAGAGTTTCTGGCTCAACATTAGCAAGAACTTCCTGATGATTAGAGGGGTTCCTCAGTGGAACAGGCTTCCTCGGGAGATGGTGGGCTCTCCTTCCTTGGAGGTTTTTAAACAGAATCTAGATGGCCATCTGACACCAATGAAGATCCTGTGAATTTAGGGGGGGGGTGGTATCTGTGAGTTTCCTGCATTGTGCAGGTGGTTGGACTAGATGACCCTGGAGGTCCCTTCCAACTCTATTATTCTATGATCACTTTCTGGTTCCTACCAGATTTGATGTCCCTTCTCTGCTCCACTAAGTACCAGCAGGGGACAGGGAACATCACCAGATGATCCCCCACTCCTACTGGGCATGTGTCAATGTTACTTGCTGCACTGGGCATAGAAGGAGCTGAGAAGCAGCCCTGCAAGGCAGTCTCTCGCCCTGGGTAGCACAAGAGAGAGCCAACTGAGTGGAGGAGGAAGCATAGGCTGCATGGAAGCCCCCTCCTCTCTCCTGTTGGGGGACCCTGCACACCCTGTATGGGGCCCAAAGGGGCTCAGGATGAGGCAGCTTGCAGACCGCACCCCCCCCCCTCCAGATAGGATGGCTGACTGTGGCTGAGGAAATGTCGTAGAGTTTAAGTATTACTCTCCATATGGCAATGGATCATTTTCTTCCAGGGCTATGTGGGAATGGTTCAGGAATGTTCATTCCAGGTGTTAAAGAATCTCTTTTGAAAATTAAATACATAAAATAAAGCATCCATACAGCCTAAAATGTGATTGTTTTAGAATGTATGAGCTTTTTTTTTTCTTTTTTAAAACTAATTAGTTCTACATGAATCTCTATACTGCCTTGGATTATGTAACAGAGTCTCGCTCTTATTTGTATTTTATTTACATATCTATCATAACTGTTTGCGTTTAATGGGAAGCTATTACAGTTCTTATAGCATGTGATCAAGAAGTTAGCTGTCAGCTTTAGCTGAATCAGTTGATCACTTGCTCTAAGTATTATTTGAACAGTTTTACAACGTTAATGTTGAGGCATGAATAAGCATCTTTAAAGACAAATTTTGAGCATCTCTAGCTACCTAATTTTATTAACCCTCAGAAGCAATGCAATAAATATGTAAACTGAAGCTGCAGTTAGTGTTAGCAACTCCACATTGGGAAATTCCTAGTTATTGGGGGGTGGATCCTGGGGAAGGCAGGTGTGGGGCAGGAGGGATCCCAGAGGAGCACAGTGTCAGAGTCCACCTTCCAAATCAGCCATTTTCTCCATCAGGGGACTGATCTCTGTTCTGGAGATCTGGTGTAATTCTGGAAGATCTCCAGGTGCCACCTGGAGACTGGCAACTCTACCTGTGTGATTTCAGGGCAGAGTTCTGTCTAAAAGGTGCCATAAAGGAGAGAGCCCTGCTTCGCCCGCAGTGAACAGGTCCCTGACACATATAGCTGGGGTGGCACCATGGCATGTATTGATAGTCCTGATGTTATGATAGTTTTTGTTCATTACTTAGTCAATCTAGGTAATTGTTTTCATATGATGTATTAACTCCATTTTACAAATATATCCATGACTACTAGCAGCCATTACACTTTCTAAACAGTTAGTCCTTTGTGTTCGTGGTGAGATATTGCAGACCCACAGGTGGAAAGAGAGTACAGGGAGACAACTCTAATCTGGTCTCTCTAGGCAATGCTGATATGGACCAACTGAATCAGAGAGAGTATGTGGGATGTGTCCTTGAAGGAGAAGACACTGACGCCTGAGAAAGGACTTTATCTATAATAATAATTCTCCTGTTGTGGTGGCAAATCTGACCATCCTGATTGGTTGGGAATTAGTAGGACTGTGGGGTATCAGCCTTTGTCCCATCAAATTACCAATCAAGAACACTTGTGTGCCACTGATTGCATCCACTTCTCTCTCCCACCCAAGTGGCTGTTGCTAGCCAGCAAAGCTGATTCTGTCAGTAAAAGGCAACCAACCTTAGTTCTGGCAGTTACTGTGGGATCACACTATTAGCCCATCACACATCAGTCACCATCTCTGGCCTCCCATTGGCTGACTCCAGGATGGGGAGACAGATCTGTCATCTGGAGTCCAGATGGCAGAGATCAGCTTTCCTTGAAGTGCGGGGGAGTGAATGCCTTCACTTGGGTGGGCGGACAGCAAAGGGTGTGGGGACAATCACCCCAAGGGCTTTAGTGATACCTTTCCAGGTTGATGGGGAATCTCTACAGATTCTGTGGTGGAGTTAGTGCTTCAGAGTGGGGTCTGCCAGACCCAAGTTCTTGCTCTGGAAGCTGACTGGGTGATTTTGAACCAGTCACAGACTTCCAGTCTAACCTGCCTCAAAGGGTTGTTGTTCAGGTCAAAGGGGGGGAAAGGAGAATGATGTAAGCTGTTTTAGTTCCCCCTTCTCCACTGTGGAGAAAGCCTATCCTTTTCCTATGTAGAGGGTGCGGGGGGGGGAGGTGATGGAAAGCGGAAGTCAGAGGGGCAGATAAAAGGAAGGAGATAGGGTTGCCAACTCCAGGTTAGGAAATTTCTAGAGATTTAAGGAGTGGGACCTGGAGAGGGTGGGGTTTGAGGAGGGATGAAACCTCAGACAGGTGCAATGCCATTTCCTCCTTGAGAACCTCTGTTGCCAATCTCCAGGTGAGGGCTGGATATCATTTAGAATTACAACTGCTCGCCAGATGACAGAGATCAGCTCCCCTTGAGGTGGTGGTAGGGGAGTGAATGCCTTCACTTGGGTGGATCGGGGGACTCGCCTAAAGCCTCCTTCTAGAGCCTGTTGTATTTTCTTCACAATGCGCCTTACTCCTAGTATTAAGTAATTCAAATTATTTTGGCAGGTGCAGGAAAATTGGGCCCATTACAACAAGGGTATAATTACTGGAAGGGACTGCCCGCCCACCTTAGGCTGGCAAGACACAGTCTTGTGAATTGTATGCTGATAATGGTTGTTAAAGCTTCTTCTGCATATACTCAAGGAGTCTTATGATAGTATCTGGGCAAAACCTTACATCCCCAAATGACAGAAGCCTGTGCAAAGATTCTCCCCATTACATTCAAGGGTCAGGGGAGACACAGAAGTACTTTGTTCTAAATTGACTGCCCATCAACTTCATGGAGCACCTGTGAGTTTTAATACTATGCAAGTTGACACCCCCCAACAGCATATGCTTAAAGTTAGAGTTCTCTGTCCCAATCTGCATCATTTTATATTTATGTTGAACCTCAATGGCCATGTTGTTGTCACCCAGTTTGGAGAGATGCCATGTAGTCACATACATACAGGACAAGGAACTCCCAAAGGACTCTGGCAACTAAGGTCTTTCAGGGTGAGAAGGGCCACCTTGACAGACACACCCTGCAATCTTGGCACTTTTCTGGGAGTAAACCCATTGAACGGACCTTAGCTGGATTTTGAGTAGACCTGCTCTCAAAGAATGTGATGGAGCCGGTAGTGGAGCAATACAATCTTTTCCACCCAGCAGCTGACTCTTCCACAAACACTCCTGTTGCCAACCTGGATCAGAAGATAATAATTCAGTGGCAGCCAATGAATCCCACCTTGGGTGGGTAGAATCACTCTGTAATCTCTCAGCACAGCAGACACAGCCCTGGGAATTCTCTAACATGCACATAACTGGTGTGGTTGTAGTGGTTAAAGTGCTAGGCTAGGAACTGGGACAATCAGTTCGAATCCCTCACTGAACCATGGAAGCTTGTCAGGTGACCTTGGATTCATCACAGCCTCTGCAAGTACCTCCATCAGGCACTACTGTTTAAAACACAAGGCTGCTTTCTTTCAGTGAGAGGGAAACACCATGGATTTTATTCCAGAAATGAGGACTCAATTTCTGTGGGTGAATTTAAATAGTGAGCTGGGAGTATTTCTCTTTTCTGCCACTTGATAAATGGGAAAGGGAGTCGGTTATCTCCAGGTAAGATTATTTTTCAGAGTGGAAGCATTTATTACCTCAAGGGCATATTTCTACAAATCTTTAGTCAGGGTGATAGCTTTGTTCATCTGAGAAGGGAGCAATCAAGAGAAGGAAGACTATTTTGCATGTGAGAGGTACGTATGGGGGGAGGGAAACACATTTATTTCTAGAAATATGGACAGTGGAAGTTGGGTGACTTAAGATACCTTTCCCAAATGCCAGTTAAATTCCACTCAATAGTTTCCCAAGCTGTCATTCATACCTGACATCTCTTTAAATATTTCTAAATTTGCACTAAAAAAAATCCCCTTATGTCAAGAGTCTTCTGTGGAGCTACAGAAGATGCGGTTTACAATTACTGGAAAATGCCTTTGCTGATATGAAATATAGAGGCACCATTTCTGGCTGGAGAGGGGGGAAAACAGAGGCCCCAAAAATTCTTTCCCTTGGGTCTTTCCCTTGTCACCATCTCGCATGTCCAGAGAGATTTATTCCTAAGGAAACACTTCGTATTTTGATCACATGTTGTTAAATGTCTAATTTTAACCTTGGAAATCACTTAAAAAAATAATCCCAAAACTACAGTTGTGATGAAAACTACAGCAAGTTCTAGGTAGGCAGCCATCTTGTCTGAAGCAGGAGAACAAAGTTTAAGTTCAGTGACACCTTTAAGACCAACAAAGTTTTATTCAAGGTATAAGCTTTCATGCGCAAGCACACTTCTACAGATAGTGAAACAGATTTTCCTTAGTCATTACATATAGGAAGAAAGGGAGTGGGTAGTTGTTTAGTTGCCAGGAAGGGCCAATTAGAGTCAAGACAGAGAGAGAAATGGAAATTACCAGTGTATACATTCTAGGTGGAAGGTGAGCAGAAAATTATCATACAGCATAATTAAGATGTTTAACAAATTCAGGAGTCAAACAGGAATAATAAACTTGGTTTATATGGTTCAGTTCTGGGGGGAAACAGAGAAATAAAATATGTCAAAACTGGAGATTAATGTATCCTTAATTGTGGAAAGTTACGAGTAGTTGATTGAGACTGTCATCTATCTCTTCTAGAATCATAGAATCACAGAGTTCGAACAGGCTATATAGGCCCACTATATAGTGAGATAAGAATCCAATATCCCTGTTAGGTCCTGGAGATTCGATTGTTCTGTTCAACAATTATTGGGCTTCAATGACAACTGGCACAATGACAACTGCTAACCTTCTTCTCCTACAGAAGCTCTAACTCTGTTCATAGGTTTTTAGTGATCTTCTCCTGTTCTTTTATATTCCATCTCCTGGTATTGCAATATCAATGATACAAAGCCTATTTCTCATCCCGCCCCCCCCCCCCCCCCTCTGCAATTGTGACATTGTTTGTAATCGGAAGTCCCCAAAGAGTCTTTATTTTCTCATTCTCCATGATCTTGTCTGGTTTGTGCTCTCATGAATTTCTGGCTGATCTCGTAAAGATTCCAGTGCAACATAGCTGCAACTCTATTGTGACATTCTTTATAGTCAGTTTGAGCAATTTTACTGCAGCACTGACCATGTGATCAACTGTTTCATCCTTTGCCTTGCAAAGTCGATATTTGCTGTTATCGCTGGTCTTCTGAACCTTGGCTTTCATATTATTTGAGTGCCTGTTCTTGAGCAGCTAGAAGGAATCCTTCCATTTTTTTCTCCATCAGCACAGCATTTCCCCCCCCCCCACCCTCCCCGCAAGGGGACCCAAAGTAGCTTACATTTTCCCCTCTTCCATTTTATCCTTACAACAATCCTGTGAAGTTGGTTAGGCTGAAAAGGAGTAACAGGCCCAAGGTCACCCAGAAAATGTCCATAGCAATGGATGGATTCAAATCTGCATCTCCCATGCCTACTATGACATGCTAGCCAGTTATGTATCTTGCCTATTTGGTGCCCGGAAAAGATAATTTTTTAACACCTCCCTCCTCTCTCTCTCTCTCTCTCTTTTTTTGCCATCAAGTCACAGCTGTGAGATTAATGTATTCTTAATTGTGGAAAGTTACAAGTAGTTGATTGAGACTGTCATCTATCTCTTATTGTGACCCCAGAGGGCAGTGGTGTACCTTACATATTTGAAACCCAAAGTGGATCAGTTTTTAGCACCACCTCCTCCTCTATACAAAACAATTATTTTCAGTAATAATAATGAAATAAATGCACTTTAGAGATCAAAAAGAGTTTCAGGGAATAAGCTTTTTAAAGTCAAACCAGAGAATCTCTGCAGTAGAAACTGAAGGGGGGCATTTTTGCAAGCCCAGCAGAACCAATGCAATGTGTAGAGTATCCAGCAGAACCAGTGCAATCACAGAATGCCTAGTAGAATCCAATGCCATTGTCAATCAATCAATTTATTTCTTACGGTCTATGACCAGCACAGATTTTTTTTATTTTATTTTATTAAATTTATATCCCGCTCTTCCCCGGCGGGCTCAGGGTGGCTAGTAACAGCAAATTAAATCATATAAAACATTACAACAGATTACACAATAAAACCAACCAATACAATTTACAATCATTAAAACCAAGATGTGCGATTCTTAATTACTCTGAATGTTCTTGCTTCAGTTTTGATGATTCATTGGAATTATTGGTGCCATGGGGTAAGGACTACCTCCCTTCAGTCTCTAAAGGTGAGTTTAAATAATTCAGGTTTACAGGCCCTGCGGAACTGTAGCGGAGGGGGGATGGCAAATTTAGGTCAAGGGAGACAGAAATAAATAAGAAATGTATGGGAAAGTGGGAGAGAAATCAAGAGAGGGAAAGGTTGTTTTATCTTGCTGCAACACCCTAACTGCCATTTTGCAAGATCTGGTAGAGCTGGGAGCAAGGAAAAGGAGGGAGAAAGGCTAGTCTGTTGGTGAAAATTACCTCTAGGCTGGCAATTACTGTAGGAGCTAACAGTGTGCTGCCTGGGTTGTGCAATCTGTTAAGCAAGTTTGCTTCAGTCTTGGAGAAAGTGCTTTTTGCAATGCTTGTACTTTTCTGCACCCCTAGTGGCTGGAGCCAAAGCTGCATTTTAAAACAATAAAAGGATGAAAGGTATTCAGCAGCATGATGCTGGCTTCAAGGGCCTTCCTCAAGCTGTACCTTGGGTGGACCGAACCTCCTGCCCCACCCTTGGTACTCCACTGAGTCTAACTGCTATATTAGACTGGCTCTTGAAC
Source organism: Heteronotia binoei (assembly GCF_032191835.1). Taxonomy (NCBI): domain Eukaryota; kingdom Metazoa; phylum Chordata; class Lepidosauria; order Squamata; family Gekkonidae; genus Heteronotia; species Heteronotia binoei. The sequence continues at coordinate 102,145,477 of NC_083232.1, read as the reverse complement.
TCGGGTTTATGTTACATGATATTCTGATATTTGAAAAAAGATAGTGGCACATATGACATAAATATGTCCTGCTTAAGCACACATTTTAGAAACAGGGAATAGAGAGAGCAGAATTCCAGTATCTTTCTTCCAACTAGTATGAAAAAGATTGAAAGTTCTGGAATATTAATTTGGACTGTGTCAGTAGTATAGCCTTGAAGGCAAGTCGAAGTACATTATCTTTTCTTGAGCCACATTATGAAGAGGTGATGATGAAGAAGAGTAGGCTTTTGTAACCTGCCTTTCTCTACCCTAAGGAGTCTCAAAGCAGTTTACAATCACATTCCCTTCCTCTCCCCACAGCAAGATTGGTAGCTGTGTTAGTCTGCCTATAGCAGTAGAAATGAGCCAGATGTTGAGCACCTTCAAGACTAACCAGATCTGTGGCAGTATATGAGCTTTTGTGACTGCTTACTTCTTCAGATGAAAGCTCATACCCTGCCACAAATTTTGTTAGTCTTTAAAGTGCTACTGTTTCCTCCCACAATATACACCTTGTGAGGTAGGTGGGGTTTAGAGAGTTCTGGGTGAACTGTGACTGGCCCAGGGTTACCCAACAGGCTTCATGAGGAGGAGGAGTGGGGAATTAAACCCAGTTCTCCAGATTCACTGCTCTTAGCCTATGAATTGCCCGTTCTGGGTTAGGAAGTACCGGGAAATTTGGGAAGTGGGTGGAGCCTAAGGAGGGTGGGGTTTGGGGAGGGACAATTGGTCCATAGAATCTACCTTGCAAAACAGCTGTGTTCTCCTAGTGACCTGATCTCTGTCTCCTGGAGATCAGTTTTAATCCAGGAGATCTCCAGGCATCACCTGGAGGTTGGCAACCCCCTTGAGAATTTTTAATTTTATCCCCTTATAACTAAGGAACTTCTGCTAAATTTCTTCTATAAAGAGTGTGTTCCAGTGAGCGATGTTTGGGAAGATGGTGCCCAGTCTACAGTTATGCTTCTTAGACAAGAGTCATTCTTTCACCTTTGGTTCTTGCTGTCCATTTTTGGAGTCTGGGACCTACACAGAAATATTGGCCTGTCTGCCGCATAACTAGCACAACTTAATTAGAGTAATACATCTCTTTTGACACCACACAAAAAAGGAAAATGGTCAGCAGGCCATTACATTTCCTTTATTTAATAGAACTGCATATAAATGACAATGAAAAATGTTCTTGGGGAAGCCTTTATGTAGAAGAGTAAACTTTATTGGTTCATCTCCTTGGGGGTACGGATAGGCTATTATTAACTAAGGGCAGACATCTCTGGCATATGCACATCATAGCAAACAGAGGAAGGGGCGAGGGGGGGGGGAGGCTGTGGCACAGTGGAAGAGCATATGCTATGCATGCAGAATGTTCCAGGTTCAATCCACCTCCAAGAACCAGGCAGTAGCAGAGGTGAAAGAGCTCTGCCAGAGACCCTGGGGAGCCCTGGAGAAAGAGATTTGTGACCCTGTAGTGGGCTGTTTCAAGAGCTTTGCAATCAAATATGTTTGCATGCATGACAGAAAAGACTCTGGGATTTCCACATTTTCCTGGTGTCTTTATAATAATTGTTATTCACAAATCTGTATGCCAAGCATACTGGAAGCAAACAAGCACTCCTATAGCAAATAGTAAAACTGCTGGGCCCTGCAGGTCATTCTTGAAAAGCAACTTGGCAGTTCCATTTGCACTTAATTCCCAGTTAAAAACTCCCAGATCTCTCCCTTCCCATTATATCGCACATGCACATTAGGACAAAATTATTATTTGTCAAATAGTGAGACTGATTAACCAGCAAATATACCTAGGCCTGTCCAACAATTCCATCACCCTTTTCCTTTTCGCAGAATTCCTCATTATCCTATTAAATAAAGCATTACTTCTGTTTGCTAGCATTTAAATAAATGGCTTTGCTATTCATTTCAGAGTTCTTCAGTGAGTTCAGAATGTACTATGAATAATGCCATGAAGAGCTGAGTGAGAGGTCAGATGCACTGGAGGAATAACCATTAAAGATGCTGAAATGGGATTTCAGTTTGCTTTCTTTTCTTTTCTGCACACAAATATGCAGGGCTTTTTTTGATAGCACGGACTCCTCTGCATATTAGGCCACACTCCCATGATGTAGCCAAGCCTCCTGGAGCTTACAGTTGGCCCTATACTAAGGGCCCTGTAAGCTTGTCATGACTCAAGGGGGTATTAACCAATTGCTGCCACCACTCTTGGTTAAGGGTTCCCCTTGAAAAGGCCCAGAGTCCCCTCCCAAGCCCTTCAGGCCTCTTGTAGCTTAGGCCAAAGAATAGGCGTGAGGACCAGGCAGAATGAACAACAACAAAAAGATTTATTGGAGCGCAATATAAATTAACAAGGTGCACGAAACTGTAAAAGGGTGAAGGGAAAATAAACAAAAGTCCTAATGCGTCTGAACTGACAGTCCCTAAACTACTAACCAGCACTCACCCGTTCCCTTGGGTGAGGGAGCTTTCCCCTGCTCAAGCTCTTCAGGCACAGCCTACCTCCAGCTCAGCCTTCCAGGGAAAGAACACCCACTTCCTGGGCTTGGCCTTTTATATTCTCTTCCCAGGCCCCACCCCTCTCTGGGCCTGTTTCCCTCCAAAACCCTTGCTACCCAATCAGAGGGATAGAGGGGATCCTGGGAGATGTAGGCTATTCCCAGTAACTCCTAAGCAGGCTTCCCTGGGGCCTGCAGGCATCGTTAGGCCCAGGATCATGACAAAGCTCTTGGAGGATTGGCTACATCAGGGGTGTGTGGCCTAATATGCAAAGGAGCTCCTGCTACAAAAAAGTGCTGCAAATATGTGTCAAGAACTGTTGAGCCTCATCATGCTTTCCACATGCAAAGCAGCTTTAAGGTCCCACAGATGGTACCTAGCATCTAGGGTGACCATAATGTCGGAAGGCCAGCCAGGGACACCTTGGTGGTGGTGGGGAAGGTAGGGGTGCGCGTGCGCAAAGCGCATGCACCGCCAGAAACAGGAAGTGACGTCACTTCCGGTGACGTCACTTCCGGCGATGTCACTTCCGGCGACGTCATGCCACCTCCGGAAACAGGAAGTGACACCACTTCCTGTGACATCATTTCCCCGCGTCACCTGCCGGAAATTGGAAGTGACATCACTTCCTGTGACATCACTTCCCCAAATGACATCATTTCCCCCAAATGCCACTGCCGGAAACAGGAAGTGACTTCACAGCACTTCCTGTGACGTCCCCAAAAATCCCCCAAATATCACTGCCGGAAACAATTTTGTTCTCAAATCCTGTATATACTTCATCAGTATATGGGATAAGGCACTTTCTCAACTGTGCTGCATTATGCAGCCTATTTATTTTGTCCTGTTTGCTCTTTTGGCTCTATCTGCGCCACCTTCATCACTTTCGGGGTGTGGATCCCCCAGTGGGGTGGTCTCCCGACTCCCTCCGCCGGCTGTTTCTGATAGCCCTGCGCCCCCTCTTTAATTTGATATGTGTCCCGTGCGGGTGCCACCCTCCCGCCGGGAGATGCCGCAAAATGAGCCCCCTTGAGGCTTATGGCGGCAGGGCTCGGGGGAAGCGAGCTAGACTGCTGTTCTTTTGAGGGGTTATAGAGTGTTTCGAGCCCGTCCCTGTGGCATCGGTCCCATCATTGTGGGACCCAGGGGGCCGGCGCAACGGCACGCCGAAGCAGCCTGTCACTAATAACACAGGTCGAGATGCAGGACAGAAACCCGGAAGTGACCGACAGGCTGCTTCAGCGTGCCGCTGCGCCGGCCCCCTGGGCCCCACAACGATGGGACCAATGCCACAGGGACGGGCTCAAAACACTCTATGACCCCTCAAAAGAACAGCAGTCTAGCTCGCTTCCCCCGAGCCCTGACGCCATAAGCCTCCAGGGGGCTCATTTTGCGGCATCTCCCGGCGGGAGGGTGGCATCCGCACGGGACACATATCAAATGAAAGAGGGGGCGCAGGGCTATCAGAAACAGCCAGCGGAGGGAGTCGTGAGAGCACCCCACTGGGGGATCCACACCCCGAAAGTGATGAAGGTGGCGCAGATAGAGCCAACAGAGCAAACGGGACAAAATAAATAGGCTGCATTATGCAGCACAGTTGAGAAAGTGCCTTATCCCATATACTGATGAAGTAAATACAGGATCTGAGAACAAAATTGCACCAGAAGACACAAACACAAAGCTCCCTTACACTGAATCAGTGCTTGGGTCCACCAAAGTCAGTATTGTCTACTCCAGTCACAAACACAAAGCTCCCTTACACTGAATCAGTGCTTGGGTCCACCAAAGTCAGTATTGTCCACTCCAGTCACAAACACAAAGCTCCCTTACACTGAATCAGTGCTTGGGTCCACCAAAGTCAGTATTGTCACATAAGAACATAAGAGAAGCCCTGTTGGATCAGGCCAGTGGCCCATCCAGTCCAACACTCTGCGTCACATAAGAACATAAGAGAAGCCCTGTTGGATCAGGCCAGTGGTCCATCCAGTCCAACACTCTGTGTCACATAAGAACATAAGAGAAGCCCTGTTGGATCAGGCCAATGGCCCATCCAGTCCAACACTCTGTGTCACATAAGAACATAAGAGAAGCCCTGTTGGATCAGGCCAGTGGCCCATCCAGTCCAACACTCTGTGTCACATAAGAACATAAGAGAAGCCCTGTTGGATCAGGCCAGTGGCCCATCCAGTCCAACACTCTGTGTCACATAAGAACATAAGAGAAGCCCTGTTGGATCAGGCCAGTGGCCCATCCAGTCCAACACTCTGTTACACATAAGAGAAGCCCTGTTGGATCAGGCCAGTGGCCCATCCAGTCCAACACTCTGTGTCACATAAGAACATAAGAGAAGCCATGCTGGATCAGGCCAATGGCCCATCCAGTCCAAAACTCTGTGTCACATAAGAACATAAGAGAAGCCCTGTTGGATCAGGCCAGTGGCCCATCCAGTCCAACACACTGTGTCACATAAGAACATAAGAGAAGCCCTGTTGGATCAGGCCAGCGGCCCATTCAGTCAGGAAGGGAGGAGGGAGGGAGGGAAGGAAGGAAGAAAAGAAGGAAGGGAGGAGGGAGGGAAGGGAGGGAGGGAAGGAAGAAAGGAAGGAAGGAAGGGAAGAGGGAGGGAAGGGAGGGAGGGAGGGAGGGAAGGAAGGAAGGAAGGGAGGAGGGAGGGAAGGGAGGGAGGGAAGGAAGGAAGGAAGGAAGGAAGGAAGGAAGAGGGAAGGGAGGGAGGGAAGGAAGGAAGGAAGGAAGGAAGGAAGGGAGGAGGGAGGGAGGGAAGGAAGGAAGGGAGGGAGGGAGGGAAGGAAGGAAGGAAGGAAGGAAGGAAGGAAGGAAGGAAGGAAGGAAGGAAGGAAGGAAGGAGGGAAGGAAGGAAGGAAGGAAGGGAGGAGGAAGGGAGGGAAGGAAGGGAGGAGGGAGGGAGGGAAGGAGGGAAGGAAGAAAGGAAGGGAGGAGGGAGGGAGGGAAGGAAGGAAGAAAGGAAGGACGGAAGGAGGGAGGGAGGGAGGAAGGAGGGAGGGAAGGAAAGAAGGAAGGCCAGCCGCCCCCCTTGCCAGCCGCCCCCCCCGCTTTCGGCTTACCTTGATCCAGGGCGGTGGCGGCCTCTCCTCCGGGCTGCTGGCGGGGCTGGCGGTGGCTGCGGAGGCCGGGAAGGCGGCGGAGAGGCCGGCGCTGGCCTCTGGAGGCCCTCCAGGGACCAGCGGCGGCCTCTCCGCTTCCGGAGCCGGCCTCTGGAGGCCTCCAGGGACCAGCGCCGGCCTCTCCGCGGCCTCCGCTGGCCTCTGGAGGCCCTCCAGGGACCAGCGCCGGCCTCTCCGCTTCCGGCGCTGGCCTCTGGAGGCCTCCAGGGACCAGCGCCGGCCTCTCCGCGGCCTCCGCTGGCCTCTGGAGGCCCTCCAGGGACCAGCGCCGGCCTCTCCGCTTCCGGCGCTGGCCTCTGGAGGCCTCCAGGGACCAGCGCCGGCCTCTCCGCGGCCTCCACAGGCCTCTGGAGGGCCTCCAGGGACCAGCGGCGGCCTCTCCGCGGCCTCCGCTGGCCTCTGGAGGCCCTCCAGGGACCAGCGGCGGCCTCTCCGGTTCCGGCGCTGGCCTCTGGAGGCCTCCAGGGACCAGCGGCGGCCTCTCCGCGGCCTCCGTGGGCCTCTGGAGGCCCTCCAGGGACCAGCGGCGGCCTCTCCGGCCTCCACCACCGCTGCCGGACCCCGCGCGCGGGGGCCGGGAAGGCGGCGAGTGAGGCATCCAGCGTCCCTGCGCATGCGCACACCGCCGTGCGCACGCGCAGGGATGCTGGCTGCCTTACTCCCCGCCTTCCCGGCCCCCGCGCGCGGCCCGCCGGCTCCCCGCTGGCTATACCGGGACTTTGTAATGGTCCCGGTATAGGCAGCCCGGTAGCCGGGAATTGGTGGCCAGAACCGGGAAAGTCCCGGGAGACCGGGACGGTCTGGCCACCCTACTAGCATCATAAGAATACCATCCAGTCCAACGTTTTGTGTCAACAGTGGCAAAACCCCAGGTGCCATTAGGAGATCCACTGGTGGGGCCAGAATTCCAAAAGCCCTCCCACTGTTGCCTCCCAAGCACTAAGAAGACAAAGCATCACTGCCCCAGGCAGAGTGTTCCATCCATATCTCATGCCTCAGAGCCACTGATGGACCTCTGCTTCATAATGTTGATCCAGTCCTCTCTTGAAGCTGCCTATGCTTGTGGCCACTACCACTTCCTGCTGCAGTGAATTCCAAGGATTAATTGCTCTTTGGGTGAAGAAGTACTTCTTTTTCAGAAGGACTTCTTTTCTAAGCCTATTGCTCATTAATTTCTTGTACTGTGGGAAAGGGAGGAAAGTACTTCTTTCTCTTTCTTCTCTATCCCATGCATAATTTTGTAAAACTTTATTATGTTTCTCCATCATTTCTCCAAGCTAAAGAGCCTAATCTCTTTAACCTTTCTTCCAACCCCTTAATCCTTTTAGTTGCCCTTTTGTCCATGTTTTCCTTTTTTTTTTTTTTTTTGCGGTGTGGTGGACAGAATAGTACACAATATTCCAAAGGAGGCCACACCGTAGATTTATACAGGGGCATTATGGTAAAGTCTAATTTCCTTCCATACCCCTTCCTTCCTAATAATCCCCAGCATAGCATTTGCCTTTTTATTACAGTCACCCATTGAGTTAGCAGCTTCAGTGAGTTACCATGATTATAAAATCTCTTTCCTGGTAAGTTACTGCCAGTTTGGACCCCATCAATGTATATATTTATAGTTAGGATATTTGACTCCAGTGTGCGTGACGTTCCACTTTCCTACATTGAACCTAATTCACCACATTGACACCCATTTGCCCAGCCTTAACAGATCCTTCTGGAGCTCTGCACAGTCCTCCCTGGTTCTCACCACCCGGAACAACTTAGTGTCACCCACAAACTTAGCCACTTCACTGCTTACTCCTATCACCACCCACTAGTTCCATGCAGCCAAGAGCTACAAGTAAAGCTCTTTTTATCCCTTTATCCTTTCATGCAGGCACATGAAAACTTATACCCAGAATTAAACTTGGTTGTTCTTAAAGAAGGGTGTGTGCACATGAAAGCTTATATCCAGAATTTGTTAGCCTTAAGAGTGGGGTTTTTTTTGTTCTTTTTTTCTGAATTAAGGTTACCACATTTTGAAATGCAAAAGAAGGGACACATTTCCTGAATGACTATTTCAAACAAGTGATTATCACTATGACAAACCTCATTTGAAAGACCTCTCCTATTTCAGCTGTGAGGACTGCTACTAAATAGGAATATTCCTAACCTCCCAATCCCCAAAAGAGGACATTTTCATCAGTTTTTTTTAAGAGCCCGAAAGGGGCAGGCACACACATAAGGAGGACATATCTGGTAACCCGACCTGAATCGATGGATCAGTTTCATCACCAACTACAGCAAACAACCATGCAGTGAAAGTGAGGCAAGTGCTGAGTGCAAAATCAGTCACACACTACATTCAACTTCCTTCCTTCCCCAGCACAAGGCTGGCGCCTCAGGCACAGCACCCCTCCCCTGCCAGGCACACTCCTCCTCCCCCCACCCTCACCCCCAGTGAGGGTAACTCGGCCAGTAGCAGCGTGGTTTGCACAGTGTGCCTTGTGGCCAACTGCTGTAGCTCCGCCTCTGCATCTGTGCATCGAGCTTCAAGCACAGACATGCATGGGAGGAGGAGCTGCGGCAGTTGGCGGTTGGGCGTGCCGTGTGAACCATGCCGCTGCCACCAAGCTCATAAATTTCCCTTGCCAGGGGTGAGGGTGGCAGGGAGGGCTGAAACCGGTGTCCTCCCCCCCCCCGGTTGCGCTCCAGGCAGCTGGCTAAGGCTGCGTCATGGATGCACCAGCCATGTCCTTCCCCAACACCCAATGGTTGCCAACTCTGGGTTGGCTTGGAGACATTCCTGGTGATGTTGGTGGGAAGCCTGGAGAGGAGTTTTGGGAGGCATGGGCCTCAGCATTTAGGGCTGTCAGTCTCCAGGTGGGGCCTGGAGATCTCCCAGCATCCCAAAATACAACGATCAGTCTACTGGAAGAAAGAGCAGCTTTGGAGGATGGACTGTCTTGCAGATGTCCTGCTGTAGCCCTTCCCTGTCCCAAATCCCACCCTCCTCAGGCTCTACTCCCAAATCTCCAGGAGTTTCGCAGCCAGGAGTTGGCAACTCTCATTAGAGTTGCCAGCTCTGCATTTGGAAATACCTGGAGATTTGGAGGCTGGACTCTAAGGAGTGTAGGGATCTCAGTAGGGTATAATGCCATCGAGCCCACCCTCCAAAGGAGCCGTTTTCTACAGGTAGAGATGCCAGCCTCTCAGTGGGACCTGGGGATCCCCTGCAATTACAGCTCATTTCCAGACTGCAGAGATCAGTTCCCCTGGAGGAAAGGGCTGCTTTGGAGGGAGGGTTTTATGGCCTTGTGCCCCACTGAGCTCCCTGTCCTCCCCAGGCTCCACCCCCAAATCTCCAGGAGTTCCCCAATTTTCCCTAAATAACAGGGGCAGCAGGCAGGGAGCTCTTTCCAAATTCTTATCAATGAACTTCCACAACTCAGCTCACTTGGCTGGACTCATGGAGTACAGCTTTTATCTGGGAAGCAGCTCTCCCAGAATCAGTTAAATGGCACGATCTGTAGCACGATGGGGAGGCAGCTTGTCAGCCTTCCCCTCCTCAAACACTTGGCTTCATCCCCTGTACTCCGGGGGAATTCCCTCAGCTCCTCTTAATTCAAACAAACAGGGGTTTTTTTGGGGGGGGGGGGGCGGGAATTCCCCCGGAGTACAGGGACTTAAGCCAAGTGTTTAACCTACCATACTAGCATCCACACATTACATTTTAAGTGTACACTTAAGAGCAAATCCTACCCTGAAAAAAGAATAACCTTGGAGTGCCCTCGAGGCACTCCAAGATCAGTTCTGTTGAGTCACAAGTCCCTGGGTTGGTTAGAGTCAAATTGTTCTTATGTTTCCATCACTTGAGGATTGGGAAGCAATAACAAAACACCAAATCAGAGCACATTCAGAAAAATCAGAATTATCAATAATATAGGATTTGTGTGCACATGTGTTTTTCTGCCTTCGGCAAGTGCAACTTCATAATGAAGCCATGCTCACTGTCATGGGTTCCTGATGAAAAAATAGCAGCATGACTCCAAATGCAATTAAATTACAGTGAGAAGTCTCACCTGAGACAGGTATATATCTGGTATGCTAGTGAATGAATTAATGGAATTACAAGGAATTAGAGATGATGATGCTATTCTGCAATAGTTCTGGTGACAGATGGTCTTGTTTTCTGGCTCTGTTCCCAGATGTTTAGGTGCAAAACACAGACTAGACTGGGTCACTATATGGGATGAGACACTCTTTGAAGCAGACATTCCTTTAATTGCTCTCCGAAGATATTTCACAATTTAATTTTCTCTGTAATACCAGGGAAATGTAACTTTGAAAAAGTTACCAACTACTTCTCTCTTGTGGTTCATTTCTTTTTGAAATAAATTAACAATTAATTGTATTTTCAGAACATAAACTCAACAAAATAAAATAATATAGTACAGTACAAGAGTTATAAATTAATAGTCAGACTATAATAAAAATGCAGGATTTTAACATGCAAGCCACATTCAACAGCTCAATTGTAAGGACTAAGGACAAGTGGCCATTTCGCCACATGTCTCTTGCCTTAAAACAAGTCTAACTTGCCACCTAGTGGTACGTAATGCTAAATGAGCTAGAACTTCTGGCTGACAGACAGTCTTAGGATCTCCTGGCTATACTACACACAATACCAAATAGCTGTTGTTGTTGTTGTTGTTATTAGTAGTAGTAGTAGCTAGGCCCAGCCTGAGGGTGCATGGTGGTTAAGAATGCAAAGTAATACAAAGTTTTAATCCAATGGCAAAATAGCGAAATTAACAAACTGAAAGAACATTTGGTCTGGATAGCATTTGTGTGGGAAACCAATAAAACAATAACAGGTCAGATGGTGGGAGTGTCATAAGGCAATTATTGTGGCCTATTAATTGCTCTATTGCTTGAAAGTCTTGGTTGAACTGAGGGCCTCTCTTTCCCAGAGTTATTCCTGTCCACCTAATTTATTTTTTAACATGTAACAATACATTATAAACATCATTCTAGTTTGTCATTAGAAAAAAAAAAGAATACATTAAAATATAGTGGAAGATGGGTTTTCTATATGTAATGAGATAAGCAGCCAATATCTCTTATTTGAGCATGTCAATACAAAAACCATTATTTTGATGCACTATTCTGAAAGAAAAATACACTGGAATACTGTGGATATATAGCTATACTTGGTGAGAATGAGTTTAGCATATGTAATGAGATAAGAAACCAATATCCCTATTCCAGGGGTGGCCAACGGTAGCTCTCCAGATTTTTTTTGCCTACAACTCCCATCAGCCCCAGCTGTTGGCCACGTCAGCTGGGGTTGATGGGAGTTGTAGGCATAAAACATCTGGAGATCTACCATTGGCCACCCCTGCCGTATTCAGTCCCGAGGAGGTGTTTGTTCCAAGTTTCATAATAATTTGTAATTCAGCAGTTTCCCTCTCCATTTTTTTCTTGAAGTTCCTTTGCAGTAAAACAGTTACTTTGAGGTCACCCATTGAATGTTATGGAAGCTTAAAGTGTTCTCCTATAGGTTTCTCAGTTTTGTGATTCCTGATGTCAGATTTGTGTCCATTTATCCTTTGGCGTAGGGTTTGTCCTGTTTGCCCTATGTAGAGAACTGAAGGCATTGTTGGCATTTAACGGTATATATAATGTTGGAAGATAAACAAGTGAATGAGCCTGAGATAGTGTAGTTAATACTGTTAGGTCCAGTGATTGTGTGGTCTGGGTGTATGTGGCAGCAAAGTTGGCACTTGGGTGTCAAGCATTAGATCTCAAAGTAACCAGTCCTTGACTTGTGAAACAAAGTTTGGTTTATTGATAATCCATGTGGCTCAGCTGAGCTAAGTATTGGAACTGATACAGTGTAACAGTAAAATGCATACTTAAAGATGGCACATCAAAGGTTCTATAAACAATTCTACATTCTCTAAACAATTCTACATTCATGTGTGAAACTTCTCACAGTAACTTCCTTATCTCTACTGCGGTTGGCACGTCCTGGGTTCCAGCCTTGCTGGCCTGGGGATTAGTCCCAGGAGGTTTTATCTTCAAAGAGTACATTCCTGCATTTGTTAGTAAAAGCAAAAGGAGCGGGGGGGGGGGGGGTTGCTACTTTGATGTGCATAGCTCAATTCATGGTTAGTAACATTTCTATGATCTGGCAACTAAGATCAGAAAGGAATAAACAATACTTGACATTGGGTTTATTGCAAACTCTGGTACCAGTGTCCATGCTCAGATGAGATGTTGTATTGTTGTGGGTGAGGAGTTGTTTGAGATTACGGGACTGTCTGTGTGCAAGAAAAGGTTTACCCCCCACCCCACCCCAGTACTTTTGAAAGAGACCTGTCACTGTCCAATAGAGGTTGTAAGTCATTGATGATATGTTGAACTGTTTTCAGTTGAAAGTTGTGTGTGACCACTAGTGATGGTCTGTTATTGTCTGTTTTGGGTCTGTCTTATAACAGATTTTCTCTGAGTATCATTCTGGCTTTGTTAATCTGTTTCCTGACTTCATCAGGTGGGTACTATAGTTCCAAAAAGGTTTGTTCTAGATTCCTCAGGTTAGAATCTCTGTCAGCAGGATTGGAGCAAATGTGGCTATAGCGTAGAGCCTGGCTGTATACAATAGATTGTTTGGGATGTTTGGGATGGTAGCTGGAGGCATGCAGGTATGTTTGTTTCCGGTAAAAGTAGTGTCTATGGTTTCCAGTATAAAGTAGTGTCTACGCTTCTATTGTGTATTTTTACAATGGTGTCCAAAAATGTATTTCTTGCATAGATGGGTTCATCAACAAGTTGATGGTAGGGTGAAAGTCATTGAATGCCTGGTAGAATGCATCCAGGGTTTCTTTACTGTGTGTCCAGACAATAAAAATATCATCAATGTAACGCAGGTACTCAATTGACTCAGTGTTTATTATAACAGTCATAGACCAGGTAAAAAGCACAAATCTTTCAGTAATAAAAAGTACAAATCTGTCAAAGGTATGCTACTAAAATACATGTCCATATAATACAACAGCATTAAAATGCAGATAAAATTTTAGTACATAGCAGTAGTTATTTGTAATAGCTCCACAAAGTCTACACCAAAAGACAAGCTGCTATGATTTAAAACTATTCTTCTGTTTAATCACTTGGGCGCAAAACCTAGCTGTCACTCTATTTCATCAGGTATAAGAGAGGTATGAGTGTGTGGGAGTCTAGGAAGTGTTGCTCCAAGTCAGCCATAAAGATATTAGCATATTGTGGGGCTATACTGGTGCCCATGGCTGTACCATTGATTTACAGGAACAGTTCATTGCCATATCTGAAGTAGTTATGCTATGCTACAGCTGCATTTGCTCCAATTCTACTGACAGAGATTCTCACCTGAGGGATCTACAACAAACCTTTTAATCTAATCTTATCTGTAGCACTGTACTAAGATGTAGAGCACTATAGATGTACAACAACGCTACAGATAAGATTAGAATTTTAACAGCCAATCCATATGCAAAGAACCTTCTCAGGGAAGCCTCCTCCATTAGTTTCAAGTTTATTTCAATTTATATCCCGCCCTTCCCACCGAAGTGGCTCAGGGCGGCTCACAGCACATAAAATCTAACATAAAATTATTGGATTTAAAACATTTTACACAGTTAAAACAGTAAAATAAAACATATAACAGCGGTCTATTAAAACTACACTCAGTTTCCAATGCCAGTTAGTTATAAGCCAGCCGGAAGAGGGCTGTCTTACATTAGCATATCACAGTCTGGGAAACTCCTACAAGATAATGACTCAGCCCTACCCCACCTTCCTGAGTGGATATAAATTACCTGCTTACCATCTTCTTCTCACTTTGACACAGAGAGAACTCTAGCCTTCTGTGTTATACCTCTGAGGATGCCAGTCATAGTTGCTGGCAAAATGTCAGGTTCCAAGACCATGGCCATACAGCCCGGAAAATCTACAACAACTAATGAACTCTGGCCGTGAAAGTCTTCAACAATATATTTTAAAACTATTTAAATGTTACGTAGTTCTTTGGTTGAGAGAGGGGTAGCCAAAGGCCCAAAGGCTTGTCGGTTCCTTCTGTTTGAACAGTGGGTTCATTACACCATTATTCACTTCTAACATTTGCATGTTTTGATTCTGAAGACCTGCAAGACAACATTTCCTTACACACACACACACACACACACACACACATATATATTTATGTTGAGAAAAAAACAATAGGAATACAGAAAAGAAAAAAAAAAGGAAAAGGAAAAATTTATTCAACATACCTTGATTTATCACAATCATCATTCACAGTGCATATTTTAACTCATTTTAAATTGTTATACACCTACATGGCAGAGACTCTGGTCGTTTTCGCACTCACCTCCAGCTGGCGCGACCCCCCTCTTCACCGCGCAGGATCTGCGCGGATTTCCCACTAAATGCCGCGGAGCAGCCTTTTGCACCGGAAACTCCTGGCGCAAAAGCCGCTCAAACGTAAACCTCCAAAAAGCAGTTTCCGGCGCAAAAGGCTTTTGCGTCGGGAGTTTCCGGCGCAAAAGGCTGCTCCGCGGCATTTAGTGGGAAATCCGCGCAGATCCTGTGCGGTGAAGAGGGGGGTCGCGCCGGCTGGAGGTGAGTGCGAAAACAACCTCTGAAAAAAGATCTCAGTGGTAATTTGGTTTATAGCTCTGCAAATGGTTGTGTTGCAAATGCTTGCATTCTGTGAAATGAAATATCATTGATGGTATATTTAAAGATTTTTTTAAAAAAGATTGACTGATTTTTTGCTTAAGGAATGCTTTATATGAATTACTTGCTTTTCATAGGCTGACAGAAGAGTCAAATATGACTGAAGATGACAGTGATTCAAGTATGAATGAAGACAACATGGACCACCTAAGATCACAGGAGACAAGGGAAGCTATGGAAACTGAGTGAGACAGGTTCTGAAGGATCCACACAAAATGTGCAAGAAAATCCCCCAGAAGATCCTGACGAAGCAAGGCTTGGAGTTCCTCAGCTGACCAGAAGTCATCTAAACTTGCTAGATCAAAGTGCATCCATACAAAAGGCCACAGAAGGACCATCCGGACTGAGGGTTCAGGAGTGTTTGAAGACGATATGAGGTGCACTGAAGGTACAGAAGCTTCTGAACTGAGCCTGCAATAATTTCTTGAAGAATTTACAAGATACCCAGCTGAAGAGTGTATGAGATCATATATGAGAAGAGCTTCAAGCATCCCTAAGGAAGCTGCTGGAGCTTAATTCATCCAAGCATAGTACACATGACTGGATTGGTGCAACTCTAATGAGAATTACAAAGGAAGGTTGTGAAGTACCTCTAAAGAATGTGTAGAATATTATCTGCAGGGTTCCATGAAGGATCTTCATAATGATGCAGCCCTGCAAAAGTGGCTTCAAGGGTCCCTGGTAAGCTAGAAGTAGAGGATCCAGTCTCATCCCTAGATGTTATGGAATGGCTCAAAACAACCATAGAGGAATTCTGTCCAGTAAGCCCTGGGTCACCTGGGCATTATGTAAAGATGGGGGCCAGAGATTCTAGAGGGATAGTAAAGCATGGGGCATCTAAAATGCTCTTTGATTGGCATGCTCTCTCCATTGCAAGCCTGATGTCTGAAATGAATCAATCAGATCTTGGTCGTGGACTGTGTGAAATAGATCAATCAGACCTTGACCATGGACTGTCCAGTACAAGCCGAATGTCTGAAATCAGCCAACCAGACCTTGAGCATGGAATGTCTGCAGGATCCTTAGATGGGGATGATGTCTCCATTAGAAGCCTAATGTCTGAGGGAAATGAATCACACTTTGACCATGGAACATCTTAGCGAGGGATGATGTGTCTAGTACAGGCCTAAGAAATGAAGCAGAACTTGAGCAACAGGAAGCAGCTGAAATTTCAAAAACATCTATCACTCCTGAAGTTCACTCAGAAACATGAAAACAAAAATGTCAAAGACTCTGTAGACTTTGTATCCTGCCCAAGATCCAGGTGGGCAGCCGTGTTGGTCCGAAGCAATAGAACAAAATAGGAGTCCAGTAGCACCTTTAAGACTAACAAAGTTTTATTCAGAATGTAAGTTACTTGTCTTGTAATTACCTCGCTTGAGCTGCTAATATACTGCAATATGCATTTGCACAATTTTTCCGATCACCCTCTCATGCATCCTCCTCGGAGGCTACAGTGTTCCAGATGGGGTTTTCCCGGGAAGCTCTTCTTTCATATACCATGGCCAGTGCATCAAAGCTTGCTTTCACCAAGCACTACCCTTCTTCATATTGTGGGGCTACCGCTGAGGGGAAGTTTGTTTCATCTCCATTCTGTCATCACTCTGATGTAATGGAACAACAATGTGAGATGCTAAGGATAAAGGTAAACAACAAACTGCTAATCCCCAGTACAATTTTCAATGTTTGAGCCAATATAAGTATTACAAAGATTTATAATCAACAAATTTCATCATGCAACTTACAGGAAATACAATTAGTAACAATCATATGATAATTCCATATGCAATCAACATACCTTCTGTGTAGGAAAACTGCTCTCCACATGTGACAATAAACTGGAACTATGAACTGAACTGGGTGAGATGGGGAAACTCCTCGTGACTTGCCAGAGAGTGCAGAAGAGCTGATTGTGACAGAGGACAAAACGGTCCATTTGCCCAATGCATGCACTTGCATCATGGATGGACAACCCAAAGACCACTATAGGGTTTGCAGTGGTTTGCTTGGTATGTAAGAGTGGCCCATGCCCCAACACAACAAAGCTCAGGAGGCAATCAAATACCTTCAGAAGTCGACTTCTTCCACTGCATTGACATTTCCTCCTCTTCCTTCTTGAGCAGGCCCAGCAGACCTTGGGGATTTCCCAGAGGCTGCAGGACTCCTCGGGAAGCTGGATAAGCATCACTATGGGCCTCACAGAAGGCAAGGGATGGCAGCTTGAACTGCCTTCACTCCTGGCATTGGCTTCCCCAGGGACATTAGCTGCGGGACAACTTGGGAAGACAATCCCAGGAAGGCACTTCAAGTTGCCTTCCCTCAGAGCACCAGCTGAACTTGTGGGGAGACCTCTCTCCATGGATC
Source organism: Heteronotia binoei (assembly GCF_032191835.1). Lineage (NCBI taxonomy): Eukaryota > Metazoa > Chordata > Lepidosauria > Squamata > Gekkonidae > Heteronotia > Heteronotia binoei. The sequence continues at coordinate 102,128,684 of NC_083232.1, read as the reverse complement.
AGCTGTTTCTCACGCTCTGCTGGGCTGTCCGGCTTCAACCCAGATAATTACATGACGCAGGTCAATAGTGATGGGGGGTCCCCTCTGGGAGATCTGCCCTGCCTTCCAGTGGGGGCCCTGAGTTGTCAAACTGGGGAGGGTGAGAGGTGACCACAGCGGGTCTTCCTGTTTCTTGCATCCAGCTTTAAAGCAGGCTGTTAAAGCACAGAGATCTGACCTGTTGGCCCCGCCTTTCTGTCCCATCCTGCTCAGCCCAAGCAGGACAAAAGGGTGAGACAGAGTAGGCCTCCATGCTTCTTGCAGCTTTAAAGCTGGCTGCGAGAGCAGGGTTACCTGTGTGCCAGCCCCACCTCTCTCTTCTATCCTGCTCAGCCCAAGTAGGACAGACCAGCAAGAGGGGGAAGGTCTCCCTTTTTCTTTTTAATAAAAACTTCTAAAACTTAAAAAAAACACCCAGTCTGTAGTTAATGAAAACTACCATTACAGATGGCCTTTTTTCCCTCCAGCATCTCTATCTATTAGGTTTAGTTGAGACATCATCTGCTCGCCCTTTGTGTTGCCCACAACCAGGGCTTTTTTTTGTAGAAAAACCCAGCAGGAACTCATTTGCATATTAGGCCACACCCCCTGGCACCAAGCCAGCCGGAACTGCATTCCTGTGTGTTCCTGCTCAAAAAAAAGCCCTGCCCACAACAATGAGAGAGAAGAGGCCCCAGCTCTGCTCCGCTCCTTAAAGACTGGGCAGACCCCATGCAACCAGGGCTTTTTCTGAGCAGGGGGTGTGGCCTAATATACAAATGAGTTCCTGCTTGGCTTTTTCTACTAAAACATCCCTGTGTGAAACAATGGTAACACCAGGGGTGTGGCCTAATATGCAAATGAGTTCATCCTGGGCTTTTCTACAGAAAAATGCTCTGTCTTCTGACAGAACGCTCAGTGTTCCTTTATCTGCAGGCCTTTCTTTGCGCTTGCAGAGGCTTGCTTGTGGTCATCCGTGCCTCACCTTCAGATTGTAATTATTTGCATTCACTGAAAATGCTCATTGCACAAAAACTTTGAAAAGGATCCTATTGTCTGAAATGTGAAGGTCTCTGTCAGACGTTGATGGATGCGTCTCATTACTGAGATTAAGCTTTCAGCTTTGGGAAGACAACTGCATTACCTAATAATCTGGAACATTTTACAATGAGAGGGTGTTGAATAGACAAATGATAGTACTTTAATCAATTAACTTAGCTGTGCTATCAAAACCCACACGAAAGGTCTAGACACTTAGATAATGTCACTTTTTTAATAGCTTATAATTAACATACTGGGGGGGGGATTGATTTCATACTAAAGAACATGGCATTCCCTTCCCCAAAAGGGGGGGGGGGATGAAATGACAGGCTGTACATTTTGTGTTCTGAATAGATTTTGTCTATCCGTCAAAAATGGGGGGAGGGGGAGTCAAGCAGCTATTTTCAAATGATGGAGCTGTTCCACTGGTATTTCACAGAGCTCTGGGCGGTGGAGGCCTGGAACTTGCCTAAAGAAAGGAATTTAGAGAAGGCCTAAACTTTCCTACCTTAAAAGTCAAGAGACAAACCAAAAAGGAGCTTGAAAAAAGAATACAGACAGGTGTGTGTGTGTGTATATATATATATATATATATATATATATATATATATATATATATATATATATATATATATATATATATATATATATATATATAAAAAAAAATCAAAACATTTATTTAGATCTCTCAGAAACCAGACAGGCACAGGGTTAGCCAACAGTCTGCAAGTCCATTATCTTAAGTTTTTAACAACAGTCAAGATAATTCCAACCCCTGTTGACCCTGAAGTGCAGATTTTCCATTTTGTCCTGCTGGATGTCAGACGTTGGAGTTTCAAAGTAAACGGACCTCCATTTATTGCAAATGTTAAGGCATTTATTTGATATCTCAAAGTTCTGTATAGGCAGTTATTGGAACTGATACATTGGAATGGTTAGCCCAAGGTTTTAACCTCTTACATCAAAGCAAATCTAAACAATAAGGCATTCTCACACTTCTATGTTACAAGTAACACTTTCCCCTCTGGCTTACCACTTGTGGTTCCTCTTCTCATGGAGGAGCCCTGCTGGCTCTCCTTGAGGCCTGTTATCTTCAAAGGACTGTTGCTTTTGTTAGTGCTATGCAGAGCAATTCACAGTGGGGGTTAGTAACATCTCTAAAGCTGTTTGATATGCAAGGTCTTTGTCCCATGGTTAGTAACTAGGATTCAAAATGGAGTTAGTCACGTCAAGCAGCAGGTTACAGATTACATTCAATATGATAGCATAACAATATTCTCCAATGTCTGACACTAGATCCAAGTGGGTAGCTGTGTTGGTCTGAACAAATCTGAGTCCAGGGGCACCTTTCTTGGTCTAAAGGTGCCCCTGGACTCAAATTTGTTCCATCCTGCTAGGGAAAGGTGTTCTGACCATGGCACCTCTTCTATGGAGTATCCCCATGCATCCTCTTGTGCCCAGATGGTTTAATGTCTACAAGATGCTTCTCAGTCAAAGAGAATTTTGGAACAAGCAGAAACATCTCATTGTGTTTCCACAATCCCCAGATCCTGGTGACCAGGCCTCATTTTGGGCAGGAGCTCAGAGGAGCAGAGTTCTGGAACCTCTACATTTTATTGTGCTCTTTCTTTCTTACACCCCCACCCCCAACTTGCTTCTGGGCTCCATTGTTCAAACCCCTTGTGAGAAGTTTGCAGAACTCTAAGATCTGACAAACTTTCTAATATTTCCCCCCACAAAAAATGGGAAAATAATCAAAACATATAAATCTTCATCATGCCCCTGTGGCCACATAGGAGAAAGCAATTTAAAAAGTCTGATGGGAGTAAGATTGTATTATAACAATTATAATTCAAGAAGCATTTCATGGTAGATGCTGAGCTCATATAATTTAGTCCACCTTCCAGTGATGCCAGGGATGTGTGGCACATGCAAAGGAGTTGTGCTCATGTGATCTGGCACCCCTTTTTCTACAAAATGACTCCTGCTGGTGACCCAGTGGAATCCCTGAACAGCTGTCTGAGGATAGTGCGAGGCTCTGTAAAGACAACTAAACAGAACCATAGCCAGGATTTGACAAGTCAGGGGGCTCTTTAAAAAGTCAGGGGGCACTGTTTTCCATCCTCTGTGGGGCTTGCCGCTTCTCAGAGTTTTCTGAGGTAGGGGCGAAAGCTGGAGGCTCTGAATGTGGCCAAATTGAGGCAGCCAACCCTAAAACTTTGGAGTAGGCTTCCCAACCCCCCCGCCCTGCCAGGGGACCCCTGGATTAGCAGCCTCCTCCCCTGCTCTCCAAAAACTTGGAAGCGGGGGTGGAGAAACGGCACCGTGTCTCTTTCCCTGCCTGCCTCCCTCCCTCGTAGGCTTTAGGCTTCTCCCTTCCTCCGGGTCACAAAGACCTGCCCACCGCCGGCCTGCTATTCACTCCAGTCCGGCCTCCCTTCGCGAGGTGCATGCTGGGACTCATAGTCCTTGCGTCCTCTCTGGCTGCCACAGGTGTCTCCTCGGGGAGTCTGGCCGGCAGAGGGGGGGGGGGAGCTCCATCCCCAGAGGACCATGTGTGTTTCTACCTCCGGAGGCTTCAGTCGCTGATTGAAAGGCTTCCTCTTCGGATGGGGTGTCTGTGTTACTTTGAAGAAGTTGGCAGCAACTCATGAGTAGAGAGGCCAATCCCCCTTCAGTGTTGCCAGAAATGGGGGGGGGGAGTCTGCTGAGTACTTCATTATTCTCTATGTGGAGATCGATTCTCATAGGGTATAATGGGGAATTGATCTGGAGGTTTCGAGGGCTCTGGGCACGCTGTATTTTGAGGTAGAGACACCAAATTTTCAGTATAGTATCTAGTGACTCTCCCCAAAGTATCCCCCAAGTTTCAAAACGATTGGACCATGGGGTCCAATTCTATAAGCCCCAAAAGATGGTGCCCCTATCCTTCATTATTTCCTATGGAAGGAAGACATTTTAAAAGGTGTGCTGTCCCTTTAAATGTGATGGCCAGAACTCCCTTGGAGTTCAATTATGCTTGTCACACCCTTGTTCCTGGCTCCGCCCCAATGTCTCCTGGCTCCACCACCAAAGTCCCCAGATATTTCTTGAATTGGACTTGGCAACCCTACTTTGGAGTGAAGAAGGGACTGCACCTGGCATGCTAGCGGGGTGTGTGTGTGTGTGTGTGTGTGTGTGTGTTCCTTCCACCCCCCTCTGTCCCACCCTGGCACTTTGCAGCCAGGAGCTACATCTGTCCCCCTTTCCAAGCCCATTCCACATGGCTTCCTCTGCCTCCCTCCTTTCCATTTGTTGATTTTCCTGATGCCATGCACTGTGCCCTGCTCAACTCTCCTGGCTCCAGCTGCCACTGAGGACACTTCTCTGGCTCAGACATGGTAAAAATAAAATGAAAAAAAGCAGAGCACGCCCTTGGAGGTCCCCTGGAAGTCAGGGGACTTTGCCTGGAAGACAGGGGGCAGTGCCCCCACAGCCCCCCCTATGGCAACAGGCCTGCAACGAAATGGGAACTTTGTCCAGATGTGAAATGAGTGACTCATGGCAGCCTCTTCTGAAAGAGTTCGCACTCCCATTATGGGATCAGCTTTCCTCTGAGGGTCTTCTCAAACTTCCTTGTGCTGTTTGACGTTTAGCTGCAGCTGGAAGTGTTTCCTCCTCCTCCCAGTTTCCCAGCTGTGCTCCTTTGTTGGAGGAAGAGATTCACCCACCTGATGGGGCAGCAGCTGGAGATCTCCAGACTGCAGAGATCATTTGCCCTGGAGAAAATGGCTGCTTTGGAGGGTGGGCTCCAGGGCCCTCGACCCCACTGAGCTCCCTCTCCTCTCCTCTCCTCCCCAGCCCTGCCATCCATAGGCTTCATCACCAAAATCCCCAAGCCTGAGCCACCATGATTCATTATTCTGGTGAGTGGTATCTGGGCCCTCCCTCTTCATCTGATTCACAGAACCCAAATCCTGACCTGGTTATGATCAGCCATCTTGAACCACAGTGGGTTTCAGCAAATGGTCATGACTTTTCTATGAAGCTGCTAAAAGAAACACTGGCCAGAAAAATACCTGGTAATGGGCAAAAGATGAAAATATGCAGTTAACATGTTTTGTTTGCTTTTGTGCATTTGGGGGCTTTGGCACGATGTGGCTGAAGGTTGGTGGAGGGCAGGTAGAATCATTTACTTCCATGTAAACTCTCTCACACAGACCTTTCCAAGGCAGATGTCCCCTTCCCTCTCTTTTTCACAATCCTTTCTTTCCCTTTCACACATGCACAAGCTGTGCATGCCCCTATTTTCTGAGGCAAACCACACAATACATTTCCTCAATTGGCTCATGTTTCCCTGCAGCCAACACAGATGATGTGGGGAGTAGCTTTTAAAAAAGAGAGAGTGAGAGTCCACATGGGCTTGAAACAGTGCTGTAGTGAGAGGAAAGATTCCTGCCTGCTGAACGGTTTTATTGCATGAAGACCATGCTGCGGAGGGGGGGGGGGGTGTTTGTGTGTCATTTCACTGATTCTGCTGCTCCAGGTGCACAAAGACTCCATGTGGAGCAGAGAAGTTGGCAAAATAACCTCCCACTCAATGTGGTTTTCATCTAAGGCAACTGCTTGAAGGGAGGCCTTCCTTCTCCTGTGACACCATTCTCATCCTCTTTGGTACCTTTTTTAGAAGCAGTTTGTCTCAGCTGCAGGCTGGTTGCACAGAAACCAGGCAAAGTGGTGTAAACAAGTGAAGAAACATGCTGTGTCGTTTGCTTCCATGTCTCCCTTATGCCCGTCCTTCTTCATGCCTTATTTGTGGCAAGTTTTTGCTGTCAAATAGAGATTTTTTGTGGTTGTGAAAGATGATTTGCTTACATTTTCCATTTGTATTCTTGATTGTAAATCCACTCTTTTTAAAAAAGAGGGATTAAAAAGCACAGTGTTTGAACAGTTCAGGGATGGTTTGAATTCATGCATAATTCAGTGCCTGTGTACCTTCAAATGACATAGCATTAGGCAATTTGGGGCAAACTGCAGGAGAACGGGAGCCACGTATTATCACATAAATTTGCTGTTAATCTACAAAGGATGGTTGTTTGTCAAGCTGTTTGTGAATTTCCAGCTGACCTTTAAGGAACTGAGTATGAATCAGACTAATAGTGTGAATAATGAAAGTCATTCAACAAGTAAACCAAATGCATCTTTTTTCATTCCAAGAGGGAGGCAAACTGTTACATTAGCAAAGAATGTTTAACAAGCTTATACAAGAAGGGCTGGATATAGAAACAGGCTTATTACATTTCAGGAAACAATTAATATAGAACAACTAGATTTGAGTCCAGTGGCACATCAGTGACCAACACAGATCGCACCCAAAGAGTCAGGATACAGGCTGGAAAACTGGGCTAAAACAAATGAAATTAATTTTAACAGGGATGAATGTCAAGCTCTGCATTTAGGTAGGAAAAATCCAATGCAGCATTACAGGATGGGGAAAACTTGTCTTGGGAGTGGTATGTGTGAAAAGGATCTAGGAATCTTAGTGGACAATACATTGAACATGTGGACAATACATTGATCCGGACAATACATTAGTGGACAATACATTGATCTGGGTAACTATCGACCTGTAAGCTTGATGTCTATACCTGGAAAAGTTTTAGAACAAATTGTCAAACCATCAGTCCTGGAACATTTAGAAAGGATTGCTGTGATTACTAAGAGCCAGCATGGGTTTCTCAACAACAAGTTATGTCAGACTAACCTGATATCTTTTTTTGAGAAAGTGACTACCTTGCTGGATCAGGGGAATGCTGTAGACATTGTTTATCTTGATTTCAGTAAGGCTCCACATACTATCTTTGTTGACAAGTTGGTAAAATGTGGTTTGGATCCTGTTACCATTTGGTGGATCTATAACTGGTTGACAGGTTGCACCCAAAGAGTGCTTGTGAATGGTTCCTCATCCTCTTGGAGAGGAGTGACAAGTGGAGTGCTTCAAGGATCTGTCCTGAGGCCTGTTTTGTTCAACATCTATATCAATGATTTGGATGAAGGAACAGAGGGAATGCTTATTAAATTTGCCGATGATACTAAATTGGGAGGGGTTGCAAACACAGAAGAAGACAGAAACAGGATACAGGATGACCCTGACAGGCTGGAAAACTGGGCTAAAGCCAATAAAATGAATTTTAACAGGGATAAATGCAAAGTTCTGCATTTAGATAGGAAAAATCCAATGCATGGTTATAGGATGGGGGAGACTTGTCTTAGCAGTAGTATGTGTGAAAAGGATCTAGAGGTCTTAGTGCATCATATGCTGAACATGAGTCACAGTGTGATGTGGTGGCTAAACAGGCAAATGCAATTTTGGCTGTACCAACAGAAGTATAGTGTCCAGATCACATGAAGTGATGGTATCACTTTACTCTGCTCTGGTAAGACCTCACCTGGAGTATTGTGTTCAGTTTTGGGCACCACATTTTAAGAAGGATATAGACAAGCTAGAACAGGTCCAGAGGAGGGCAATGAAGATGGTGAGGGCTCTGGAGACCAAGTCCTATGAAAAAAGATTGAGGGATGTTTAGCCTGAAGAGGAGACAGCTGAGAGGTGATATGATCACCATCTTCAAGTACTTGAAGGGCTGTCATATGGAGGATGGTGTGGAATTGTTTTCTGTGGCCCCAGAAGGTAGGACCAGAACCAATGGGTTGAAATTAGCCAAAAGAGTTTCTAGCTCAATATTAGAAAGAACCTTCTGACCGTTAGAGCAATTCCTCAGTGGAACAGGCTTGCTCGGGAGGTGGTGGGCTCTCCTTCCTTGGAGGACTTTAAATAGAGGCTAGATGGCCATCAGACAGCAATGAAGATCCTGTGAATTTAGGGGGAGGTATTTGTGAGTTTCCTGCATTGTGCAGGGGGTTGGACTAGATGACCCTGGAGGTCCCTTCCAACTCTATGATTCTGTGAACATGAGTCAGCAGTGTATTTCGGTAGGTAAAAAGGCAAATGCAATTTTGAACCAGGCCTTTTTTTAAAAGCAGGAATGCACAGGAAAACAGTTCTGGCTGGCTTGGTGTCAGGGATCCAGCTGGGCTTTTTCTACAAAAAAAGCCCTGAACAGATGTATAATGTCCAGATCAAGTGAAGTAATGGTATCACTTTACTCTGCTCTGGTTAGGCCTCACCTAGAATATTGTGTTCAGTTTGGGGCACCACAATTTAAAAGGGATATACACAAGCTGGAAGGGCAACAAAGATGGTGAGGGATCTGGAGTCCAAATCCTATGAGGAAAGGTTGAAGAAGCTGGATATGTTTAGTCTGGAGAGACAATGAGAGGTGGTATGATCACCACCTTCAAGTACTTGAAGGGCTGTCATCTAGAAGATGGTGCAGAGTTGTTTTCTGTTACCCCAGAAGGTCAAACCAGAACCAACAAGTTGAAATTAAATTAGAAGTTTTCTACTATACATTAGAAGAACTTCCTGACAGCGCTTTTCCTTAGTGGAACAGGTTTCCTTGGGAGGTGGTTGGTTCTTCTTCTTTGGAGGTTTTCAAGAAGAAGCTAGATGGCCATCTGTAATGGACTACAGTAGTTAGCCTGGGAGAGCAGGGAACAGCTCATTCTGATTGACTGAGCTGCATCCATGGATACAGAATGTATCGACTGGAAGAAGGCTAGCAGTGGGAGAAATCACCTCATGGTTTTCTGAAGGAGTTCAGTTGTGGTAATCGACTGAAAAGGAGCTGAGACTGAGGCTGTTGACTGAGTTCCTTGTGACAGAACTTATTTTGAGTTTTAATTTGAAAGAAGGGGCAAAACCAGGCTCTTTCTGTGGACCCTGTGTCACTAGAGCAGAAGAAAACTGAAGGCTCTGCTGAGGAGATCTGAGGAGAGAGATTAGGTTCTTGTAGCTGTGAAGAAGTCCCAGGAGACAGACAGTGACACTAGCTGTGTGGGAATGAGAACATACAGGATTGAGGGGCTTGTGTGATAGCACTCAAGGGTGTGAGTCCTGAGGTATTACTCTAATCTATGGAGTGTACCTGTAAGCTACTGAGACTGCTTTTTGTGGGAATATTTCTGGCACAAGTCAGATAGTCCTGTGTGTGAAAGAAAAAGAGTGTGCAGTCCTTTTTTATGTTTTAGAAAGCCTGAGCATAGGTTTGATAATCTTTCTCTGAATAGAGTGTTTCATAGCATTAAGGAAACACTGCCTGCCTATTTGTTTATATATCTTCAGTCTGCCAGTTGTTTTTATATTACTTCAGCCTGCCGACATCTCTTGTGATTAGAGATAATTTGTTTAATTGAACTTCTGCCTGCCAACTGATTTGTTAATGCCAACCAATAGCTATTATTTAACTCTCTTCCTTTCCTTCTGGAAATTAATAAATATACTTTTTGTTTTTTAATTTAAAAACATCTGGGGCTTAGTTATTTTCGAACAGGATTTTATTCTGTGTGCCTGAGGTATTCAGCGAAGGAGACAGAAAAAAACCACAGGGGTCGCTTTCCCCAAGCTGACCCGAACCGTCCCGCACACCACCTGACAGCAATGCTGATTCTGTGTATTCCTGTTATGAATACTGATGGAAAGAGTATGAGTGAACAATAGTTTTGTTTATGATTTGCTTCAATATAGTAAACTTATGAATGAATACAGTAAAAGGTTATATATACTTGAGTCTATTGCATGGATACCTAAGTGTTTTTGATAGTCTGGTCTGTGGTTTCCTTATTATTTTGATTCTGTGAATCAGGCAGATCATGAGAAGGAGGGCAGGAAGGGTTGCATCAGTGCTTCGTTCTCATGGCCCTTTCTTACATGCTCAGGGAATGTTGTTCATCACTTTGGGATCAGGCAACCATTTTTCTCCAGGACAGTTGCCCAGGGATCCTGAAGGGTTTCTTGTCTTGTTTTTTTGCCATCATTTGGGCATCGAGCAATGTGATTGTGTGTGGGGAGGTATTTGTGAATTTCAGCAGTGGGTTGGACTAGATTTCCCTGGATGTCCCTTCCAGTTCTATGATTCCATGATTCTTTGTTGGTGTGAGGCACTGCACATAGCTGGAAGTGCTGCCACCCTAGCTGCCAGGGGCACAGCTGGCAAGCATCACCTGCATGCTCTTCCCCAACCAGGCGGGGCAGGCTGTCAAGGTGGAGGCGTGGGTAGTGGAACTCTTGTGAGCAGTTGGGGGAAGGGTTGGGTGTAGGCAAGGAAGGTGGATGAGGGGCTTGTGGGAGTCAAGTTTCACCTTTAAGACAAACCAATTTTTATTTAGAACGTAAGCTTTCATGTGCTCTTAAGCACACTTCATCAGATGAGGAATCCAGTACAGTGAGCAAAGCCAATACATAGCTGAGCAGAGCCCTACCAGCTATGTACAGCTCTGCTCAGCTATGTATGGCTTTGCTCACTGTGCTGGATTCCTCATCTGATGAAGTGTGCTTAAGAGCACACGAAAGCTTATGTTCTAAATAAAAATTGGTTGGTCTTAAAGGTGAAACTTGACTCCAGCTTTGTTCATACAACTCAGGAAGCGTCAGAGAGCCTCTATATACACATAAGCTCTGTGGTCAATTTTCTCTGTTCTTCTAGCAACACACCTCTTGTATATAAATTCCTAAAATCACAGAGGTATATCTTAAAAACTGGCATTTTTGTTATAACAGGCATTAGGTTGCACAACTGTCGGGAGAGGCGTGAAGAAATCAAAGTTAAGAGGTTTTGTCTAACATCTGTTGAATTGTCAACGGAAATGAAGAACTGCCTCATGAATAACAATCAGGTAATGTGTTTGGCAGAACTTATAGCAACCATGTAACTGTGCCACTAAAGCACTTCTATGCAATATTGCTTCTTGCTTCTTGCAGAACTGACAGTTTATTTGTCTGGGGATTAAGCTTTTCTCTAGCTACCCAGCTGTAAACATTTGAGCCAGTCAATAATTATTCCTGTATAGGTTGACACATGACAACATTTCCGCTTGTTATCTAATGTAAGTATTTCCCTTCTGACAAATTCTTACATTGCATAACAGACAGACCTTTTGTTGTGTGTCAGCCTTATAAGAATAATTATTGACTGGCTCAAACTTTTACAACTGAGTAACAGGAAGAATATTATCCAAAGAAGTTTCACCTTTAAAACCAACCAATTTTTATTTAGAGCATAAGCTTTCGTGTGCTCTTAAGCACACTTCATCAGATGAGGAATCCAGCACAGTGAACAAAGCCATACATAGCTGAGCAGAGCCATACATAGCTGGTAGGGCTCTGCTCAGCTATGTATTGGCTTTGCTCACTGTACTGGATTAGTGGATCAGTTAGTGGATCAGTTTGTTGTATCTGGCTAGGGTTTAAACATATGTTACGCATCTTACTGAATGTATCAGTTTTCAGTAATTTGATCAGAATATGAGTTCTGTTTCCACATTTCAGATAACTAGTAAGAGTTTTCATCCTGTTCTGAAGAAAACTGCACTGGTCTTTTGAAAACTTCAACACCTTCTGTTTATGGTTCTGTAGTAGCACAATGCAAACTATAGCTTTTCATAGAAGAGGCGCTAGAGTCAGGCTGTTTGCCACTATTGGCTCCTCTGGTTGGAGATCATTTCCTAAAGCAGGGATCCCCAGAGTGATGACTGTGGATGCCACGGCACCTGTCAACAGCTTTTCTGGAGCTCATCAAGTGCTTTAAGAAAGCGGGCAGGGATAAATTGGACTTTTGCCCAGCATGGCTTCTGGTTGGCTGTACGGATTAAAGTCATCCTGTTAGAGTTCTACCAAAGCTGTTGAAGAGTTACTGATGGAGTTATATATAACCTCAACCCCTGACATTTTATTACAGGCTCTGCCTCCTGCAGCAGCCATCTTGTGGCTGAGCCCATCACCCTATGTCACTTTCCAAAGGTGGCAGCAGGTTCAAAAAAGTTGTTTTCTGTTGCCTCACTCTAAGGCATCGATTGGATGCTTTTCAGCTTGATACTAGAGATCTTGGGAACGGCTGGTTGGCTGTGCAGAATTTAAAGATGTATTGGCAGCAGTTGCCACCAAAGCTCAAGGACCTCTACTGTGTGAGTGAAGTTAGCTGCAGCAGCCATTTTGTCACTGTCCCCATCATGCTGTGTCAGAATCCCAGAGGTGCCTGAAGGCTCAAAAAGACTGGAGACTCCTGTTCTAAAGCTTTTTTAAACCACTATCACCCCTTGTCAATCAGCACCCCTTGCTTTAATCTAGGGTTACCAAGTCCAATTCAAGAAATATCTGGGGACCTTGGGGGTGGAGCCAGTAGACTTTGGGGGTGGAGCCAGGAGACATTAGGGGTGGAGCCAAGATCAAGACAAGCATAATTGAACTCCAAAGGGAGTTCTGGCCATCACATTTAAAAGGATGGCACACCTTTTCGATTCCTTCCTTCCATAGGAAATAATGGATAGGGGCACCTTCTTTTGGGGCTCACAGAATTGGACTCCCTGGTCCAATCTTTTTGAAACTTGCGGGATATTTTGGGGAGAGGCACTAAATGCTATACTGAAAATTTGGTGCCTCTACCCCAAAAAACAGCCCCCCCAGAGCCCCAGATACCCGTGGAACAATTCTTCATGATTTTCTGTGGGAATAAATCTCCATAGGGAATAACAGAGTTCCCAGCAGACATTTCCCTCCCCTCCCCCCGCTTTCTGACAACCCTGAAGCGGGGGGAGGGCATCCAAACCGGGGGATCCCCTGCTCTCACCTGGGGATTGGCAACCCTACTTTAATCAATGCACATATTTTGGTACTTTGGTTCATTTGTTTTGTGTTTTGCAGATAGTTTCATGAACCCAGGAGGTTCAGGAGAGAGGAGCCAAATTACTCTCAAGTCACAAACATATTTGGGGGTCAATAGCCAAAAAGGACAGGCCCATGTGCCCACTGATTTTTTTTTCCTGACAACTTGAGCTCCCAAAGGCGCTTCTGTCCTACACAACTTATGGCTGGCTGTCAAGGTCAAAAACAGCAGCATGAAGCAGACACCATGGCGAGTTGTCCCAATTGACATATGCAGGATTCTTCCACAGCAGCCCCACACAGAGCACACTGCGTAAAGGTTACCAAGGCTCAAGTCCCAGTTTGTGTGCCATCTCCAAGAATGGTAGCAGTTGCTAAACTAGGTCATCTCCTACATCTGTTTCTCAAGCTTCACTGATCGAGTGGACAATGGACCATCAAGGGGCAGCAAAAGTCGACCTGCAAACCCTGCCTAACCCATGAGAGACGTGGAACACAAACCATGTTTTGAGTGCTGTAACACAGCCCCCCTCCCCCAACCCCAGGAGAAATTTAGTGTAAAATTATTGAAATAAAACTTGAAATGTTTTCAAATAGAACCATGTGGCAATTTTTGCTTTTTATGAAGTTGCTTCCAGGTAAACTGTGAAAACTGGAAGTAATTTATTCTGCATATTTAAAGAGTGAGAAACATGTAGGAAGTTGTAACAAACCCAAAGTTCAGTTATGTTATGTCTTTCTGTTACACTAGGGGTGATCACAGAACAGAGAGTGTTCATGCTCCCAGAGGAGCAGTCAAGGTGACTTGCTTGCCCCTGGGAGTTCATTAGAAGGCTCAATAGTATTAGCCTGGAGCTTAACAAGCCTGACACTTTTCACAGTCTCTATCTTATTTTTATTTTCTTCATTTATATCCCACCTGCCTCTCCAGCGGGGATTCAAGGCAGCTGACATCCTTCTCCTCTTCTTCATTTTATCTTCACAGAATCCCTATGAGGTAGGTGAAATGGAGAGGGTGTGACTGGCCCAAGGTCACCCAGCCAGCATCCACAGCAGAGTGGAGATTTGAACCTGGGCCTTCCAGATCCTAGTCCAACACTCTAACCCAGGGGTGTGGAACATCTGGCCTGTGGGCCTAATCCAGGACTCAGAGGGCTCCAATCAGGCATGCCAGAAACTGGCCAATAAACTGGAGAAACGTCGACTGCGGGGTGACATAATAGAGGTTTACAAGATAATGCATGGGATGGAGAAAGTAGAGAAAGAGGTACTTTTCTCCCTTTCTCACAATACAAGAACTCGTGGGCATTCGATGAAATTGCTGAGCAGACAGGTTAAAACAGATAAAAGGAAGTACTTCACCCAAAGGGTGATTAACATGTGGAATTCACTGCCACAGGAGGTGGTGGCGGCCACAAGTATAGCCACCTTCAAGAGGGGTTTAGATAAAAATATGGAGCACAGGTCCATCAGTGGCTATTAGCCACAGTGTGTGTGTATATATAATTTTTTTTGCCACTGTGTGACACAGAGTGTTGGACTGGATGGGCCGTTGGCCTGATCCAACATGGCTTCTCTTATGTTCTTATTGCCTGCTTCCTTCTCCCTTGCCTGCTTCCTTGAGTCACCATTTTTTTATTTCTCCACTGTGATGAGGCAGCCAAGCAAAGCAGCCTTTTGCTCTTTTCCTCTTTCCCCTCCCTCTTTCGAAAGGGAGGAAGAGGGAGGAGGAACCTCAGCCAATGGAGGAGCTTTGTTCTGTAGCTCTGCTGTGTGATTGAGAGCGCCTGGGTTGCCAGGCTCTCGCAATCACTGCAGAACTACTGATCCAAACCTCTCTTCCTTCTATTGGCTAAGGCTCCTCTCCCTCATCATACCCTGGGAAGGGATGGAAAGAACCAGAGCTTCCTTTGCCCAGTTCCCTCCATCGATTGCATTTGAGAGATACAAAGAAAGCACTTTTAAGACCAACAACATTTTATTCAAGATATGAGCTTTTTGCCTTGCTACAGAGATAGAGTATATGTTTTGTTGATACAGAGATGTTTTGTTGGCTCATTATGCCAGGGCTCTCCTGGGTGTAACTGGATTTGCCTCCCCCCTTTTCACGGTATACATACCTTCATGATCCAGAAGAAGAATAACAACCAGGATTAGGCTGAGAGTGTGTCCAGATAAAGTTCACCCAGCACATTTCTGTTGATTTTTCTTTCACTTTTCAGATTTTCCATTGATTTCATTTGATTGATTGGGGATTTTGAATTTAGACCTCCCAGATAGTTGGCTGATACTGACAACTGTACATGGCTGTTTCTCTATTCTTGCACTGCCACATAGGAGTTGTAGTTATTTTTCTGGGGAAGACTATAGTTTTGTAGACACATAGTCCTCAGTGTGCATCATGGTACCCTCACATATTCTTGACCAGCACACAAAGCAATTTATGTTTTTAACTGTTTAATTCTTAACTGTTTTATTGTGTTGTAACCCACCCTGAGCCCATCTTGGGAAAGGGCGGACTATAAATTCACAAAATAAAATATAAAAATGTACAAAACCTCACAATGCCCAGCCATTACATGTTTTCCTCTGGGTGCAACTGGATTTGCCTCCCCCCTTTTCGCTGCATAAATGCCTTCATGATCCAGAAGAAGAACAACAACAACCAGGATTAGGCGGAGAGTGTGTCCAGATAAAGTTCACCCAGCACATTTCTGTTGATTTTTCTTTCACTTTTCATGTTTTCCATTGATTTTATTTGATTGATTGGGGATTTTGAATTTAGACCTCCCAGATAGTTGGCTGATACTGACAACTATACATAGCTGTCTCTCTATTCTTGCACTGACACACAGGAGTTGTAGTTATTTTTCTGGGGAAGACTATAGTTTTGTAGACAAACACATAGCCCTCAGTGTGTGTCATGGTATCCTCACATGTTCTTGATCAGCACACAAAGCAATTTAGGTACAAAATCTCACAATGCCCAGCCATTTCATGTTTTCCTCTGGGTCTTAGGCTCAAGGCATTAACCATGAGATTTCTGTAATGAATGTCAATAAATCAAAAGTAGGTTTACAGCTTACAGATGGACATCTGAACAACACCTGAACAGTGTACTCAAGTTTGCTACAGCTCAGACATTGTCTCCAGTTTTTGATTCAGTAATTCAGAGACACAAGTGTCAGTTATCAAAGACAAACAAAATATTGCAAGCATGCTAATGTGTTAATGTTTTATTTTAAGTTTTTAAAAAATCTTTAATCGTGTTTGTCTGTGCCCTGTATAAAGTTTTAATCTCTGCTACCTGGCATTACATTTTATAACATATGTAGCCTGGCTCAACAATATGTCAAATTTGGCCCTCATAACAAATGAGTTCGACACCCCTGCTCTAACCACCACACTACACTGTCTCTTAGATGTTTATTTGCTTAACATTGCTAAGGATTCTGTGTTGTCACAAGTTACACCTGTTGTGACTTTTGATGTACCTTTCAGCTTAGCTTAGAAATGGCCGAAATCAGGCTTTCAACTCATTCTTCTGATATTTTTCATGTCCTGTATATACCAATCTGAGAAGCCACTCCATGCCTCCAATAACATAGGCTCAGATCTACTTTTCAGGTACTGCAGGGCTCTTATTTTGTTTTAACAGCAACAGGCTGACACAACTACACCACAAATGGCTTTTCTGTTCTTTCATTGGAAAACCTCTATAGAAGGCAGGCAGAGGACCATGGAGACACTGAAAATGGAAAGTATAAAGGTGAGAAATCCCTGTGGTTTGTGCCTAGCCAGTGGCCCTGAGATATTGCAGAGGGAAGGATTCTGTCTCTTAGACAGTGCTTTATTGGATGCCATTTTTCATGCTCTCTTTAGACTTTGTATTATGTTCTTCTGCCCATCATCAGTACAAGCTTAAAATACAAAATTAGAATATCTATAAACAGATCTATAACCATTCATGAGTCGCAGCATTATGGAAACTGATGTAAAATATCAGCAACTTTCTTCTAAGTGATTTAGACTTAAGATTCATGAAAGGTTATGTGCTGTTTATTTATTCATTTTCCTGTTCTTCCCTGCACAGTGTCCAGGTAATCTAGGAATGTCGTTGGGGCAGGGATGTCTCATTTTGCTTACCTTGCTTTGCAGGTTGGTTGCACTGTGTGAACGAATAACATAAAGAATGGAAGGGGTCTTAAAGGTTCAGTAGAATCTGTCCTTCTTTTCTCATGTGCATTCTCCATGCTTTATAGAGGTCACAGCTTCTTTGATAACCTGCTGATGCAAATGCATTGCGTAGATACTGGTGTACAGCACACATTGGGAAAAATGGTCTTAACCCCACATCTCTCCATTACCTTCAAGCAACGTGATGGAGCAAATAATGACTGTGCTTGTAACCAGAGCTGTTGCCAGACTCCAGGTGGTGGCTGGAGATCTCCTGGGATTACAGCTGCATCCAAACAACATACATTAGTTCCCTTGGAAAAAACGGCTGCTTTAGAAGTTGGTCTCTGTGAGGTGAAGTTTGCATGGAAGGGTTATGACCCTGATCGGACAAGAAAGACTACCTGATGCCGTCAGGAAGAAGGCTATAATAACAGTATAGGCCAAAGAGAGTCATGCTAATGTAATACTAGTATGCCTAGATATGCTATGCTTCATCATGATGGACTGCAACATATAAATGCTCTTATACCAAATCCATTGCCCCGTGTTGCAGAGTGGTAAAGCTGCAGTACTGCAGTCTGAGCTCTCTGCTCAGGACCTGAGTTCAATCCCGGCAGAAACTGGGTTCAGGTAGCCACCTTACCTTTGCCTTTATGCTAGATCCAGGGGGGCAGCTGTGTTGGTCGGAAGCAATGTGACAAAGTTAGAGTCCAATAGCACTTTAAGACCAACAAAGTTTTATTTAGGATGTGAGCTTTTGTGCGTATGCACACGAAAGTTCACATCTGAATAAAACTTCGTTGTTCTTAATTTCTTAAAGGTGCTTTTATGCTGTGGTGTGAATTTTATGCCGCAAGAGGTTTGCCAACTAAGACCAAGATATTCAATGTATTGGTTAGAAAAGTTACCGTCTTTGTTTTCTTGTTACTAAACTACAGGGATTGTGCTGCACAGTGAATTCTTTTAATGATTTACTAAACCTTTCCACATTTTTACAAGGTCTGGCTTTCTTGTGTGCCTCCAACCTCTTTCCCCCCCCCTTTTTTTAAAAACCAAAAGGCCTGCCCAAAACTGACCACACCACAACTAACAAAGAGAATGAAAGATTCTCCCGCTGAGATAGATAGCTTGATCATGTGTTTAGCTTTTCCATCCACCAAAATGTCTATTTGAAATCACCTAGCTCAGCTGATTAATGAAACCAGCACCATTTCACTAGAAAAGCACAAACCTCATCAAAAGTCATTCTCATCTCAGTGGGAATTACCTCTTCAGCAGATGAGGGAATTAATCTCTGTGTTTCCCGCCCTTTAAAACAGTAAAAAGTGTCACTTCCCAAGTGATCATATAGAATTTATAGAATGTACTCTTTGTTCCACAAACAAATTTCCCGTTGGAATAGATTGCGTTTATTAACCTTTGGGGACTGCAAGTATCACAAAGAGAGAACCCACATATTCAAAGAAGTTGTCAGCCTGGAGGCAACGAAATCTATGAAAGGGAGCACAAATTGGGTCATTCTTAATCATTTTGAAAGGTTGATGAAAACAACAGTCAATTTAAACTTATTTTATTCCTCAAAGAGGATTGGTGCATTGTTTTCACACACATCTGTGCTTTTGAAATAGACCTCCAATTCAGAGAAATGAAATTCAATGCAATTTCGCAATTTAAAAAAAAACCCAATGAATGATCCAAATTACTAATCTTATCAACATTCATTCCTCAACGTTTCTTCAGAGTAGCAACATACAAATCTGACTCAGGCATTTTTTAGGCAAAAGTTGGTGGTAAATAGTTACAGAGTTTTGTCAACTTCATAATGCAATGTATAGTGGTATTGCATTACTCTGCTCGGGTTAGACCTCACCTGGAGTATTGTGTTCAGTTTTGTATATAGACAAGCTGGGTTGTGTCCAGAGGAGGGTGACAAAGATGTTGAGGGGTCTGGAGACCAAGTCCTATGAAGAAAGGTTGAAGGAGCTGGGCATGTTTAGCCTGGAGAGGAGGCGGCTGAGAGGTGAGAGGATCACCATCTTTAAGTACTTGAAGGGCTCTCATATAGAGGATGGTGTGAAATTGTTTTCTGTTGTCCCAGAAGGTCAGACCAGAACCAGTGGGATGAAATTATATCAAAAGAGTTTCCGGCTCAACATTAGGAAGAACTTTCTGACAGTCAGAGCAGTTCCTTACTGGAACAGGCTTCTTCAGAAGATGGTGGGCTCACCTTTTGATGTTATCAGGGCTTTTTTTGTAGCAGGAACTCCTTTGCATATTAGGCCACATACCCCTGATGTAGCCAGTCCTCCAAAGAGCCCTGTAAGCTTTAGAAAGATTGGCTACATCAGGGTGTGTGGCCTAATATGCAAAGGAGTTCCTGCTACAAAAAAAAGCTGTGGATGTTTTCAAACAGAGGCTAGATGGCCATCTGACAGCAATGCTGATTCTGTGAACTTTGGGAGCTCATGAGATCAAGGGCAGGGGGAGGTACTTGTGAATTTCCTGCATTGTGCAGGGGATTGAAGTAGATGACTCTGGAGGTCCCAACTCTATGTTTCTATGATATGTAGGAAAATATTCCCCCAGACAATCAGCCAACAGGTGCCTAGCTGGGGTGAACTCCCTTCGTCACTGGAGACTTCTTCAGGGTGCTTGCCTATTTTCCTGCTTACCTTAGTTGACCCAGCACATTCCTGCCACCTACTTAGGGCCTAATCCGTTGAACCGCAGCCTATTTCATCGCTCTAACACCCACTCCCCAGCTGACAGTAGGGCTGCTAGCACCAGGTTGGGAAAATCCTGGAAATTTAGGGGTGGGCTCTGACAAGGGTTGAGAAGGGACTTCAGTGGAGTATAATGCCACAGAGCCCACCCTTCAAAGCTTCAGTTTATTGGGGTTTTAGTGCCATCATTCCAGGTTCTGACTGTTCTTTGCTATTCTTCCTTGGTGGGGTGGGCAGGGGCTAGTGTTCCCTGTAAGCTGAGTTAGTGGGAGCTAGCTCACATATTTTTAGCCTCCAGCTGACACATGTTGTCTTAGCTCAGAAAGGATGACCCCAGAGCAAACTAATTCATGCAGTAGCTCACCATTTTAATGCCAGTAGCTCACAACGTAGAGTTTTTGCTCACAAGACTCTGCAGTTTAGAGGGAACATTGGCAGGGGTATGTTAACCCCCCCCCCCACACACACACACAAACTCACAGGCGAATGGAAAGCAAAGTTCTTGAATCGTGGTGTAACCAGCAAGTGAGATTCTTGGACTAGGCGGTGGGAGGCCCATTTTCAGCTCTCCTCTCTGCCACTGAAGCTCCTTGGGTGACTTTGGGCCAGTGACCAGTCTTTGGGCCATTCTCAACCTCACCTACATCACAGGGTTGCTGTGAGGATAAAATGGAGGAGTACAAAG
The DNA here is from genome assembly GCF_032191835.1 of Heteronotia binoei. Taxonomy (NCBI): domain Eukaryota; kingdom Metazoa; phylum Chordata; class Lepidosauria; order Squamata; family Gekkonidae; genus Heteronotia; species Heteronotia binoei. The sequence continues at coordinate 102,108,280 of NC_083232.1, read as the reverse complement.
TTTCTGACACATTTTTCCTATTAACAATGGCCCTGTGATGGTGCTAATGCTCCTTTGGATGTCTGCCTCTCCTGGTTGAGCATAATATTCGACAGCGAGCCTCTTAACAAAATGCAGAGCTCCAGTTTTCCCCAAAGAATGAACAGCACATCACACAAGAAGGGACTTTAATTGGTTTAATTGGCTTTAATGTTTAATATTGCTGCATGTGTTTAGTAAACAAATTTGGTGGAAATGGCCCAGCGACATTATGGCCTGCAGTATAAACTGTTCTTGCTGTTGAGCTATTTGATATAAAAATATGGCTGCAATTAGAACAGGACTGTTTTAATTAACATATCAGCTCTCCCACCCCAGCCTTCCTGTTTCAGCCATATTCAGGTTGCTTTCAGGGCCAGGCAAGTAGTAATGCTTATATTTGGGGTGGCTGACTTGTAGATTTGTCTAAGTATGAAGAGACTCTGACCCAGATAACCTCAGTTAATCCAGTGTCAACACATCTAAGAAGCTAAACGGGATTGGCACTGGCTAGTGCTTGGGCGGGAGGCCACCGAGGAGTGCCAGCGTCATGACACAGGGGCAGGCAATGGCCAACCACCTCTGAACATCTCAGGGTCGCCAAGTCCAATTCAAGAAATATCTGGGGACTTTGGGGGTGGAGTCAGGAGACTTTGGGGGTGGAGCAAAATCAAGGCTGTGACAAGCATAATTGAACTCCAAAGGGAGTTCTGGCCATCACATTTAAAGGGACGGCACACCTTTTAAATGCCTTCCTTCTATAGGAAATAATGAAGGATAGGGGCACCTTCTTTTGGGGCTCATAGAATTGGACCCCCTGGTCCAATCTTTTTGAAACTGGGGGGGGGGGTATTTTGGGGAGAGGCACTAGATGCTATACTGAAAATTTGGTGCCTCTTCCCCCAAAAACAGCCCCCCCAGAGCCCCAGATACCCGCAGATCAACTCTCCATGATTTTCCATGAGAATACATCTCCATAGGGAATAACAGAGTTCCCAGCAGACATTTCCCTCCCCCCCCACTTTCTGATGACCCTGAAGCGGGGGGAGGGCCTCCAAACCGGGGGATCCCCTGCCCCCACCTGGGGATTGGCAACCCTATGCCCTGTGGGGTTCCATACATCAGCTGTGACTTGGTAGCACTTTCTACCACCATCAAGTATGAAGAAAAAATCCTTTAAAATTCCCCAGCAGAATTCTTCTGTTTCCTCAGTCTGCACGGGAGAAGAGCGCTGCTTTTGCTACACTGTGTCAAGTCTGATGTTTCAATAACAAGACCTTTTTGATAAAAGTTTCTAGTTTATTGTAACATGTTGTTAGACTATAGAGTTAAATTGAAAGACTGGCAAGTACATGGTCAAGGCAAGCATTTAAGGTATACCTCAAAAGGATTCTTGAGGGAGGGGTACTCTATGCAGGGCACATTCACACATTGCTGTTACTATTTCGTTCTCAGGCCCGGCTGGCCTTGGCCGTCTCCCTGGCACCACTCCCACCTGTGTTCTCCTGAGAAGGGTTTACTATCTTGTTCCCATATTCCCATTTCAAAGCACTGCTACATAACAAAGGAAGGGGGGGGGGGAAAGAAGGAGAGATCAAGCTAGCAGCATCAGTATACAGTATGGCTTTTATCCTTTTCCTGGGTAAAAGATACAGTTCTAAACTACAGCAGACTTGACACACTGAAGACCCCTTTCCAGGTTTCCATTGAAGACCCCTTTCTGGGTTTCCACTGAAGACCCCTTCCTGGGTTTCCACTGAAGACCCCTTTCAGAGTTTCCACTGAAGACCTCTTTTCGGGTTTCCACTGAAGACGCCTTTCAGAGTTTCCACTGAAGACCTCTTTTTGGGTTTCCACTGAAGGCCCCTTTCTGGATTTCCACTGAAGACCCCTTTCAGAGTTTCCACTGAAGACCTCTTTCCGGGTTTCCACTGAAGACCCCTTTCTGGGTTTCCACTGAAGACCCCTTTCAGAGTTTCCACTGAAGACCTCTTTTCGGGTTTCCACTGAAGACCCCTTTCTGGATTTTCACTGAAGACCCCTTTCAGAGTTTCCACTGAAGACCTCTTTCTGGGTTTCCTTTGTTGCTGCTGCTGGGCTTCCTGCAGAGCTGGAAGGACAGCAGGGCTTCTGGACGGCATCCTTCCTTCCTCTTTTCCAGAGTTGGCATCTCGAGACTTCTCTTCCTGAAGTACTGGGGCAAAATCAGGATTTTCATTTCCTGGGCCCTTTTGTCACACCTGTGTGGAGCTACAGCAGTGTCTGGCTTTTGTCTTCTTATCTTGTGTGCAGGGGTCATATTGGCAAACTGTGAAGGCGGAGCAGTCCTCCCAGTGCAGAAGAACTCCCCACAGATCCCTTTTAGGCTGCTTACTATTTTGTGATTGGACAGTGACCTCAGCAACATTGAATTTATTGGTGGAGCCCTTTCCTTTGTGGATTTCACAGCAAACTGTAGGTTGAATTCTGTTATGTCCAGGCTGAGTTTTCTAGGTACTCTGTGAGCTTCAACCCTGAAGACAATATAGAGCACTAGGACTGAAGCAGTCACAGCCTGGTTGGGTGGGCTGCCCTGGACTACTTATAGGGGGCTAGTGGGCTAGTTTGAATGCACCTATGGCTTGGGAGTGGGGTGGAGTCTCACTATATATAACCAGGCCAAGGCCTGGAGTTTGCAGGCTTGTACATAGTTGAAATCCCTTGAGTAAAAGATGCTGATCACTTCTCTGGGGGCGTTTTCACACTGACCTTAATCACCAGCGACTCCCCTCTTCACCGCGCAGGATCGGCGCGGATTTCGCACTAATTGCCGCGGAGCACCCGGAAGAGCCGGAAAGTCCCCGTGGCTTTTGCGGCGCAAACGGAAACCGCCAAAAACCAGTTTCCATTTGCGCCGCAAAAGCCGCGGGACTTTCTGGCTCTTCCGGGTGCTCCGCGGCAATTAGTGCGAAATCCGCGCCGATCCTGCGCGGTGAAGAGGGGTGTCGCTGCTGATTAAGGTCAGTGCGAAAACGCCCTGGGAGTCCTTGTTCTTTCCACTGAACCCAGTATTTAGCAGTTGGAGACCAGTGTTTCCTCTAAGCTGAGTTGGTGTGAACTAGCTCACAGTTTTTTAGCTTCCAACTCACACATTTTTGTCAGCTCAGGAAAAGTGGCCCCAGAGCCAACAAATTTACGCAGTAGCTCACAACTTTATAATGCCAGTAGCTCACAAATTAGAATTAGACTCCATAGCTTAGAGGGAGTATTGTTGGGGACCACTGTGTGATGCCCTTGTATTCCACAACTCTGTCATCTGCACAGCCATGGATGCTGGGGGAGTTGCCCCTGAGACCCCCGATCCCTGCTGATGGGGGGGGGGGCTAGTGCCAGTACTGGCTGTTGTGGATGGAGCTTTCCCCATTTGCAGGTGGCTGATGAAGCTCTTTGGGGGGAGGAATGGGGGCAGGTACCAGAAGGTATCTATCCATGCCTTCTGCCAGGTGTTTAATGTCATTGAGTGAGGAGGGGCTGCAGCTCAATGGCAGAGGCCCTGTTTGGTATGCAGAAGGTCCCAGGTTTAGTCTCTGGCAGCATCTCCATTTCAAAACGGACAGGGAGGAGGGGTGGGAAAGACCTCAGCATGAGACCCTGAGAATAGCAATCTACACTTCAAAGGGATAGCATCAGAGAGTGGAATGGAAGGATGGTCAGTGTCCTGTCTATCCATCTAACTCTCTTGCAGTAAGAATGGTCAGTGTCCTGTCCATCTATCCATCTAACTCTCTTGCAGTCTTCCTCTGTAGTCTGAGGCAAGAGACTGTGCAAAGTCCTTGACGTCCAACATAAGGAGGAGTATTATGATGTTATCCGTCCTGAGTCCATTCCTGGGAAAGGGTGGAATACAAATTGATTAAAACAAATAAACAATTATGGCAGTGACAACAGGCATTTTTTTTTTGGGGGGGGGGAGTGCCTACAAGTCTCTTGCTAAGAAACAAGAACCATGAACTCTACAGAGGCACAATAGTGAGAATGATGAAGGTTTCTCTTTGACAATAAAACCACGGCATGGATGTGTGTCACCTGGGGCTGTAATGTTTCATGGTTCATTTACCCTCAGTTTGTTCCAATTTACAGCCTGGGCAGGAGCTGCTGCACCCCAAAGAGTCAGATCTGGGGTGACACTGATTAGGGAGGGTGATACAGAATGGAAGGAAGAACAGGAGTCGAGGGGATGAAAAAGCATCACTGTGCAGAAACCCCCTTTCAGCCCACTAAGTTGCAGTTTCCTGGCAGCCTGTCAAGTCCTGCACCATCTCCATCAACGGTGACCTCTATGCTGGTGAACTCAGAGGGCGTTTTCGCACTGACCTTCAAGTGGCGCGACCACCCTCTTCACACCGGAGGATCTGCCTGGATTTCACACAAGAAGCGCCGGCGCACCCAAAAGAGCTGGCTACTTCCGTCGCGAAACCCGCTCAAACGTTTTCCTGCTTCTTGGCGTTTCCGTTTGAGCGGGATTCGCGACGGAAGTAGCCGGCTCTTTTGGGTGCGCCGGCGCTTCTTGTGCGAAATCTGGGCAGATCCTCCGGTGTGAAGAGGGTGGTCGCGCTACTTGAAGGTCAGTGCGAAAACGCCCTGTGGAGAAACGCCATTTTAGTCAGTGGTGGTGCTTCATTTGGCAGGGGTCAGTAAATCCCTCAGCAAGCTTTGTAGCCTTCCCCTCACTCCCCCCCTCCCTTCCAGAGCCAAACCAACAACGCTAGGGGGAAAATCTCCTAGAGAGGCAGGAAGTGCTGTTGTTCCTTGCATGTGTTAGGCAGGAAGAGAAGGGAGATTTGAACTGGGGCTCGAGCGAGCATGTGGTGAGCAATGGAGGCTCCTGCCGGGGAGGCCCCCAGGCAGGCGGACTAAGTAAGTAATTCACAAGACAGGGCAAGTTTAGATCAGGGCCAGCCGGATGCGTTTATAATCAACTTTATTTCGTTATGCTGTTTGCTGTGCTGTGCTGTGCTAATTTTGTAAATGCAACTGTTTTTGGGTTGTTTTTCTTTTCCTATCTTTTTCTCTTTTTGAATAAATGTTTTTTCTGTTTTAAATACTGGCAGTCAATCTCTGTACCACATAGATCCCCAGACCGCTTTAGACCACGCTGTGTTAAGAAGGGGGCCCCAGGTGAAGGGGGGAAGGCATGCAGTTGGATAAGGTGCCAATCCTCCAGGGGTGCCCCAAAGAAGCGCTGAGGTCTCTGTGAAACCCAAGTGCAGGGTGGCAGAGGACCTGGAGGCCTAGCCTCACAGCTGGAGAGGGGGATTGGGAGTCCTGTTCCTCTCAATCTGAACCCCGGGACTGAGCAGGTGGTGGCAGCGAGCCCAAGGGGCAGGAGGAGAAATAGCTCCCTCCAGGAGTTGGCGACTCAATAGGGAGCTGACGGGACCGGGTCTGAAGGCAGAATCGGGCCGGTTCCGTCACACGCCCATAGAAAGTTTATTCACTTAATGAAGAAGTCTGTACCTGGGGAGCCTAGTTCTACCAAGACAGTCAGATATACCGTACTTGATGGTCCAGACTGTTACAAGTTTGAAGCAATGAGCGCCTTTTTTCTCTACCAATGACGCATGCCCCTTCCCCCCTTGCACTAATTCCAGTTAGAACAAGTTACTTCAAAAGCGATAGTCTCCAAGTGTAGCTGGCCTTGATGCCTTGATGCGTAGGCATGCCACACATAACTCAGGGTGAGAAAAGGTTACTGGTCAACTTCACAGACAAAACACATTTGATTAGCTAGCTGGCCATTCTAGCAACAAAACCATGAGATTACAAAAGCCTGGACCAAGTTGGAAGTACTCAGGTCGAGCCTTCTTGCCACAGTCTTTCCCCAGGTATCCAAAATCCCCATGCCATGGACTCTTGCAACATACTGCCAGAATGCGATGCCTCTCAGAGATTCAGAAGAGAAAAGACAGCCACCCAGGGTCTCCTGAAACCGGGCCCCCACAGACTGCTGTTTGCCCCACTAGAGGAAACATATAGGTCACCTGGGATGCATGGATAGGGTGTTTGAGGCTGGGAAAACACGGAGGGAACAGTTTACTCTCACCACGCTGCAAACTGCCCTCACCACACCCTATGCTACTTACCGATTTAAAAAATGTAAGACTTGTCAGCATTTGCCTTCTTTGGACCCCACTGAAAAGCAGAGAGAGAGAGAGAGAGAGAGAGAGGCTTATTCAGAATTTTAAGAGTGACAAGACAGGTTGAAAAGTCAAAGGGTCCAGCATACTTAAGGGCCAAGCTACAAGTGGTGGGGGCCACCAGTGTGCTATTGAAAGCATTTGTAGCTCTTTAACGATTCCCATGAGGCCCCAATCAGAAATGGGCGCAGAGGGTGTGGCCCAAGAAGCTCTTGTTTCCCTCCCAGGCTGGAATAGTGAGATTCTGCACCTGGAAGGGGCTCCTGGGGAATGGACGTGATCTAGAAGAAAGGAATCCAACATGGTGCCCATGGGGGCCAGGGCACCCGCTGACACCTTTCCAGGAACCCACAAATGTTGTTTTTTTTCAAACGTGGGTGGTGCCAGGTGGGATTTGTGTCCATCAGGGCTTCCCACTGGCCATTCACTGTGCAGAATGACGTAACATTTCAGTGGGAGTTGCCACTACAGTGTTGGCTTCATTCATTCGAATCTCTGTCTCTCAGTATATTTTTTAGATTACTTCCCTTCTCCTCTGCCCTCGGGCTTCCTGTGTGTGTTTATGTGTGTGGCTCTTAGTCCTGTAGCAGCCATTTTATGGTTTTGTCCACCACCAAGTGCCAGGATTTCACAGGCTCAAAAAGGTTTTGGACCCCTGATCTAGAAGTTTTGCACATCGAGTTCAAGATGGCCTGAAATGCATTTGAGTCTCTTGAATTTAACTACACCTGTCACTTAAAAACAATGGGATACATTTATCTTTGTTTTCTTCAAGGCAGCAAGACATTTGTCTCCGTTTTCTTCCCTTGTTGTGCTGCTTTCAGGAGCTCCCCCACTGCATGACCCTCATCAAGGAGGAGGGACGTGATGTGCTCCTGAACCAGTCCTGCCGCAGAGCTGCAAGCAACAGTGCTTGGAATGTTGGCAGCTGAGCAAATGCCGGCTGCAGCTTCCCCGCACCTGTGGGGTAGGACCTTACTCTGTTGACAAGAGAAGTTGACTGAAAGTTTTGCCACTGAGTCAGCTGGAATCAGGATAAGGCTCATGCTCATAAAACCCTTCTAATTGTCCTCTGTGTAATGTACGTGCATAATGTCTAATTAATTGCCATGCATTATTAACCAGAGAACAAAAAGCAAATTGGGATGACTTTGGGGGCAGTTAAAGCGCTTGCCATTAAATTTTTTTTCTGTGTTTCACTGCAGCAGTTAAATAAGACACAAACCACAGCATCGAGTGTCAGCTCCTTTTACACGGCGGGGGTCAACCATTCTGTTCCTTAGAATTGGAAAGTAACCATCTTAATGTATGGATTGTAATAACTGGCATGAACTCTTTAGTTCTGCTTTTCTTAAATACACCTCTCCTAGTCTTAATTGCCAGGGCTGGACATCTCAGTTGTTCAGGAGGAGGCTTTTTATCTGCTTGCCTGGAACAAATCGAAATCCTGCCACCTTTGCTAAAGGACTGAGCCAGGCTTTCCCCAGCCTCGTCAGTTAGAACCCCTTTAGCGCCAGCACCTGCTAGGATCAGCCCGGAAGAGACAGCAATCCTAGCTTGGTTTCCCAGGAACCTTTGGAGCAGCTGAGGGCCAATGTGGCAGAGTGTATCAGTTAGAGTTTTGCACCAGCATCTAGTTCACGTTTCTCTTGTAGAAGAGCCAGTGCAGCGAAGCAGTTAGGCTGACAGACAAGGATCTGAGAAAACCAGGTTCGAATCCCTGCTTGGACAAGGAAGCTTGCTGGGTGATCTTGTGCCACTCACACACTCTCAGATTAATTTACCCCACAGCATTGTGGTGAAGATAAAATGGAGGAGAGGCTATTGATGGAAGCCACCTTGGGGAAAAAGGTCGGATATAAATGAGGTTTAATCTAAGTTATGAATAAGAGTGTGTAAAAAACAGGAGGGTCATATTTTTACCTTTTTGGAAATCTGAATCAATTTAAAATATATATATTGGAAATAAAGTGAGTCTATTCAATAGTGTCTCTACTGGACCAGGGATGTAATTATCTTTCCCCTCCCCTTGTATCGAAATTATCCGTGTCTGCACTCCTCACTCCAGGGATCCTCCATGAACTAGGCCCGGTAAAAGGAGGGATGCAATCCTATTCCTTAAGCCATTAATAGTCTTCCTTGCCTGGCAGACACAGAAAGGTGCAAAATGGCATGTAGGCAAACTTTTCTGTTTGTGTCATGGAATCCTTGAGTAGGATGTGGCTGTGTGTGTTTTGGGGAGGCCTTTTAATAAAAATGGGGAAGGGAGTAAATAGGCAAAGGGAGAAAAGAGAGCCTGCCCTTGAGAATTTTCAGGCAAAGCCTGTGCTTATGTCCCCTGGAAGGCAGGCAGGCAGGCAGGTAGGCAGGTTGCCTACTCTTAGGGGGAGGGATGCTTCTGTCCTCCCCAGGCACAGCTGAGCTGCCTATCATAGAAGGACCAGTTCAGACTCTCTGCCCCATCCTTATCAGTCTGGAAGCAGGAAGTATGAAGCTACAGTATCTGCTTTTATTCCTCATCCCCATTTCCTCCATTAGCCTGCTCTGTTTGAACAGAGGCTAGATGGCCTTCTGACAGCAATGAGGATCCTGTGAATTTAGGGGGAGGTGTTTGTGAGTTTTCTGCATTGTGCAGCGGGTTGGACTAGATGACCCTGGAGGTCCCTTCCAACTCTATGATTCTAGCCTGCTGGTTCTCCTAGTAGGTACAATCTTAAGAGAGTGAAATAACTAATGCAAGCATAGGGCCTGTCTGTGCTTATATATAAAATCAGAAAGCACTCCCAAAGCCAGTGTAATTTTGCCATGATTTTCAGAAAGTGTACAGAGTGCCCATTAGCACAGCTCTTGTTGTTAAGATCTGCTGCTCATTCTGGTTGAATTATGTAACTATTAATCTAATGTTTAATGAGCAATTCTCTCCCTTTGCTGTCCCTCCTGCTTCACAGGAGAACAAATGAAGCTAGACAGCAAAGTTCCAGAGTAACTGTCAGGTAAGAAGAAGACATTGGATTTATATTCCATCTCCCACTTCCAATCTCAGAGCGGCTCACAATCTCCTTTATCTTCTTCCCCCACAACAGTCACCCTGTGAGGTGGGTGGGGCTGAGAGAGCTCTCCCAGAAGCTGTCCTTTCAAGGACAACTCCTGCGAGAGCTATGACTGACCACAGGCCATTCCAGCAGCTGCAAGTGGAGGAGTGGGGAATCAAACTTGGTTCTCCCAGATAGGAGTCCTCGCACTTAATCACTATACCAAACAAAGTTTAAGTCTTTTAAGATCAACAAAGTTTTATTCAAGGTATAAGCTTTTGTGTGCGCACACATTTCTTCAGACACAGTGAAATGGAAGTTACCAGTCCATACATATATGTAGAGGGTGAGCTGCAAATTAGCATACAGCATCATAAAAAGGTAAAGGTAGTCCCTTGTGCAAGCACCAAGTCATGACCAACCCATGGGGTGACATCACATCATGACGTTTTCTTAGAAGACTTTTTACAGGGTGGTTTGCCACAGTCTTCCCCAGTCATCTACACTTTACCCCCAGCAAGCTGGGTACTCATTTTACCAACCTCAGAAGGATGGAAGCCTGATACAACCTTGAGCTGGCTACCTGAATTCATTTCTGCCAGGATCAAACTCAGGTTGTAAGCAGAGCTTGGACTGCTGTACTGCAGATTACCACTCTGTGCCATGGGACTCTTATACAGCATCATAAACCCTGCAAGGACCAAACTGAAATAACAAACTTAGTTTATATATTCAGAAAGGTGCAAAATGGCACATAGGCCAATTTTTCCATCAGTGTCATGGAATCCTTGAGCAGGGTGTGGTTATGTGTGTTTTGGGAAGGTTTTTAAATACAAAAAAATCATTATTTATTTATTTGGGTTCAATTCTAAGGGGAAACATAGTAAAGGAAATAAATATATCAAAATCGGAGACAGATGGGCAGATCTATCCTCAGTTGTGAAATGCGGAGAGTAATTGACTGGGACCCTGTTGCATCTCCTCTCAAGCGTGGAGGTAATTTTACAGCATCCTTTTCTATGAAGTGGGGTGATTGGCTGTGCAGTCTATATCTCCTCTGTCTGCAGACCAGAAAAATACATTCCAATCTACCATTACAAATTACATTTCATTCTACTATTAACTACATTGCATTACAAGCACTAGTCTACTCTACTATTCCTCTCTCTCTCGGCTTGGCTTCGCGAACGAAGATTTAAGAAGGGTGCAATAGTCCACGTCTGCTGCAGGCTCGCTGGTGGCTGACAAGACCAATGCGGGACAGGCAGGTCTGGCCACAGTGGCTGCAGGGAAAAGTCTGATTTAGGGTTGGTGCTGTAGCAGTGCGATTCTTCCTCAATCTCCTTTTGTCCCCAAGACCAGCTATGCGTGCGTTCTCAAAAGAAGAGACAGCCTGGTAGATGGTGTGCCTCCATGCTTTGCGATCTGAGGCTAGGTCAGACCACTGGTGATGGTTGATGTGACAGGTGCCAAGGGATTTCTTCAAGGAGTCCTTGTACCTCTTCTTTGGTGCCCCTCTATTTCGATGGCCGGTGGAGAGTTCGCCATACAGGGCAATCTTGGGAAGGCGGTGGTTTTCCATCCTAGAAATATGCCCTGCCCAGCGCAGCTGCGTCTTCAACAGCAGTGCCTCGATGCTGGTAACCTCCGCCCACTTGAGAACTTCAGTGTTGGTCACAAAGTCACTCCAGTGGATGTTGAGGATGGTGCGAAGGCAGCGCTGATGAAAGCGCTCGAGGAGTCGCAGGTGATGACGGTATAAAACCCACGATTCGAAGCCGTAGATGAGGGTTGTCATCACAACCGCTTTGTAAACATTGATCTTTGTGCCTTTTTTCAGATGCTTGTTGCTCCACACTCTTTTGTGCAGTCGTCCAAAGGCATGGTTTGCCTTTGCCAGCCTGTTGTCGATCTCCTTGTCGATCTTAGCATTTGAGGAGATGATGCACCCCAGGTAGCTGAACTGCTGGACTGTCTTCAGAACTGATTCACCCACAGTGATGCAGGGAGGGTGATAATCTTCCTGGGGTGCAGGCTGGTGGAGAACTTCTGTCTTCTTCAGACTAACTTCTAGGCCGAATAGCTTGGCAGCCTCTGCAAAGCAGGACGTCATATGCTGCAGAGCTGATACCGAGCGGGAGACGAGTGCAGCATCATCAGCAAGCAGTAGCTCTCGGATGAGTTTTTCCATTGTCTTGGAGTGGGCCTTTAGTTGCCTCAGGTTGAACAGGCTGCCATCGGTGCGATAGCGGATGTAGACACCATCATCATCATCTAGATCTACTGCGGCTCTTTGAAGCATCATGCTAAAGAAGATCGTAAAGAGAGTTGGCGCGAGAACGCAGCCTTGCTTTACACCTGTGCCTATTGGGAAGGTCTCCGAGAGGTCGTTGCAGTGTCTGACTTGGCCTCGTTGGTCTTCGTGTAGCTGGATGATCATGCTGAGGAACCTTGGGGGACATCCTAAACGTTCCAAGATTTGCCACAGGCCTTTCCTGCTAACGGTATCGAAAGCTTTGGTAAGGTCAACAAAAGTCACATACAGAGCCTTGTTTTGTTCCCTGCATTTCTCTTGGAGCTGCCTGAGAACAAATACCATGTCGGTGGTGCTCCTGTTAGCTCTGAAGCCGCACTGGCTCTCTGGGAGGAGTTCTTCTGCAATGGTGGGCACCAGTCTGTTCAGGAGTATTCTGGCAAGGATTTTGCCTGCGATGGAGAGCAGGGTTATCCCCCGGTAGTTGGAGCAGTCTGACTTTTCCCCTTTGTTCTTGTGTAGGGTGATGATGATTGCATCGCGAAAGTCCTGTGGTAATTTGCCTTGTTCCCAGCAGGTGACAAGTACTTTGTGAAGTGAGCTATGTAGTACTGTGCCCCCATGCTTCCAGATCTCTGGTGGAATTCCATCAACTCCTGCTGCCTTGCCACTTTTCAGTTGCTTGATGGCTTTAACAGTCTCTTCTAGAGTGGGGATCTCATCCAACTCTGTTTTCACTGGTTGAAGTGGGGTGAGGTGAATTGCTGAATCTTGAACTACGCGGTTGGCACTGAAGAGAACCTGAAAATACTCCAACCACCGGTTCAATATGGATGCCTTGTCTGTGAGGAGCACTTGGCCGTCTGCACTACGCAAGGGACTCTGAGTCTGATATGATGGACCATATACTGCCTTCAGGGCTTCGTAGAACCCTCTTAAATCACCAGTGTCTGCACACAGCTGGGTTCTCTCAGCAAGCTTGGTCCACCACTCGTTCTGAATGTCTCGAAGCTTGCACTGGAGGTTGCTACATACAGCGCAAAAGGTTGCTTTTTTCCCAGGACAGGAGGGCTGAGCAAGATGTGCTTGGTAGGCAGATCTCTTTTTCGCCAGTAAATCTTGGATCTCTAGATTGTTCTCATCAAACCAGTCCTTGTTCTTCCTTGTGGAGAACCCGAGGACTTCTTCAGAGATCTGCAGAACGGTAGTTTTTAGGTGTTCCCAGAGTGCTTCTGGAGAAGGGTCTGTGGGGCAACTGGGGTCCTCAATTCTTGACTGGAGTTTTGCCTGGAAGGCAGCTTTAACTTTGGCTGACTGGAGACTGCCAAACTGAAACTTCCTCCGAGGGATACCTCCTCTCCTGGGTGTGGGTTTAAAGTGAAGATCCGTATGACATTCTGCACTGGGCATTACTCGGGTGTGTAAGACATCTCGAAGGTCTCTCTGGCGCACCAGAATGTAGTCGATAAGGTGCCAGTGCTTGTACTGTGGGTGCATCCAGGTTGTCTTCAGACTGTTCTTCTGCTGGAAGATTGTGTTGGTGATGGTGAGCTGGTGCTCCATGCAGAATTCTAGCAGGAGGCGCCCGTTGTCATTGCAGTTGCCAATGCCGTGTTTGCCAAGTACTCCTTTCCAGGCTTCCGAGTCTTTACCTACTCTGGCATTGAAGTCGCCAAGGATGATCACCTTGTCCTCTGTAGGGGTCTTCCGTATGAGGTTGTGTAGATCAGCATAGAACTTGTTCTTTTCTGCAGGATCTGCTTGAAGGGTTGCGGCATACACACTGAAGAGTGTTGCATGCTGCTTGTTTTGAAGTGGGAGGCGCATGGACATGATGCAATCTGAGTGACCTGTTGGCAGGTTTTCGAGTTTGGAGGCAATGGAGTTCCTGACCATGAAGCCAACGCCAGAAAGGCGGCTCTCAGCCTTTGACTTACCTGACCAGTAGAGGGTATAGCCAGCACCGTGTTCTTGAAGACTACCTTCCTCAGGGAAGCGGACCTCACTGAAAGCTGCTATGTCGATATTCAACCTGAGAAGTTCGTGGGCAACTAGAGCAGAGCGTCGTTCAGGGCGACCACTGTCTACTGTGTCAAGCATGGTTCTGATGTTCCAACACGCAAGCTTTAGTCTTTGCACACTTTGTGAGGCAGGTGCATGCCTTTTCTTTGTTGTTATTTTTTGACCGCAAGTAAGGATGCCCGTTGACCGCGGCTAGCCAACTGGGGTGGAGGAGACGAGCTTTGTTTAGGCCACCTTTTCTAGGCCCCTCTCCGTGTGGAGCAAGCAGTGCTGTCCCTAGATAAGGCTGCTTGGTCGTTCAGGGTGCTGCCGAAAAATGCTTTCGTCTCCGGGTTAGCATCAGGCGACCAATACCCTGAACCGCCTACATGCAGGATCGGGACTGCGGCTTCCAGTGGCACCTTCAACCTGCCGTTTCGCCCCTTGCCCATCGCTGCAGGACTTGATGCGTTGTGGGTTGTGTATGTGGATATGCCCTTCAGGCCTGCGCAGAGGAATTTTTTAGGTGAAGCCCAGTGTGCGCGGTACTGGCTCCACCCTTTCACCTGGGGGTCATCTGCCATGGCCCAGTAAGCCGGGACGCCGGCAGCGAGTCCTCCAGGTGGTAGGTGTTACATTAACGAGCTCTATCTGCCCGGGTTTGATGTTAGAGTTTTCCTTCTCTTAGGCTGGCAAGGTTGGTGGGCCCAGCCTGCCCATCCGGTTATTCCGCCGGACAATTCGGTCGCACCATGAGGTAGCAAACTCTGTGAAAAACGGGGGGGACCAGCGAGAAGGTGTTGCTACGGATGAAGTAATGCAGGAGAGGCCATTGCAGTGACCATCTGCCAGGCATAGCCAGCATAGGGGGGGTGGGGGGGGGTGGGCTCCCTCTGGGTATCCTACCCCCCCAGGGAAAGTGTATGCGCAATACATAGCCTCTCCTCTCCCGGTGTAGTGAATGCCACGTGGTCACTGTCTACTATTCCAAATAAAATAAAATAAAGATGATGTATAGCCCTTCTTGGTGAGAATACAGATGTAAGGACTGAATGAGCTTAGCATATATAGTGAGATAAGAAACCAATGTCTCTGTTAAGTCCTGGGGGGACCTATTGTTCTGAGAGTTGTAATAACTTGTAACTCTGCAATCTCCCTTTCTAGTCTGTTCCTGAAGTTCTTTTGCAATAAAACAGCTACTATGAGGTCACCCAGAGGTCATTTTGTAGGGAAAAAATGGTGGTGGACAAGGGAAAGTATAGATGTTTGTATACAAATGCTATAAGTGTTCAAAGTAAAATTGGTGAGTTGAAATGTTTAGTTGGGGGAAAACAGACATTGTGGGAATTTCAGAAACTTGGTGGAATGAGGAGAATCAGTGGGACACGGTGATTCCTGGATATAAGTTATATCAAAAGGATAGGGAGGGAAAGGTTGGACGTGGGGTGGCTCTGTATGTCAGAGAGGGTATACAGTCCAGTAAGACTGAGGTCAGAGAATTAGATTCCCTTCTAGAAATGCTTTTGGTCGAAATAGAGGGCCCAAAAGGAAATTTAACTATGGGAGTTTGTTGTCGCCCACCAAATCAAATGATAGAGGGCAATTATAATATGATGGAAGGATTAAAGATAGTGGCTAAACGTAAACACTGTGTCATAATAGCTGATTTTAACTGCCCGCAGATTGATTGGGTCAATATGTGTTCTGGTCGAGAGAAAGAGATTGAGTTTCTAGACACTCCCAATGACTGTGCTATGGAGCAGATGGTCACAGAACCTACCAGGGGTGGGGCGATCCTGGATTTGGTCCTAAGTAATGCTCAAGACTTGGTGAGAGATGTAAAAGTGATTGCACCGCTTGGGAGCAGTGACCATAACATTATTGATTTCACCATTTGTATAAATAGGGAGTTGCCCCGAAAGACCAACACAACCACTTTTAACTTTAAAAGCGGTAAATTCTCTGAGATGAGGAGACATGTGAAAAGGAAACTGAAAGGAAAGGTAAATGCAGCCAAAACCCTTGGGGAAGCTTGGAGGCTATTTAGAACTACAATCCTAGAAGCTCAGATCAAATATATACCACAAGTTAGGAAAGGCACAAACAGGTATAAGAAAAGGCCTGCATGGTTAACAAACAAAGTAATGGACTCCTTTAAGCAGTGGAAAGCTAGTCCAAATGTAAAAGGTAAAAAGGACTCCTTTAAGCAGTGGAAAGCTAGTCCAAATGAGATTAATAAAAGGTAACACAGGCTGTGGCAAATCAAATGCAAGACTGTGATCAGGCAGGCAGAAAGGGACTATGAGGAGCATATTGCAAAAAAACATAAAGACCAACAATAAAAATTTCTTCAAATATATTAGAAGCAGGAAACCAGCGAGGGAGGCAGTGGGGCCCTTGGATGACCAAGGGATAAAAGGATTACTGAAGGAGGATAGGGAAATGGCTGAGAAGCTGAATGCATTTTTTGCCTCCGTCTTCACTGTGGAAGATGAGAAATGTTTGCCCGCTGTAGAACCACTAATTTCGGAAGGAGTGTTTAAAGATCTGAGTCAGATTGAGGTGACAAGAGAGGAGGTCCTGCAACTAATAGATGAATTTAAAAATGAATAAGTCACCAGGTCCGGATGGCATACATCCAAGAGTTCTGAAAGAACTCTAAGGTGAACTTCTGGATCTGCTGGCAAAAATATGTAAGCTTTCATTGTAATCTGCCTCTGTTCCTGAGGACTGGAAGGTAGCAAATGTCACCCCCATCTTTAAAAAGGGCTCCAGAGGAGATCTGGGAAATTACAAGCCAGTCAATCTGACTTCGATACCAGGAAAGTTGGTAGAAAGCATTATCAAGGACAAAATGAGTAGGCACATTGATGAACACGAGTTATTGAGGAAGACTCAGCATGGGTCCTGTAAGGGAAGATCTTGTCTCACTAACCTGTTACAGTTCTTTGAGGGGGTGAACAAGCATGTGGACAAAGGGGACCCAATAGACGTTGTTTACCTTGACTTCCAGAAAGCTTTTGATAACGTTCCTCATCAAAGACTCCTTAGTAAGCTCGAGAGTCATGGAGTAAAAGGACAGGTCCTCTTGTGGATCAAAAACTGGCTAATTAATAGGAAGCAGAGAGTATAAATGGACAGTCTTCGCAGTGGAGGATGGTAAGCAGTGGGGTGCCGCAGGGCTCTGTACTGGATCCCATGCTTTTTAACTTGTTCATTAATTATTTGGAGTTGGGAATAAGGTTCAGCAGCAGGCCCCCTTCCTATCTTGCCCGGATCTAGTCACTGTGCTCCACACAATGGTCACCTCCAGACTGGATTACTGTAATTCAGTCTACATAGGGCTACCCTTGAGACTTCAGCTTGGCCAGAATGCAGTGGTGTCTTTACTGGCAACCCTATCAGAACACATATCTAGCCAGTGCTCAACCAGCTGCATTGGCTCCAGATTGTATTCTGGATCAAGTTTGAGGTGTTGGTTTTAACCTTTAAAGTCATTTATGGTCTGGGACCAACATATCTTTGGACCAACCTCTCCTGGCACATCCACCAAAGAGTGCTGTGCTCCTCAAGCAACAACATGCTGATGGTCCTGGGGCCAAGGGCCATTCTCCTGGCCTCAATTAGAGCTGGAGCCTTTTTGGCAATAGCGCCAGCTTTATGGAGAGTTCCGTGGCACAGAGTGTTAAAGCTGTAGTACTGCCATCCTAAGCTCTGCTAACGATCTGAGTTCGATCCCCGGTGGAAGCTGGGTTTTCAGGTAGCCAGCTCAAGGTTTACTCAGCCTTCCATCCTTCTGAGGTTGGTAAAATGAGTACCCAGCTTGCTGGGGGGGAAAGCGTAGATGACTGGGGAAGGCAATGGCAAACTACCTCGTAAAAAATCTGCTGTGGAAATGTTGTGGAAGCAACGTCACCCCAGAGTCGGAAACGACTGGTGCTTGCACAGGGGACCTTTCCTTTCCTTTCCAGCTTTATGAAGTGCACTTCCATGTGAGATACGGGCCCTGTAGTACTTAGCGCAATTCTTCCGGGCCTGTAAAATAGAACTATACAGCCAGACTAATGGGGAAGACAAAGGAGTTTTTATCTGTATACTGCCCTCTGCTTCCTCCCCTCCCCTCTTTCCCTGGAAACAGTGACGTAGTTTATACGTCATCTGGTTAACTGTTGATTTTGTACATATGGATTTTAAACCTTTTAAATTGCTTTTTAAACTATTGTAAACAGGCCCGGTGCTAGGGGTGCCTGTGTCCGTAGGCTGGACTGAGATCATCCGCCCCCCAATGACGTCACTGTCACCCCCCTCCAACTTTGCCAAGAACTAGTTTTTTTAAGTTCTTTAAGTTCTTTAAGTTCTTTAAGAACTTGCAAAACAAAGTTACAGGTGAAGGCAATGCTGTTATTTAAATGGTATGATTTGTTTCCATTCTTTGAGAACCAGACTTCCAGCATTACTCATCGGACTTACACAAAGGAATTTTTTGAGTAGTGAGTGAGTGATATAGAATGTATATGGTTTTAAAGGTGTTTGCGTATGTATGAGAAACTATGCATAAATGATTATTTTGCAGTTCTGATCCAAACTGGGTGATTTGAAGAAGGGACAGTCTCTTGAAACATGCAAAATATGTAACCTGGGATACATGTCTCACCAATCTACACACAAGCTCATGAGGATTCATACAGCTGGAAATTGACTAATTTGTTTTCCTGAGTCAAGAGACCTTGATCAATTTAGGAAGAAAATGAAGAAGTGAGCTGCGGCTTAGTTACTGCAATCGTTAATGTGTTAAGGGGGTCAAGCGTGCATTAGTGTGAATGTAGTCAATAAGACACAACTATTAAGCAAATACACATTTTTTCCCTCAGTGTCTGCTCAACCTGTACATCATGGTTTCTTGGTTTAGTTGAATCTTCTGGGCATGGAGCTGGGGTCACTGGATGTGTGTGTTGGGGGGGGGCAGGGGTATTTGTGAAGTACCTGCACTGTGCAGGTGGTTGGACTAGATAGTCCTGGGGGTTCCATCCAACTCTACGATTCTAAGTATTTGCTGTATTTATGTGGGTATTGTTCAAATGCAATCTTGATTAGTAAATTTTGGACTTATGTTTGTTGATTTTTTAAATTCCCTATTTTCTTTTTACCTTATTATGAATTTAGATCAGGTAGACCAGGGTTTCCCAAACTTTTCTTTCCCATGGCCCGGTTATTTTTAAACACCTCCTTCATGGCCCACTAAAATTTAGAGGTGGAGCCAGGACACTTTGGGGGTGGAGCCAGGAGCCAGGAATTATGTCATTTCCTATGGTGTCACTTCCTGGTCAAGGATCAAGTGATGTCACTTCCAGGGCACACTGAACCAAAACTCCTCCAAAACCAAAACTCCACCCTTTCCTGTGATGTCACTTCCAGGGCACTCCCTCAAACCTGCCTCTTCTTCTGAAGTAACTTTGTTTTCAGAAAAATCTCTCTGAAATTCATCCTGAACCAAAATGGGGGTGGAAAGTGAGTGGTCTGCAACTTTTTCATACATTCCCAGGGTCCTCTCTTTCCACCCTCACACCTGAATGCACCTATCTGTTTGTATGTTCTTTTCCGGTTTGCAAGCACTCCTAATGCTCATGTTCAATTGCCTGCACCACCTACACACCCCTTCCTCAACAGCACTGGCCAGTGTATGCAGTTGGAAGTGCTGTTGCCATCGCCATCAGGAATGCCAGTGCTGTGTACCACCCACACTGGGCCCTGGCAGCTGCTCTACCTCAAAATATGCTGACACATTTAGTAGGCCCTTCCTTCAGCAGCTACTACTGGAACCCTTCCTCAAGCTACAACCAAGCTTGCTTGGTTTCAAAAAAATCTTTTGACAGCTATTTTTCATACTTTTCCTTGATTGAAACACTGGGAAATTGCTGAGAAAGGTAGCAGAGAATTGTACTGCAATTAATGAATTAATTTCAAGTTATATAAAGTTCATATAAGCTTTTATACAGTTATCCCAAAAAGGATATTTATGAGGGGCTTGCAGCTTTTTACTGGCTGTGCTTCCCATGCCTTTAAAAGCAACCTGTTGTGCAGATATTTATCCAGTGAACTTCTTTCATCCTTTTAAATATCTACAGGAGGAGGTTAATTTTGGTGTCAAACAGCTGTTAAAAGCAGGACCAGTAAAATGGTGCCAAGTTCATAGTACCATTACTTCCAGTGCTTTTGAAAAATACAGCCATAATCTCC
Source organism: Heteronotia binoei (assembly GCF_032191835.1). Classification (NCBI taxonomy): domain Eukaryota; kingdom Metazoa; phylum Chordata; class Lepidosauria; order Squamata; family Gekkonidae; genus Heteronotia; species Heteronotia binoei. The sequence continues at coordinate 102,088,562 of NC_083232.1, read as the reverse complement.
AATAATCTCTTTCTGCCCCACACCTCTAACTCTCACTCACTCACAAAGAAATCACATAGAAAGGCCAGCTGGCTACAACTGGAAGTGCCAATTTTTCATTGACAGAGTGCCTATGTCTGCAACAACAGTATGATGAACAGAAAAGTTTCATCCAGTAAAAATGGAAGGAAAGAAAGAATGAAATGGAAGGTAAGAAAGAAAAAGAAAGACATGGAAAGAAAGAACATAAGAGAAGCCATATTGGATCAGACCATTGGACCATCTAGTCCAAAATTTTCTCATACAATGCCCCAGAAGCACCAGAATGTCCACCAGAGGGGCCAGGGAACTAAAAGTCCTCCCACTTTTGCTTCCCCCCCACCCCCAGCACCAAGAATACAGACAGAGCATCCCTTGCAGATGGAAAAAGAAAGAAGGGTGGACAAAGAGGAAAAAAGCCTTACTCACCATCAGATTGCCCCAGCCAGCAACAATTCTGCCCAGGGGTCATTTGGTTAAAAAAAAAAAAAGCTACTGGAATGGCCACTCCCCACTCCTCCTGGCTGAAAAAAAAACACACACCCCTTCTTTGCTGCCTAGGCCTCCCGGGAAAATTTCCCCAAAAGAACATACTGCAAGGCACATGAAAGCTCATACCTTGAAGAACATTTCATGGATCTAAAGTGCCAGTGGATGCCAGCTTTTATCTCAAACACTGGGAGAGGGGGAGAAGGAAGGAGAAGCAGCGCAGCTCCTCTCCGCACAGCATAGAGACGGGGGAAGGAAGGAAGCCAAACAGAGCTCAGACTTTGCAGCCTGTGTCAGTCTTCAAGGCTAGCTTTTCTCTGCACAACACAGAGACAGGGGAAGGAAGGAAGCCAATTGGAGTTCAGGCTTTGCAACCTGTGTCAGTCTTCAAGGCTAGTTTTTCTTTGCAAAACAGAGAGATGGTAGAAGGAAGGAAGCAGAGCAGAGGTCATGCTTTGCTGGGGGCGAGGCTAGCTTTGGCTTTTCTTGTGACCCAGCAGTGAGGCTTCCGTGGCCGGTACCGGGGTCCCAACCCTGCAAATGGGAAACAGTGAGGTAGACCATTTCAAAATATGTTATTGAACTCCTATATCAAGGATGGTTTCCTGTTTCTTTTTGTCCCCTTATGTCTTCCATTCCTTCTGCATGATTATAATGGACCGACTTCTCTCCCACTCTCTCCCACAGCTACAGTCTCCATTGCTCTGCTACAATGAAATAAAGCAAAATATATGGGCCATCCTTTGCTTGCTTGTTATTAACTTTATATTTCTAACTCAAGAGTGATCATGTCCGTAGTAGAAGTGCTTTGGCTTGCTTCCCAGAAACCATTTTCCTTTCCATTTGCAAGCCACTAAGCATAGCATTTTACTTCATAAACTATTGCACTCCTTGAAAACTCCTCAACTGAAGGGAAATGGAAGTTGCATCAAATATGTAGAGCTCTGTAAGTGTTCTGCAAGGGGGGTGGAACATTCCACTTTGACTGACCTGGAGACTGGACATTACTTCCTTCTTTGTTTGGGAGGGAAATAAATATCAAACTTTTTGTTTTCCAAATTAGATTAAAGGCTGTATTTGTATTTCCTTCCCAAAATGCTTTCTGAGAAATTCTGGGAGAACTCCTGTGAAAAACCTCTGGAACTTCAACATGTGAGATTAGTGAAGTTAATATTCTATAGCAGGGTCTCCAGCCTTTTTGAATTTGTGGGCACTTTTGGATTTATGACCCGGCATAGTGAGCACACCACAAAATGGCTGCTGCTGGATGTGGGGCCAGATACCAAAATGGCTGTTATGGCTTGTCTTCAGTTACACAGTAAAGATCCCTGTGCTCTGATGGCAGCTGGTGCCAAAGCAACATTTTTAAAAAGCCATATAGGCAAATCAGATCTCCAGTGGCCAATCAGAAGCCTTGCTGGGAGAAAGCCCCACATGGCCCCACCCACTTTCTCTAAAAGAGACACTTGGCAGGTTCTATGCTGGGGACCTCTGTTCGGCACTGTCCTCGATAAATTGAAGGACACTCTTGGTTTAACGTGTTGGGTAAATAATGCACAGAGACAATGGATTGTTATTTTTAAATGAAAGCTCTTCAAATCTATTTGGAAGCGGAACATTGGAATGATTCTAAGAAAATAACAAAGGCTCTAAAAACTACATATTTACTTTACAAGATAAGCCTACAGATAAAACATGGGGTGGTGGCTCGAACAAGTGCAAGACACAGATTACAATGGAATATATAGGCAGGCAGGTGATGCTAATATTTATTTATTTTTCGTATTTATATTCCGCCCTCCCTGCCGAAGCAGGCTCAGGGTGGCTCACAACATTGAATATCAACAATAAAACAACAAAACCATAAAGCAGTAAAAAAAAGTTACAATAATATCAGTTAAAATTAACAATGGCAATTTAAAATATTAAAACAATTTTAAAACAGCAGTTTTGGTGCTAATTTCCATTCCATGATGTTGAGCAACATCATGACATAGACAATTAGCCTCTTTTCTACAACCTTGACAGGAAGAAGTTGATTCATTAGCCAACCAAAAATACTGAGTCAAAGGATACTGGCTTCTCCTGGATGCCCCCAGAGATGTTTGAGAATAGAGTGTAAATGAAAGCATAACTTTACACAACCCCAGTCCAAAATCTGATGAAGCTACACATGAAACAGCCGATTCCAGTTTGTGGCCCCACTATTGGAATTGTGGGGTACAACTTTTATTTCCACTGGCAACTTGAAGAAAGGCATCAGTCTTTATTTTAAAACTACAATTTTTGCTGTGGAATTTAGTGTTTATTTAACTGTTGCTCTTTCCAGTGTCTGCTTACAACAGGACTTCGTCAAGTCAGGGAACTGAAATTCACTAAGGTTGTGATGCTATGGAGCATATGTTTACCTAAAAGAACATCCGTTTTTGTACAATATTGATGACTTTTGCACAAATTGTATTGCATAATTCAATCATTGTAATTGTCCGTAATTCTTAGCCGTGAGTCTTTGTTGCTTTGTTGCCTAGTCTTCCCATGGCTTCCTCTCGTTTCGTTGGCTTAGTCAAAATATCTGCAACCATATCATTAGTAGGGTAATGTTCAATTTCAATCAGTCCCTTCTGATTTAAGTCCTTCACAAGTTGACATTTCAGTCCAATTGCTCTGCTTCTATCTTTGGTACTTTCTCCTTTACATATTGTAGTGCAGGCTTTGTTATCCTTCTTCCTCTTTCTGAAACAGATAACTTGCTGACTTCTCTCCATTTTCTGGGTTCCTTTGTTGTTTGCAGACTTTCATGGAATCCATATCTTTCCAGAGGTTTGTCTTTGTTGTTTCTGTCTGATCCTCTTAGATTGGTTGTAATTTCTGTTTCCCTTGGTCCAGTTCCTGCTTCCACTTCTGTTCTGGTAATCTCTTCTAAAGGTGGATTTGCCAGCTGACCGGTAGTCTCTGCAGGTAAGCAATCGACCAGTTCTTGTGATACAGTCTCTGTATTTTGTATCTGTATCAGTTGCCACAGTAAACTCAGTTATCTTTGATGTTTGGGTTGTATTTCTCTATATACAACATACCAACATTTGATTTCAAAAGTCTCAGTATTTAAAACTCTGTATCCTTTCCCTCCAATAGGATACCTGACATGATTCCAGTTTCAGCATGAGGATCAAGTATCCCTCTCTTCTTCTTTGGGATGTGTGAGTATGCTTTGGCACCAAAAACTTTTATATGCTTTAAACCAGTTCTTTTTCCAAACCATTTTCAAGAGGTGTTTTATCTGTCACTCTACTTGGAACTCTGTTGTGTAGATACACTGCTGTGACTATAACTTCAGTGTGTAGAGGTAGTCCAGCAGTATTAGATCTGCTGTATTTAGCAATGTTTCCAGCCCTTGGACATAAATACCACCTCCTTTCTTTAATATCAGGTCTCATTCATAATATAGACATTGTTTCAGAGCCAGTTTGCTGTAGTGGTTAAGTGTGTGTGTGAACTCTTATCTGGGAGAACCAGGTTTGATTCCCCACTCTTCTACTTGCAGCTGTGGGAATGGACTTGGGTCAGCCATAGCTCTCGCAGAGGTTGTCCTTGAAGGGGCAGCTGCTGTGAGAGCCCTCTCCAGCCCCACCCACCTCACAGGGTGTCTTCTGGGAGAAGAAGATAAAGGAGATTGTAAGCCGCTCTGAGACTCTGATTCAGACAGAAGGGCGGGGTATAAATCTGTAGTCGTCGTCTTCTTTCAGGCTCATAATCCACTGCCCTTTTAAATCCAGAATTTCTCAAGTAGGCAATTGTATAGTCCAAATCAACTCTTGCAGTGCACTCAAGTATAGCTTTCTGATTTGCAAAAGGTTGTGATAAGCTGAGTAAGATGCATGTATGAAGCTCAGAATCCTGCAGACTGAATCTCTGAAGCAGGCCTTAACATTTCACCTGAGGGCTCAGCATTGCTAGTTCCTTCTTTCATGCTCATACTGTACAGTTTTTCTTTCTGAATATCACATTCTTATTTGATCTGGAAAAGTATTTTCTTTTAAGGGCATCATATAAGCCTTTAGCTGCCTCACACTTAGTCACTAATGGAGTCTCATGGTCTTCTATGCAAGAATGCATTGTCACTAAAGCTCTTGCTTCTTTCCTTTTATAGCCATCCTGTTCTGGCATGAAGGTCAGCCAGATATTTGGTCTAGAGCATCTAAGCAGTCCTGAACTTGAAGAGAAACTCTTAGTCTGAAATTCCACAACTGAAATTTTTTCTGGTTTAGCTTTGGAACCACAAATATAGCACTTGCATCCTGTTGGAACCAATGAGTAAATGTGGCTTCTCTCATTGCAACTGATGTAGACATATCTGTGCTACTTTAGGAAGTTTTCTTGTTGTGATAAAAAAAATAATCTTTTCTCCCCTTCTCAACTTCACGTTCCTCCATGCTGTGCAAATCACTGAATCTCTGTCTCTTTAAAAAGCATCTATGGCTTCTCAATTCAAAGAGAGAAAAAATCTTGCCAATTCAAAAAGTCAGACAAAATTAAAAAAACACAATACCAGATCTCAGTGTCTTTCTCAAAACAAAAAGCAAGCAGCTTCCAAAAATAACTACTCTGCTAACAAATTTTAGCAGGAACGCACAAGAACACAATTCCAGTGTGCCTGATGTCAGGGGGTGGAACCTAATATGCAAATTAGTTCCTGCTTGGCATTTTCCTACCAAAAAAAGCCCTGAGGTAAATAATGCATGGAGGTGATGGATTGTTATTTTTCAATCATAGAATCATAGAGTTGGAAGGTACCACCAGTGTCATCTAGTCCAACCCCCTGCACAATGCAAGAAACTCACAAGCACTTCTCCCTAAATTCACAGGATCAGCATTGCTGTCAGATGGCCATCTAGCCTCTGTTTAAAAACCTCCAAGAAAGGAGAGCCCACCACCTTCCAAGGAAGCCTGTTCCACTGAGGAACCACTCTGACTATCAGGAAAACAATTCCTCACCATCCTCTAGAAGACAGCCTTTCAAATACTTGATGGTGAACATATCACCTCTCAGCTGTCTCCTCTCCAGGCTAAACATACCCAGCTCCTGAAACCTTCCTTCATAGGACTTGGTCTCTAGACCCCTCACCATCTCCATTGCCCTCCTCTGAACCCGTTCCAGCTTGTCTATAACCTTTTTAAATTGTGGTGCCCAAAACTGAACACTGAACTGAACTGAGGTCTTCCCAGCAGAGTAAAGCAATACCATCACTTCATATGATCTGCACACTGTACTTCTATTAATACAGCCCAAAATTGCATTTGCCTTTTTAGCTGCCACATCACACTGTTGACTTATGTTCAGCATATGGTCCATTAAGACCCCCTAGATCCAGGGCTTTTTTTTGTAGCAGGAACTCCTTTGCATATTAGGCCATGTACCCCTTATGTAGCCAATCCTCCAAGAGCTTACAGGGCTCTTAGTACAGGGCTTAATGTAAGCTCCAGGAGGATTGGCTACATCAGGGGTGTGTGGCCTAATACTCAAAGGACTTCCTGCTACAAAAAAAAGCCCTCATTTGGTGACATCACAGTGTTGATGGGACCACGGAGGAGAGACTAAGCCACAATAAAAAGAAAGAACTCTGTGTAAAATACAATTTTAACTTGTTGTGAATAATAAGTTTCACAATACAAAACAAATATCACCAGTACATATCACCAAGTTAAAACCTCATAAGTTCCACAATGCTCTTACTGTCCTTATGTGGCTGAAAGCCACTATATTACATTCAGTACAATGTTTAAAAAATGGTGGTCCAACGGAGAACCAGTCCGCTTTGCAAGCTGTTTCGGATCTCAAATCCTTCTTCTAGGGACCATTCTTATGAATATTGTACAATTTTCCAGGTCGAGTAGTGCCAAAAATATTCAGTCAATAACAGTTTCAGTCCTGAATTCCTAGCTTTCTCTAATTTACATGCATAATAGCAGGAACGTAAATACAATCCTTGTCAGCAATGTATGCGTCAAGACAAGTCTCTCCCATCCTACAATGATGCATTGAGTTTTTCCCACCTAAATGCAAAACTTTACATTTATCCTGTTGAAATTCATTTTATTAGTTTTAGCTGAGTTTTCCATCCTGTCAAGATCATCCTGTGTCTGTCTTCTACTGTATCTGTGACCCTCACAATTTAGAATCAATTGAAAAATTTAATAAGCATTGCCTCTATTCCTTCATCCAAGTCATTTAGAAAGATTTTGAACAAAACTGATTCCAAAACAAAATAGGAGTTGATTGCAGCTTTAAGACCAACTTAGTTTTATTCAGAATGTAAGCTTTCATGTGCTTGCACACTTCTTCAGACGAGGAATGAGGTACAGTAAGCAGAGCCACACATAGCTGGTGGGGTTTGGAATGCCAAGTGGTAAAAAGTTAAAATCCAATAGCAGAATAGTAACATTAACAAATTCAGAAAACCTTGATCTGGGTTGCATTAGCGTGGGAAACCATAAAACAGTAACATGTCAGAATGTGAGAATGCCTGTTAATTATTCTATTGCTAATAAACCTGGGTCAAAAAGAAGGCATTTCTTTCCCAGAAGTTTTTCCTGCCCAACTAATTTACCTTTTAACATGTAACATATACATCATTCTAGTCTGCCATTAGGAAAAAATACGTTAAAATATAGTGGGAGATCGGTTTAGTATATGTAATGAGATAAACAGCCAATATTCCTTGTTTGAGTATGTCAATACAAAAGCATTATTCTGATACACTATCCTAAAAAAGAAATACATTGGAATACTGTGGATATATCGACATACTTGGTGAAAGTGGGTTTAGCATATGAAATGAGATAAAAAAGCAAAACAACATCTCTGTTCAGTCCTGGGGAGGTGTTTGTTCCAAGTTTCATAATAATTCAGCAGTTCCCCTCTCCATTCTGTTCTTGAAGTTCTGAGAGTGGGTTTAGCATCTGTAATGAGATAAAAAACCAATATCCCTGTTCAGTCCTGGGGAGGTGTTTGTCCTAAGTTTCATAATAATTTGTAATTCAGCAATTTCTCTCTCCATTCTGTTCTTGAAGTTCCTTTGCAGTAAACAGCTGCTTTGAGGTCACCCATTGAATGCTTTGGAAGGATAAAGTGTTCCCCCACAGGACAGGACGGATCCTTGAGGCACTCCACTTGTCTCTCCTTTCCAAGAGGATGAGGAACCATTCACAAGCACTCTGTAGGCGCAATCCATTAACCAGTTACAGAGCCACCTAATAGTAATAGGATCCAGACCACATTTTACCATCTTGTCACAAGAATAGTATGTGGAACCTTATCAAAAGCCTTGCTGAAATCAGATAAATGATGTCAGCATTTCCTTGATCCAGCAAAGTAGTAATTTTTTTCTTCGAAAAAAGAGATAAGATTAGACTGACATGTCTTGTTCTTGAGAAACCCATGCTGGCTCATAGTAATCACAGCAATCCCTTCTAAATGCTCAAGGACTGACTGTTTGAGGTTTTGTTTTAAAACTTTCTGAGGTATAGATGCCAAGCTGACAGGGTGGTAGTACCCAGATCCTCTTTTTTCTCCTCTTCTTGGAGATGGGCCAACATTTCTCTACCTCCAATCTTCTGCCACTTCACCTGTTCTCCAAGAATTCTTATAAATAATGGCCAGCAGCTCAGAAATTAATTCTGCAAGTTCTTTAAGTATCCTTGGATGCAGTTCATCTGTTCTCAAGGACTTTGGTTTCATTTAAAGAAACCAGGTATTTATGTACTAACATCATGCTGATCTTAGGCTGCAACTCCCTTCGTTCATCATGTGTTCTGTTTTTGCCATGTTGAGCACCATTTCCCTCACAAGAGAAGACTGAGGAAAAGTAGGAATTGAGCAGTTTTGCCTTCTCTTCATCACCTGTTACAATTTCATTTTCCTGTCCCCACAGTGCTCAAGGACTGCTCAAAGACCCGCAATGCTTCTGCATTTAGGTAGGAAAAATCCAATTTTTTATTCATCCAATTATTAGTTAGAAAATCAATGCATGGTTATAGGATGGGGGAGACTTGTCTTAGCAGTAGTATGTGCAAAAAAGATCTAGGGGCTTAGTGATCATATGCTGAACATGAGTCAACAGTGTGATGCGGTGGCTAAAAAGGCAAATGCAATTTTGGGCTGTATCAACAGAAGTATAGTGTCCAGATCACGTGATGTGATGGTATTGCTTTACTCTGCTCTGGTAAGACCTTACCTGGAGTATTGTGTTCAGTTTGGGGCACCACATTTTAAAAAGGACATAGACAGGCTGGAATGGGTACAGAGGAGGGAGACGGAGATGGTGAGGGTCTGGAGACCAAGTCCTATGAGGAAAGGTTGAAGGAGCTGGTGATGTTTAGCCTGGAGAGGAGGTGGCTGAGAGGTGATATGATCATCATCTTCAAGTACTTGAAGGGGCCGTCATCTAGAGGAAGGGTGTGGAATTGTTTTCTGTGGCCCTGGAAGATAGGACCAGAACCAATGGTTGAAATTAAATCAAAAGAGTTTCCGGCTCAACACTAGGAAGAACTTCCTGACCGTTAGAGCGATTCCCTCAGTGGAACAGGCTTCCTGGGTGGGCTCTCCTTTCCTAGGAGGTTTTAAACAGATGCTAGATGGCCATCTGACAGCAATGAAGATCCTGTGAATTTGTGGAAGGTATTTGTGGTTTCCTGCATTGTGCCAGGGGGTTGGACTAGATGACCCTAGAGGTCCCTTCCAACTCTATGATTCTATGATTCAATGGCCTACCATGGCTTGCTCTTTTTCTTACTTTGGAAGATATGAAACTAACTTTTTTCATTTTTTAGCATCTCTCACACTGTTTTAGCTTTCTTAACTTTCTCCGCACAAGTACTGGTTATTTGTTTATATTCATCCTCTAAGACCTCCTGCCATTTCCTAACTGAGTATTTTTTATTTCTCAAGTCTTTAGAAAGCCTTGGCTTCTTTAGGCTCCTCCCATTTTCCTGTCAGGAACAAGACCTTGACGGTTACAGCTGTTTGGTTTTACTGGTATTATTTTCCTCGGCTTGTTGATGCTCCATTACGTTATTGCCACTGCATTTATATGATGTACTAACACCATACTGCAAGTGTATCCATGAATACTAACCCCATTGATTTTTGTAGCCATTTGATATTTTGTGTTCTGTGGGGTGTTCCAGGCCTGCAGGTGGAAGAGGAGCATGGGGGAGTCAACTCTAATCTAGTCTCCCTGGGTAACCGCTGATTGGAACCAACTGAACTGGGAAGAGTGTCTGGGATGTGACCTTAGTAACACTGAGGCCTGGGGAAAGAACTTTCTCTCAATTCAAAAGACCTTGAATTAGCAGGCACCAGAAAAGGGGGAGCATTTATGCTGTGACCTGTAAGTGCCAGGGGCCGGCCAATTCCACTTAGTCTGGCAAGACCTGATCTTCTAAAGCGTGTCATTAGTGTGCCCTTCAAGCCTCATCATTAAAGCTTCCTCTGAATCAAGCTAAGGAGCCTCATGACTGAACCTGGGCAAAACCTCCTCATAGGAATCATTTGTGATTTTGCTTTCAATATTTCACTTTTATGAAATTCTCACTCCTTTTCAACTCCCTTCTCCTTCAGTATTTCTGACAATGTTGTTTGCCTTAAACCTTAAAATAGACTGAAAGTTTGTGTGCCTATGGAGACCACAGTTCCCACCTTCTAGAGCCAAACCCTAGCCCAACTTGAGGCATTCAGCCCATTTTGGGCAGTATCCAGAATGATGTAAAACATGGAGTAATGCCTATTTCTCCCTTCTATAATAGAGTGGGTTCTTAGGCATTGAAGAGGCAAGGTGGAAGTGACAACAAGCTCTTTATTGAGTACAGCATGGTAGGTGGCTGCACTAACAAGAATGAGGAACGGGGCCCACTGGGCCAACTATATACAACACTGGGCTCCCGTGCTAGTCATTCAAACCAGCCAGGGGCCTGTGATTGGAGCAGGGCAGTTTGGATTTTCAATCCTACTGCCCATTGTTCCTTTTTTATTTATATATGTATATTTTTATTATTATTATTCATTATCCATTTCTACATGCTTTCTGGTATCCATTTTACATCCCCCCCCCCCCCAAAACCACCCCCCTTAGTCTATACATCCTCTTCTTCTTCCAGCCAGGGACAAAGGACTTGAAGCTTCCACTGAATGTCCACTCTCCTTTCTTCCTTTGTCCATTTCAGGTAAGTCCGCCACTTTTCTTTAATTCTTGATCTTCTTTCCTCCCATGATTCTTCTTGCGACATTATAGCAACTATATCTGACTGAATAAATTCAAAGAGATAGTTATGCAAGTTCTTTTCTTACTGCCCATTGTTCCTAAGTCCCCAAGCTCAGTCCTTCAGGCCTCCAACGAGCCAGGCAGGAACACCATTGATAACAACATGGATTCTCATACATAACATCCCTCCCCCTCAGTTCGCAAGCCTTAGCAATCATAGTCCTGTAGATAGGCAGACTTGCGATGCTCCTGTGTTCACCTTCGGAGCACTGGAGTGGGTGGTGGGTCAGTAGCAGCTTCCCGGCGCGGCTGCTGCAGGCCCGGTGATGCAGGAACTTCGACTGGCAGTTCCGGGACATCGGAGGTCTTGGGCGTGTATGGCAGCTCCGGTTCCCCAGAGGTCTTGGGGTGCTAATGGGGAAGCGGGGGACTGGGGCCTTGGCTTCGGTAGGCTCCAGGACGCTCTGGGCTGGTGTGGCTGGTGGGTCGCTTCCTCCCCCCCAGCCCCTCACGTGACCGCAATTGGTCTATGTGCTGCCTCCATGTAAACACATCCTCTGAGGTCACCTCATACGTGACCACCCCTAGCACCCTGAAAACTCAGGCTGGTATCCATGCTGCCCCCCCCCACACAAGTTTTTAGTGAACACCAAGTCTCCTTTGTCAAACCCTCTGGGAGCCTGGACCACCTCAGGAAACTTCTTGTAGGTCTGGGGCATGGTCTGGGTGCATGTGGTCTAGCAGGGTTGTTAGCTGCTGACCCATGAGGAGCTCTGCCGGTCTACGACTGGTGATTGTACTGGGATGGAATGCTGTGCCAGTAGGGCACTCTGCAAGGCAGGCTTCCCAGTCCCCATAGATGATGTGGCAGAGCGTTTCCTTAGTCTATCCATTCTGCTTTGCCGTTGGTGTCTGGGTAGAAAGGGGCCGACCTCATGTGTTTAATTAAGTTTCGGCTGCAGAAATTCTGGAACTCAGCCGATGTGGCCGTCCCATTATCGGATACTAGCGTGTTGGGCAGCGTGGGAGGCAAAAACCCTGCAGAGGGCCCCTAACATGGCCCTGGAGGGACATTGATGCTACTTGGTATGAACTCAAGCCACTTCGAGTAGGAATCCACGATGAGAAAAAATATTTGCCTCTGGAAGGGACCCACAAAGTCGAGGGACAGGCGAGACAGGGGTTGCGTGTGGACTCCCACTGTTGGGCTGGGGCTCGGAGTGGAGCTGGACGGGTCTGGCATGGTTGGCACCAGGCAACCCAGGACACAATAGCATCATCAATTCCCGGCCACCATACATAGCTGTGGGCCAGTGCCTTCATGTGCATGATCCCCAGATGGGTTTCATGCAGTGGTGTGAGGACTCACTGCCACAGCACTGGGGACCACCCTGTTCTCCCACAACAGACAACCTTTATGAATCAACAGTTCATCCCGGCAGGATGCAAAAGCTGAGAATTCTGAACCCACCCGGCCCGTGGGCCATTCCCTCCACACCCAGTCTAAAATCCAGGAGAGGATTTTGTCCCTTGCAGAACAATGTGCAATGTCCTTTGTGTGATCTAGTACGCTGGGGCAGGAATCGGGGTCCATTGAGGGCAATGGCAGGCAACTCAGGGCGGTACCCTTCCCTGGTGGTACCGAAGGTCATACTGGTACCCCACGAGGAAGATAGAACACCGCAAAACCCTCGGGGACAGGCATCTATGGTGTCTGGAGGTTGGGGGCAAACAGACCCAGGAGGGGCTTGTGGTCCATCAAGATAGTGAAGGGCCAGCCATAGAAAAGGTCATGACATTTTTTGATCCCTGCCATGATCGCCAGGCTCTCCTTGTCAATTTGCACATAATTGTGCTCTGCAGCATCCCTAGATTAGTAGGCCACTGGGACCTTGTGGCCATCTGGTAGCATTTGAGCCAAGACAGTGCCCCACTCCGTAGGGGGAAGTGTTGCAAGTCAAAATGACTGTCAGCTGCTCATCGAAGTGTGCCAGCAAGCTGTTCGAAGTCAATATGTCCTTTACTGCCTGAAAGGCAGTGGCTTACTGGTGACCCCAAACCCATGGCGCCCTCTTGTCCAAGAGTCTATGTAAGGGCTCCGCTACTGCTATCTTGTGGAAAAGTAAGGTGTAGTAGAAATGTAGGAGGCCAAGGAATGCTTGTAACTCTGCCTTGTTGGTGGGGGCTGGCGTATCACAGATAGCCCTAATTTTGTCCATAGCCGGTTAGATTCCGCTCACATCCACTGTGTACCGCAGAAAGTCAATGGTGGAAACCCTCAGCTTTCATTTCTTGAATTTCACTGTCAAGTCTGAATATAACTCTGGCTCAACCAAAGAGCATGCTGGGTAGAACCAAAGTAGAAACCAAATGCTGCTAGTGCCTCTCTACTGTTCCCCCTCCCTTTTCTTAGAAGCTCTCCCTGCTTTGAAATAGTGATGTGTGAAAAGACTTATCTGTACCTTCTCAGCTTAGGCCCGGGGGAGTCGTAGGAGCCTGGTCAAACATCAAGGCCAATACGCCTAATCAACATGAGAATGTATTAGTAACATCTATGTGTGAATGTCCCCTGCACAATTTCCCTGCCCATAGGAATGCTTTTGAAGTACTCTTTATATGCCATGTATTTACTGTATGGTTTTAGTCTCTTCAAGCACTGACTTAGGCGGCAAGCATCCAGTATCAATAAACTAGTTTCTTTGTATCTACATTGACTTATTATTGAATCTGCAGACTTGACATTTTGAAGAGACTCCCTTTGGAATTCATCCACCCTGGCAACTTTGTAACCTGATGGCCGAAAAGATTCCAGGAGACAGAGAACTCCCCTATTTGGAGGAAGAGCCGGCGGCACCCTTGGCATGTACTAAATGCCAAGTGAGCTGCGGTTTCCCCTCCACACTTCCAACTGGTGATCACGCCCCAGCAGTACTGGCCGCAGACCTCAACCACCACAATGGATGAGGACCCTGCCCGGAGGGACGCAATCCTGACCCGCCAAATGAGGGAGGGTACGGTTAGCCGAGACGGAATCCGCCAACCCGGGTTCCCTGGAGTCGGGCGAAGCAGAAGCTGCCCTCGACGTCCAAGAGCAGGAGAAAAACCCCAAGGGCAAGGAGAAAGGGGGAGAGGAACCACTGCCGAAGGACATGCATGAGGACGATGCCCGCATGTTTCGGGCTATGGTCCGAAAAGAAGTGGATGGCGCGATCAAGGGCCTGAAGGACGAGATGCAGGCTATGACCGCCCAGATCTCCTGCGCCCTAGGACTACCAGGGCCACGGAGACCTTCTCAGCCTCCACCGGCTCGCTTGCCCCCGGCCCCGATACAGGCCCCGGCACCGCCGGCGGCAGGACAAGCGCCATGACCGGGAGTGCCGGCGGGCCCAAGAGACGGAGGGCGAGGCAGGGAGCTGGACGGCAACCTTTGACAGAGACCCTGACGAGGTGGAATACTTTGCCATCCAAGCCAACAGCTACATGTACTACTGGGGGAACACCTTCCCCGATGAATTCAGCCAAGTGGACTATCTGGGGTCGAAGCTGAGGGGGGCCGCCAAGAGATGGTATGTGAGCCTCTACGAAGCCATGAGTCCGGAACTGGACTATGTACAAACTTTCCTCCAGGCTCTGTTGGCCCCAGTACGAGGGACCCGCTTCAGAGACGTGAGCCCTAGCCACCTTGTGGGACATGCAACAGGGCTCCAGGACCATCCGCGAGTACGCCACGGAGTTCTGAACCAACACAGCTAAAGTAAGGGGGTGGAGTGAGCTGATGCAGATCGATCACTTCACAAGAGGGCTGAGTGCCGGCATCCTGGATTGGCCCCTCACCCAGGCTAGACCTACCATCCTGGTATGGTGGATACAACTGGCAGGAGAGGTCAAGACCAACATGAAGCGGGTGGCGATGCAACATCAACACCAATCCGGGAAGGGGCCGCAGAAAACACCCCCCTCCCCCGAAGGCCGAACCTAAAAAAGCCGTGGGGGGGCACCTGCGGGACCTTGCAAGTGCTTCCACTGCGGCGACCCAAATCACCTTGCTTCCAACTGCCCAGCCCCCCCAAGGCCCCACAAGGGGGGCAGAAGACCAGCACCCTGGCCCCCAAGAAACTGACCAGCTGCCCTAAGGAAGCGGCGAAGAGCAGCCTCGCGGTGGTCGAGGAACCGGAGGAGGACGTGCTGCTGTCAGCGGAGCTGAGCGACCTGGCTTGGGTGTCCAAGCTGGCGGGAAATGAGAATGACCTGCTCTAAAGGGTACCAACCAGCAGGTCAAGAAGGAGCCGGCACCGCTGAGGGTGAGCGTGACGGGATGGTTGTATTTTGTGGTAGTGAAACTACTGAACCCTAAACTGAAAAGGTTCATGCAGGTCCGGGCCCTAATAGACTCAGGGTGTAATCGGGAACTGATCACCTCCAACCTAGTAGAAGCTCTGGGACTTGAGAGCTCTCCGCTACCCTGTCCAATGCAGTTTGAGCAAATGGACGGGTCGGTGATGCGAGGCGAACCGTACAGACTAGAGACTCAGGTCTTGCCGATGGGGATCGAGGAACACTGGGACCAGGAGTCTTTCGTCATAGCCCCCTCGTGCTCCTACCCGGTAGTCTTGGGGGTGGGCTGGTTAGAGAAGCGCGAACCCTGAATAAGGTGGGGGGCACAGACAATTAGGTTCATAGACCCCCTTTGCAAAACGCACTTCTGGGATCCTGCTTGGGGCCCGCGGGCTCCGGTGGCCAAGGAGAGGGCTTGTATGTTGGTGGAAGAGACCCACACTGTCCCGAAGTCCTACCGGGACCTGATGGGGGTATTTAGCGAACAAGGGGTGAACCAGCTACCCCCCCACCGGAACACAGACTGTGCCATAGAACTAATCCCGGGGGAAACTCTGCCCAGACCCAAATTATACCCCATGGGCTGGGCAGAGAAGGAGCTCCGCAAATTCTTAGACCAGAATCTGGAGAGAGGATTAATCAGACCGGCAACCGCCCCCCACGTGGCCCCGGTACTGTTTAGGAAGAAGAAGAATGGCTCGCTTAAGCTTTGCACAGATTTTTGTGGGATTAACGCAATTTCCACAACCAACGCCTACCCCATCCCCCTCATCCGGGACTTGCTAAGCACGGTGTCTGAGGGCAAAATCTTCACCAAGCTGGACTTGAGAGACACGTACTTCCGAGTGCGCATTAAGGAGGGGGACGAGTGGAAGACTGCGTTTAACATGCCCATGGGACAATTTGAGTACCTATTCATGCCCTTCGGACTGCAGGGGGCCCCGGGAGTATTCATGAACTTTATAAACGATGTGCTAAGGAAGTTTTTATTCAAGGGGGTGGTGGTGTACCTGGATGACAACGTTATTTATTCACATGATGAACAGTCTCATGTGAAGTTAGTGAGAGAGGTGCTAAGCACTCTGTTGAAGCATCAATTATATGCCAAGTTGTCTAAATGTGAATTCCATAAGACTGAATTGGATTATTTGGGCTTCCGGGTATCGGGGAAGGGGTTGGCAATGGACCCGGCCAAAGTGCAGGCAGTATTGGAATGGGCTCCCCCGAGAACACGTAGACAGCTCCAATCATTTCTTGGGTTCGCAAATTTCTATAGGACCTTCATAGAAGGGTTCATAGAAGGTTTCATAGAAGGGTTCATAGAAGGTTTCTATTGCAAACATACTAATGTTTAAAGCATGTTTTATCAAGTTAAAAAACCCCACAAATGTGTTTGTCTGTGCCCTATAAAGGTTATATCTCTGCTACCTGCCATTACATTTTATGACACACATGTCCCAGCCCAGCAAAGTCTCATTTATGTCATATCCAGCCCTCATAACAAATGAGTTTGACATCCCTGGTTTAGAGTAACATTTTCTCTGGTGATGTGGGGATTGTCTTTCCTGAGATGCACCACTGTTGAGATAAAGTATCTCTTCTTTTCAGGTGGGGAGAGAGCTATGAGCAAACAGCAAACGGGTACCCTAGAGTCACCTTCCCCAAAGAGTATTTTCAGGCTAGTCTTTTACCAGCATCTATTTTGTTTGCCCCATTACCACCTTGTTTGTATAGTTTGTATCTCAGCTTCATCCTGGTTTTACTCCTAGGCCAAGCCATGCAGTGTACACACACAGGATCCTTTGGGGGGTGAAATATAATGTGGAGTGTCCTCTATGACTGCCCTTCTGCAAGCTCTGTTTGGGGGCTAACACAGGGATACTGCAAAAAGCTTCTGTGCTTCCAATGCAAATGTTTTTTTTAAAAACAACAACCAGGACTGCTTGTCTGCTGCCCAGATTCTGTGGGGTGGTCCGACTGGCCACATTTTTTTTTAAAAAATGTATTCAATATGTGTGTAGGACTTTGGGAATATAGGCTGTTGAATGGAGCAATGCAATTAGTTAATTTGCATATTAGGAAGAGTGGCTGTAGTTAGGAACTAGGCTTGCCAATCCCCAGGTCCCAGTGGGGGTTCTTCCACTTTCCCAGTCTCCTTCCCACCCCCAGTCAGCTGGCCGGCGGGGGGAAGCCCCACCCCCAAAGCCACCATATGATTTTTTTCCCCTCCGGAGGCTCCAGTCTCCGATTGGAAAGGCTTCCTCTTGGGATGGGATGTCTGTGTTACTTGGAAGAAGTTGGCTGCAACTTGTGAGTAGAGAGGCCAATCCCTCGCTTCAGAGTTGCCAGAAACGGTGGGGGGGGAGGGGAGGAATGTCTGCTGAGCACTTCATTATTCCCTATGTGGAGATCGATTCTTATAGGGTATAATGGGGAATTGTTCTGGAGGTTTCGGGGGCTCTGGGGGAGCTGTTTTTTGAGGTAGAGGCACCAAATTTTCAGTATAAGTATTTCAGAACAAGGGTGTGACAAGCATAATTGAACTCCAAGGGAGTTATGGACATCACATTTAAAGGGACAGCACACCTTTTTAAATGTCTTCCTTCCATAGGAAATAATGGATAGGGGCACCTTTATTGGGGGCTCACAGAATTGGATCCCCTGGTCCAATTGTTTTGAAACTTGGCAGGTACTTTGGGAAGAGGCACTAGATACTATGCTGAAAAATTGGTGCCTCTACCTCAAAAAACAGCTCCCCAGAGCCCCCAAAACCTCCAGATCAATTCCCCATTATACCCTATGAGAATCGATCTCCACATATGGAATAATGAAGTGCTCAGCAGACATTCCTCTCCTCTCCCCCCCCCCCCGCACCCCACACCGTTTCTGGCAACTCTGAAGCGAGGGATTGCCTCTCTAATCACGAGTTGCAGCCAACTTCTTCCAAGTAACACAGACATCCCATCCCAAGAGGAAGCCTTTCCAATCGGAGACTGGAGCCTCCAGAGGGGAAAAAAATCACATGGTGGCTTTGGGGGCAGGGCTTGCCCTTGGCGGCCAGCTGACTGGGAAGGAGACTGAGAAAGCGGAAGAACCCCCGCTGGGACCTGGGGATTGGCAAGCCTACGGTGGGGGGGGGGTAGGATTGCCAGATCTGGGGTGGGAAACACCAGGAGATTTGAGGGTGGAGCCTGGGAATGACTGGGCCTAAGCAGGGTATAATGCCATACAGTCTGCCCTCCAAAGCATCCATTTTTTCCAGTCTGAAGATGAGGTGTAATTTACGGTGATCCCCAGGTCCCACTCAGAGGCTGGCACCTCTAAAGGTGGCCCTGAAAATTGTGCCTTATGTGGGAGGCCTGCTTCTGAGGGACTGCGGCTGGGCTAGATTCTGCAAGAGGAGAGGACTCCTGGGACTTTGGCATCCTTCAGGACCACAGGCGCTGTCTTCTGCTGCACCAGATTTTGGCAAGAGAGAGTGGTCGAAAGCCCAAGACACTAAGAGAGCTGTTATCTCAATGAA
Organism: Heteronotia binoei; assembly: GCF_032191835.1. NCBI lineage: Eukaryota > Metazoa > Chordata > Lepidosauria > Squamata > Gekkonidae > Heteronotia > Heteronotia binoei. The sequence goes on along the minus strand of NC_083232.1, from coordinate 102,069,941 downwards.
GAGTAAGACAATCTCTCCTCTTCAGACTGCAGATCTTTGGTTTGGTAAGCGAAAGGAGTTTGGGGAATGGGGAGTACTATAGCCAGTGCTGCAAACTGTATTTTTCCCATGGTATAACAAATACAGTTGTGTGAGTAGAAAAGGGGCAGCAGCTTTTAGAAAGTAGGCCCTAAACATAGAACTGGCCCTTAGTTACAACACCTTGGTTACAGATGCCTGTAATGTTTTCAGAATAGGTGCATCTCAATCACATGAAACCACATTCAGTTCCTTAGTTGGTGGCTTTGGTAGGGATGCCAGCCTCCAGGTGGCACTTGTGGATCCCCTGGAATCTTATCTTTAGACTGCAGAGATCAGTTTCCCTGGAGAAAATGGATGCTCTGGAGGTAGGGTTGCCAATCCTCAGGTGGGGGCAGGGGATCCCCCAATTTGGAGGCCCTCCCCCTGCTTCAGGTAATCAGAAAGTGGGGGGAGGGGGGAAATGTCTGCTGAGAACTCTATTATTCCCTATGGAGACTTATTCCGATGGAGAATTGATCCGCAGGTATCTGAGGCTCTGGGGCTCTTTTGAGGTAAAGACACCAAATTTTTAGTCTAGCATCCAATGCCTCTCCCCAAAATACTCCCCGAGTTTCAAAACGATTGGACCAGGGGGTCCAATTCTATGAGTCCCCAAAGAAGGTGCCCCTATCCTTCATTATTTCCTGTGGAAGGAAGGCATTTAAAAGGTGCGCTGTCCCTTTAAATGTGATGGCCAGAACTCCCTTGGAGTTCAATTATGCTTGTCACACCTTTGCTCCTGGCTTCACCCCCAATGCCTCCTGGCACCAACCCTATAGTCCCCAGATAGTTCTTGAATTGGACTTGGCGACCCTATTTGGAGGGTCCATGGCACTGACGCTCTCTCTGTCCTCCCCAGGCTCCATCCCCAAACTTCCAGGAGCTTCCCAACCTGGATATATGTAGCCACTCTAAGCACCCCATCTGCCACCAGAGGCTAGTGGGGACCTGGCAACCCTCGAAAGCAAACAGGTGTCAATTTGTTGGATTAAAGACACAACAGCCCTGCGTCTTTTCATTTTAAGTGCTCCAAATGAACTTCACCAGCTGAACCAGGCTATGGAGTTGCAAACAGGCTCTATTTCCCCCATGAATACTCCTAATAAGAACAAATGTTGGAAGAGCTTTTTGGACAGCTTGCCCAGTGAAGAGGAACCTTCAATGCATTTGGACTGATTCCAGCCTATTTTCCTGTTCTGCTTCTCATTCTGTCCTGTGTGATGAGCCTACTTCAACTCATGTTTTATATTACTCTGTATTATCCAGCATTATATTGCAAGAAGTAATTGTAAGATTTTTTGTACATAACCAGCTGCATTTTTCTCTTCTGCACACAGCTTTTGCTCTGTGTTTCCCTTCAAATCACAGTGGATTTAATTTTGGCTACCACATAAGATCATCTCTCAGCCTCTGGGGTTTTCCCCAACACTGATGCCAATTTTTTTTTTCCTGGAATGCTGTACCCAGAGCAGGGCTGAGAATACACAGAAGAGAATATGTGGGTTTCTGCACCCTCCCTCATCATATTTGGCACTCCCCCCCCCCTCACCTGCCTACCCACTGGAGGCTTTTTTCCCCTTTTTTGAAAAAAAAAATAGTTGTATGGAAATTGTTATGGTGTTAAAACAGCTACCATTTTGTTAAAAGAGCATCAAATAGTGCAGCTGGAGCAACTGTTGGGTAGCCAACTCTGGGTTATAAAATTCCTGGGGAATTTGGGAGTGGAGCCTGGGGAGGGTGGAGTTTGGGAATGGTAGGGAACTTTGTGGAGTATAATGCCACACAGTCCATCTTCCAAAACAACCATTTCTTCAAGGGAAACAGATCTCTTCCACCAGAAAATTGGTTTTAATTCTGGGAGATCTCCAGGCCCCACCTGGATCTTGGCAGCCCTCAGGAATGGCAGGTGGGAGGAGAAGACCTCTGTGCCTTCCTGCACTGGGGCTGCCAACCTCCTAGTGGCACTTGGAGATCTCTTTCTACCACCTTTGATCTACAGACAACCAAGCTCAGTTCTCATGAAGAAAATGGCTGCTTTGGAGGGTGGACTCTCTGGCAGGAGGCCTACTAAAGTCCCTCTCCTCGCACACTCACCTTCCCCAGACTCCCCCCCTCCAGCTCCCGGGTACTCCGTAAGGTGAAGCAGGCAGCCCTATGGCCTGAATAGGCTTCCCAAACCTCCCGCTCTGGCGGGAGACTTCTGGGTTCGCAGCCTCATCTCCCGCTCTTCAAAACTCTGGAAGCGGGGGTGGGGGGTGGAGGGGGGGAGAACATACCTTTAGGCTTCATGTTGTAGAGCTCCTGAGCCATTTGCAAAATGTCTGCCCCTTTAAGGCTGGGCAGGAAGCAGGAAGCAGAAAGGGCTTCTGAGAACGGCACCTCCCTTTCTTTTGCTTTCGTTTTTACAGGAAGTAGAGTTGTCCGGAGGAAGATCTGGTAAGTGTGTGTGTGTGTGAGGGAGGGGGCAGGGGATTCCCTAGTTTGGAGGCCCTCCCCCCCTTTAGAAAGCGTGGGGGGGGAGGGAAATGTCTACTAGGCACTCTATTATTCCCTATGGAGAATGATTCCCATAGGGAATAATAGGAAATTGATCCGTGGGTATTGGGGGCTCGGGGGGGCTATTTTTTGAGGCAGAGGCACCAAATTTTTAGTATAGCATCTAGTGCCTCTCCCCCAAATACCCCCCAAGTTTCAAAACGATTGGACCAGAGGGTCCAATTCTATGAGCCCCAAAATATGGTGTCCCTATCCTTAATTATTTCCTATGGAAGAAAGGCATTTTAAAAGGTGTGCTGTCTCTTTAAATGTGATGGCCAGAACTCCCTTGGAGTTCAATTATGCTTGTCACATCCTTGTTCTTGGCTCCACCCCCAAAGTCTCCTGGCTCCACCCCCAAAGTCCCCAGATTTTTCTTGAATTGGACTTGGCAGCCCTAGGCCTGAACCAGCTCCATTTTGCACAGTCTGCAGACTGCTGTGACAGTAGAAGACCATTTCCCCCACACAGCTTTTTTTGCTTCTTTTGCTTTAAGAGAAAACAGCAGTATTTCACTTTATTTTAATTAAATGATTCCACACACACAAACCACGACTAGAAGGCCTTCAAGAGTTCCTGTGCGGCACCTCTTTCTTGCTTGTGCTGTTTGTACCAGTCGGGATTATGGTAGGGCAGTGCCCTCTTGTCCCCTGCGGGGGGCTGACCTTCTTCTGGAGGTGGAATGCCACTCTGGCCTCCTCTTTCTCCTTCCAGCTGAACTAATTACTTCATGATCTCTGCCAGTTACCTCTTTTTCTCGCAGCACGAACAAAATGGCTACTAATCAGCTCTTTCAGGAAGGAGGGGGAGCTGAGGAACGGCTTTTCCACTTTTCATCAAGGCAAGTTGTAGCAACAATTTTCCTAAGTCACCAGTGGTGAGTTGGGTTCACTACAAAGTTAAAAACAAAATGAAACAAAACCACCTCAAGGTTAAATCCTCTGCCTCCCAAAGCTGATAATTAACTAGAACATTTTAAAATGGCACCAGGGACTTTTTATAAAATAAAACAGCAGGATGAGTACAGTTTAAAAGGAGGGAACTAGAGCTGAAGACAGCCTCTGAAACACACACACATACACACAATGTGCTCAGTTAAGAACCACCATGAGGAGGAGAGAACACAACTTTGCATTATTGAAGGTGCAAGAATGGAGTTGCCAACCTCCAGGTGGTGCCTGGAGATCCCCCACTTTTATAACTGATCTCCAGCTGGCAGAGATCAGCTCTCCTGGAGAAAATGTGTGCTGCTTGAATAGCACTTGGTGTAATTAGTAGACTGATCAAAGCCACCAAGTAATACACCATCTTTCAGTTTGCAAAAATATATTACACAGATTGTGTACAACACATAATAAACAATACAATAATGATAGAGGCTGGCGGTGCTAGGGCCTTTTAAAGTAACAGAAACCCCAAGAGGGCCAAAAACCCCATCTCCAAATGAATAGATATAAGTCCAAACTTCGAAATAGTCCAACTGAAATTCACAAGGTGGGTGCTCCTGAGGAAAGTAGCTTCAATGCAGCCGCTTTCTTAAAAAGATGTTTCTCTAGATTTTGATGACCTTTCAATTCCTTCTTCAGTTCAATTATTTAGGAACGGCTCAATTATTTAGGAACCCCGTTCTACATTCTCTAATCATAGCATTAAATGTCTCATTTCATTGTGAACATTGGGCCAATGTTCACACTGAAATGAGAAGCTTAATGAGAAGTTTAATGCTGTGATTAGAGAATGTAGAACGAGGTTCCTAAATAATTGAGCCGTTAAACTGAAGAAGGAATTGAAACATCATCAAAATCTAGAGAGATGTCTTTTTAAGAAAGCGACTGCGTTGAAGCTATGTTTCTCAGGAGCACCCACCTTGTGAATTTCAGTTGGACTATTTCCAAGTTTGGATTTCTATCTATTCATTTGGGGACGGGCTTTTTGATCCCCTTGAGGTTTCTGTTACTTTAAAAGGCCCTAGCACCGCCAGCCTCTATCATTATTGCATGTGTTGTACACAATCCTTGTAATATATTTTTGTGCACTGAAAGACGGTGTATTACTTGGTGGCTTTGATCAGTCCCTGGAGAAAATGGCTGCTTTGTAAGGTGGACTCTCTGGCCTTGTGCATGCTGAGGCCCCTCCACTCGCCAAACCCCTCCCTTCAACGTCTCCAGGTATTTTCCAACACAGACCTAACAACCCTAGAGTCGAATGGCCCTGTTGGCAGATCCTTTTTAAAAGACCCAAGGACTTTTATGGTGAGGTAGAGAGTTGGAAACAGCATCCACTGAGAGTGCTGGCCTCTCTCTTCAGCATATATATGTTTTTGTGCCTCATCACCTCAGGAGACAGCCAGAATATTATTAATTAAAGGTTCCACTGGCTGGAAGGAGTCAACATATTTCTATTGTGCCAACTAGGACTTACATCTGAGTAGAAGAAGAAGACTGCAGATTTATACCCTGCCCTTCTCTCTAAATCAGAGCGGCTTACAATCTCCTATATCTTCTCCCCCCACACCAGACACTCTGTGAGGTGGGTGGGGCTGAGACAGCTCTCACAGCAGCTGCCCTTTCAAGGACAACTCCTGCAATAGCTACGGCTAACCCAAGGCCATTCCAGCAGGTGCAAGTGGAGGAATGGGGAATCAAACCTGGTTCTCCCAGTTAAGTAGCTATTCGTAGTATATCCTGCAGTGTGTGGAGGGAGAATTATGGGGGGTATAGTCCTTGTTGGCACTAACCTGGATGGCCCAGGCCTAGACCAGTTTCATCAGATCTCAGAAGTTAAGCCAGGTTGGCCCTGGATGGGAGACCACCGAAGAAGTGCAGGTTCACTACATGGAAGCAGGCAATGTCTCTCACCTTGAAAACCCTACAAGGTTGCTCTGAGCCAGCTGAGGCTTGATTGTACTTCCCACTACCATATTGCTTTATGAATTGTGGCTTTGATTCACCTCCCCCCCCCCAAAATAATTCAACTTTCTGACGCCTGCAGGCCAGGAATTTTTCAACAACACCTGAAGACCCTCATCTAGGATGTTTCCCTTTGGTTTAAAATCAATAATATTGGGGGTCTACCAAGCCAGATGTAAGTGGCCCACCAGTTTTCATGCAGCTTCTACTATTTTTGTGTCCTCCCCCCCCCCAAACTCAGAGGTGTTGTGAAGCAAGAGTCAGGCTGCAAGCCGCATAGGCTGGTTTTTAAACCTTACTTCTCAATGGCACTTTTCTTACAACTGTTGCTAATGTCTTGTTAAAATCAGTGTCTGATAATAAACAAGCATTTCATGGTGTTGCTCCTGTAAAAATGTCTGGCAACAGGACAGCCACTGGGCCATTCCTCGACTGTTTACTTTCTTTCCTTGTTTCCCCATTTTCAGGCCATCATCCGCTGCAAGTTTGTCCGCAACCTTTTTAGTCCAGCTCTAGGGCTTCCTACACAGAAGCAAGGCTGACAATATCCAGGGGCACTTACTTTAAGACAAAGCAGCATAGGATTATGTCCTTAGCTATGTCCTCATCTCTCTAAATTAATTTTGATGTCGCCGTTACAAAATCGTACAGCGGATTGTAAGGCAGACAGTAGTATCTTACAAGATATCTGTTGTTTGGTTATTTAATTAGGTTTCCCGGCTTGTTAGTTTATCTCTCTGCATTAATACCCTTAATCGTACTCATCTAAATGCAGTTCTTTGGGAGTGTTTGTTGCAAGGGTCACAGCAAGCCATCACCGAGCTCCTCGGGGTGCAAGTTCCTCTGAGCAACTGGCAGTGCAATTAAGAGGGATTACCTCTCTCAGCATATTCAGAAAATCATTTCAGATGTTCGACACTCTGCTGAGAAGCTGCCCAGGTATAATTAAGGTGCCTATTCTCCTTTTTTAAAGAAGGCAAGTTTGCCTCACATGTCTTTGTGTCAGGCAGTTAAGGATGCACCAAAAGGGCAGAGTCCCATACTGTTGCTTCATCCATTTGTTCCTCGTTGTTTGGGAAAATGCTTAGCTCAGACTGTAAAAGAAAGCTGGCCTGTCCACAAGTCTACTGCTTCAGCCCCACCACTGCCATCTGCAGGGCCGGCACGCCCATTAGGTGACTTTAGGTAGTCACCTAAGGCAGCAGCCCTGGGGAGGGGGCATTGAATTGGGTGCTGATTGGCAGGACCTTTCACTGAGGTGGGGAGCCCCAGCAGAAGCAGCCAGGCTGGCCTCCCTGCACAATTTAAAGAGCCCATCAACCTGCTGGTTGGCTGGGTCTTTAAATTGCCTGGGGAGGTGTGCGGCTTCTTCTGCCATCTCTCCTGCACAATTTGGTTTGCCGGCGGTGACAGGGGCTTGAAAGCCACTCCTGCTAGTGATTCAAACCACATGGGAGGGCTGGCAGAAGCAGCCGCAGCCTCCTTGTGTGATTTAAAGCTGGTCAGTGGGCTCTTTAAATCGCCCAGGGAGGTGTGTGGCTGATCCTGCCACTCTTCCTGTGCAATTGGAATCACTGGCGGGGGCAGCCGTGGCTTGAAGGCCGCCCCCACCACAGCCAGAGATTCAAATCACATAGGAAGAGAGGCAGGATCAGCCACACACCACCCCCGCTGACCACAGATCACTTTTCCCTCGCTAACTCTTGCCTTGCTATGTCTTGTGATCCCAAAAATTCAACAGAAACCATATCTGAAAAGACACGAGAGTGACCAATTAGCTGTCTAAGGCAGACATACGTTCAGGAGGAGAGATGTCAGCATATTACCCTCCATTACTATGCAATTTTGTTGCTGTTAGAATGTTCATGTAATTCTGGGAAGCAGAATTATGGAAGGAGGGAATTACACACTGCAATCACAAAAAGAAAGGGACTGAGATAAAGCAGCAATCTGAAGCAAATGCAAATGTATGAGGAAAGCTTTCTTAAAATTAGAATATTTATATCCTGCCTTTCCTTATAACTCAAGGTAGCTTACAAACCATAACTTTAAAAGCATTACAATTTTAAAACAAAATGAAATCCCAAATGATCCCCTGTGATGGATAAGGCAAAAGTTCTTCCCCTTTCTTTAACACACGAGTCCCCTTTAGTCCTGTATGGTGCCTGAGCAGAGCAACCAATCTAGCAGCTAGAAGCACTGGAGGACCCAGACTGGAAGAGAAGTGAGAGAAAAAATTCAGAGAAGAGCTGAAATTTGAGAGAAAGAAAGAGTGGAGAGATCTCGTTCCAAAAGTTTGCCTTCTTGCATGTTCAGGGGAGATAGTGGGCAGTGAAATGGAAGGAACTCACAAAGACCCAAAACTTGGTGAAAACGTGGCCTCAGCTTTTTACTGAATGAAGCCAAAGGAGCACTGGTGCAGCAGGGAGATGAATCTAGCATCAGGTGACCCACCTGCTACCCGATAATTGTACTCTCCCAACCACCTACTGGAGGATGAAAACATGGAAAGGCAAGGCCTCAGGATCTATGTGGCCAGCAACCACTCTTCCAAAAGCCCTTAAGGGAGTCCCCAGACCAGGGGAGATGGACACAGTTCCCCACAAAAAGCTTAATCTCGGTGCCCAAATCTCTACAGAACTGGGTGACCTCGCACCAATGCCCCTTGCCTGCAGCCAACCCAAAAGCCCAACATGAATATTATGGAGCCAGATGTCCATTCCCTATTCATAAAGGTGCACGCCAACAGCCCTAAACATGCTGTCAGCCTTGAATGTCATGTCCAGGTGTCTAATGTCTCGACCTGCAAAAGTCTCTACAACCTGTGATACAGAAGCCTTGCAGACCTTCCTTCTGGCTAAGTCCACTTTATCTGGTGAGAGTGGCCTGGTGTTCCAGCAGTCTGGACCAAATTGGTATTGTTCCAGGGAGCTTTGAATGAAGGGTCCCCAAATCAGCAGCTATATCATTCTTGCCAATATGATTTCTTTTTTGGGTGGGAAGGTGGATCTCACTGAGCTGGATGATGAAGGCATCCAGAGAGCCCCAATGGAATACTCTGAGTGTCAGAACTTGTATCTGTAATGCATACTGAGCTTGGTGCTATTAGCCTAACCGACTCCATATTGTAACTGCCTACTAATCCTATGTCCTTGTAGTCAGGCCTACTAACCAAATGCTTTGCATTTCAAACAAACTGTAACCACTGAAGGGTGACAGATAGCCTCTGGAAAACATCTGCAGGTGTCCTTTGAAGCTAGCCTGCCAGAGCATCACAGCAGGGCTCCTTCATCCTCCGTAGAGATAAGGGGCCCTGGGAACAGACAACTGTCTCCCAGAGTGTGAGAAATGGTTTTATTGTTTCTGTTACAACTGCATAAAGAATGTATCGATAGCTGAACCTGTTATCAGTGTCAACTTGTGCTTTCCCTGAACACAGTTCTCAATAAACGTCTTATACTTTTGCAGTAATGAGTTTCGTTTGAAGTTCTTCAAGTTCTGACATTTTGACTCTGATAACTGAGATGGTTTCAAGGAGGGGCAGCCAACACATTCCTGTGTGCCCCAACCAAATGACGTGCAAATTGTCCTCAAGTGTCAAGTTCTGCACAGTCCTCACCAATAAGCACATCTCTTTGTTTCAAAAGAGTAACTTTATTGTATGAGTATAGACAGGTACACAATACATGACTTCTCTTGCTGAAACTGAAGCACGGGCCCTCAGTTCCCTCAGTTATAGACTCGGACCCATATGGTATACATTCAAAATGCTAAGCACTAAAATCTACCTATTGTAGCCCATCTCCCAGGCACCCCCTTGCACAGAAGAGAAGAAAGCACATTCTCTGGGACTCAGGTAACATATGGTGACCTTGCTACCCTTGTGCACTTCTTTTCCAGGGTAGAAGCGATTACTTAGTATGGTACAGACAAAACAGGCAGAAGTAATTGTGCATAATATACTACTAGCAAAGCTGGGCCCTGAGAGGTTACCACTGGTCATATCATTCATCCCTGGCCTAAGAATTCATGGCAAGAGGCGCTCTTGACACCAAGGCCCAAATTGCTGTTCCAGCCAGGAGATGACACATAGGCACCTGCCTAGAATACAGTGCCGTGTCCAATGATCTGTACTGATTTCTTTGAACCTACTGGCGTTGAAAGTAGACATGTTCGCATGCTTGGTTATGCCTAAAAACATGTGAACTTCATATGCGGAGGAGTGCCAGCAGCCAATGACCCTGATCCAGCCCATTCAGAAGCCGAAGTAGCAGCCCTAATCCAAAAAGGAGGGCAGCGCTCCTGGGAGCAGTGCCAGAGCCCTTGGCCTGGTGGGGATGCACCCCTGGTGCCATAAGGAGCACCTTTGGGAGAGCCTTTGCCAGTTTTGGCAGATGGGGCAGCCCATGTCCTCCCGGCGGGGGCTGTGATGCACGTGGCCATGCTGGGTCAGGATCCAGCTGTGCTTGCCTTTTTTTTTTTTTTTGCCAGGGCCTTCTTTGGAGACATAACCAGAAAAAATATGAATCAATGATGGATTAAATCACAGGGAGCTGACACAAGCACTTTAAGCCCCTTACCCTGTTAGCCCTGCACCCCTCTCCAGCTGCTCTGAACTCTTATGATAATCCTATGGCTCTTATGCCAGCCCAGCTATGGACATTTGTTTCTTATGGACTAAACAGCACTGAACCAGGCCAGCTTGTTTCCTGTCTGTGCCTGCCAGTTTGTGGATTGCCTCTGTCTGCCACATCGAGAGAACACTGGACTGTGCTTCACCAGCAAGCTGCTCAGCCCTGCAAAACAGCAACTTCATCCCTGTCTTTGAGAAGACGACTCCAGAAGCAGCCCTGAAAGAAGCCATATTCCTAGAAGACAACACACTCCCTGCAGATCGCCATGCAGAGAAGGTTTCTTCTGCAAGCACCATATTCCAGAGTCCTGCCGACACTTTGGAAATGCAGATGCAAAGGCATAGCTGTCAACAATGGACTGCTGTAACATCATCTTCTCTAAACAAAAGAATCTTCCTTCCACCCATCAAGATTAACCTTCAGCCCAACAGAACATTGTTGAAGAAGATCACTGGTCATCAGCTGTATCCTGCAAGCCATCTACTCTCTTTTGTCTTCCATTGTCCCCCTTCCAAGGCGTTACAATAGCAAACATTCAGCCCCAGATTGATCACTCCAATTTTTTGGTACAAAAGATGGTCTGTGCACCTCATGGACCATCATCTCCCATCAAATTCTTTTGTTCTATGTCCTGGGAGCCATCTCCGAGTAGGCATAGCTCATCATGACACCCTGCCTTGGGATATGAAATTGGCTATAAAAGGTCAGGTTTTTGGTCATTCAGATGTGTCTCTGATGGTACCCCTATCTTGCTTGTGGAGTCACCTCCAATTCCTGATCAGTTTTGTCCCATTATTGTGAGTGACACTGGTCATCTCTTGCTTCCCCCTCTTCCCTTCCTGTCTTTGCCGAAAAATTGGCCTTCTTTTGTCATTGAGAGGTAAATTATCGCCCCTCATCATTTTCCTACTCATGCAAACATCCCTGTCAACTTTCTACCTATTTTTCCTAGACCTGTATGTGTGCTGAATAATTGTGTTTCCTTGTGTGCTTGATGATTTCTAATAAAAATCTATTTTAGCTTTAAAAATGTCCTCATTATTTAAGAAGACTCCTTTGGAGGACTGATTCCTGTATATACAGGTTATTGACCCCGTGCTAATTGGCCATCTTTGCCCACCAAATTAAATTCCCCAGTAGCTCTTTTGAGGGCAATTTGGCTAACAATCCCTTAATATGAAAAACAACTTGTGTTTTAAACACCCCCAATGAATTGGGAGTGGTTGCAAATACAGTAGAATGAAACAGGATACAGGATGACCTTGACAGGCTGGAAAACTGGGCTAAAACCAATAAAATGAATTTTAACAGGGATAAATGTAAAGTTCTGCATTTAGGTAGGATGGGGTTATAGGATGGGGAAGACTTGCTGTAGTATGTGCGAAAAGGATTTAGAGGTCTTAGTGGATCATATGCTGAACATGAGTCAACAGTGTGATGCGGTGGCTAAAAAGGCAAATTTTGAGTTGTACCAATAAAAGTGTAGTGTCCAGATCACATGAAGTGATGGTATCGCTTTACTCTGCTCTGATAAGACCTCACCTGAAGTATTGTGTTCAGTTTTGGGCACCACATTTAAAGAAGGATATAGACAAGCTGGAATGGGTCCAGAGGAGGGTGATGAAGATGGTGAGGGGTCTGAAGAACAAGTCCTTTGAAAAATGGTTGAAGGAGTTGGGGATGTTTAGCCTGGAGAGGAGGTGGCTGAGAGGTGATATGATCCCCATCTTCAAGTACTTGAAGGGCTGTCATGTAGAGGAGGGTGTGGAATTGTTTTATGTGGCCCCAGAAGGTAGGACCAGAACCAATGGATTGAAATGAAATCAAAAAAGTTTCTGGCTCAACACTAGGAAGAACTTCCTGACCTTTGGAGCAGTTCCTCAGTGGAACAGGCTTCCTCGGGAGGTGGTGGGCTCTCCTTCCTTGGAGGTTTTTGGATTAGGGCTGCTTCACTCCGATTGCTTGGAGTGAAGAAGGAAGGATGCAGCCCCTGCCCAACTCCCTCTGAAGCAAGAGAGACTGAGCAGGGGGTGGGCTGTGTCCTTCTTTCTTTGCTTTGAGCAATCGGAGCCAAGAAAGAAGGACGCACCTCTGCCCAGCTCCCTCTGAATTGGGAGAGGGCTGGGCAAGGGGCAGGCTGAGCGTTCTTTCTTAGTTCTGAGTGATCAGAGCCAAGAAAGAACACTTACACAATGATGTCACTTCCAGGTGATGTCATCATGCTGTGTGCACTTTGCACACATGATTAGAGTCCTGGGTGGGGGGGGCAGGGTTCTGCCTGGGGTGGCAGAACCCCTAGAGCCAGGGCTGTTCAGTGTATAAACCTTTGACCAGCTCAGACAATGTCCTGCCAGTAGAAACAAACAAAACAAAAATCTTCACCTCTTGGCAGAAGTTAGATCACAGTTAGTCTGTCTGCAGCAGTAGAAAAGAGCAAGATCCCAGCAGCACTTTAAAAACTAATGCAATTTCATGGTAAAAAAACAAAACTAACGCAATTTCTGATAATTTCTGACTTTCGTGAGTCTCCACTCACTTCTATCTGAAGAGGTTACCTGTCAAGTCGGCAGATTCAATAACCAGTCGTTGATGATACAAAGAAGCTAGTTTATTGATACAGTGTACTTGAGACAAAGTCAGCATTGAAAGACTAAAGAATATACCTTGATACATTGCATTTAAGGGGATACTTCTGAGGAATTCCTAAGGAGGGGGGGATTATGCAGGGTACATTCACACATTGATGTTACAAATTGGTTCTCAGGCTGATGGCCTTGATCATCCCAAGTTCTTGACTCCCTCCTGAGAGCCAAGCCTGAGAAGGCACAGATAAGGCTTTCACATATTTTCATTTCAAAGCAAAGCTATCCACTACAGGAAAGAGGGGATGGAAAAGGTCTGAGCTAGCAGTATTTGGTTATACTTTGGTTCTGCCCAGAATGCTCTCTGGCTGAGCCAGAGTTTACAGACAGACTTGACATTACCTGCAGAAGACAGCAATGGGAGGGGACAAATGGAGCTCCCTGGGAGGGAGTTTCAGAGCTGTAGTGCCCTGACCAAGGAGGCCTTCTCCTGGGGTGCCACTCACCTAGTATAAGAAGGGTTGAGCTCCTGAAACGGGGCTTCCAAAGATCATTGCAGTGGTGAGGCAGGTTCATAAGGGAGTAGGCTGTCTTTCAGTTGTGTCAAACCCAAACCACATAGGACTTTGAGTGTCAAGAATTATGGCTGGAAACAAATTGGGAGCCAATGTAGATGGATCCTGACTTCAATTCTGTACCAGCTGAAGTTTCTGAACACTTTTCAAGGACAGCCCCCTGTAGAGCATAATGCAGTAATCTTGTAACTAAGGCCTGCACCATAGTGACCAGATCTTTTTTGTCCAGGAAAGGCTGCAGCTGACTAACCCAGTCAAAGCTGGTAAAAGGCCCTCCTGGCCATAACTGCCACATGCTTGTCCAGGAATGTGGGGAGTTCCAGACTCTCTTGTGGTGGCAACCCTTTCCCGGATGCAGCACTCCCCTTACCTGGCAATCCTGAGGAACACTCCATGGCACAACATGGCGATCCTGGGGAAGGGCACAACCCTAGAGTGGAGCAGAGTGCCCAAAAGCCCAGTGTGAAGTGGAGACCCCTGTAGCAAGGCAGAAAGGAGAGCTGTCGAAGAGGCTCCCACACACCAAAACCCCAGAAGGACAGCCCCGCCCTCTCCAGAGGTGGGCAAGAGGCTCCTAAGGAATTGGGGCAGTCTGGAGCAACAGGCATGAAGGCCAAGAAGACATGCATAAGGTCAGGTGAATTGGCCCTTCAGCAGTTGAGAGGACATTAGGGCCAGCATGGGAGAGGTGCAGGCTGCTAGAGAATCTATAGCCAAGGGGAAAGGAGCAGTTTGGGTGCTGGAACCTATTTTGAGGTGTATGAAGCACCCTCATGGAAGCAGGAGCCATGGCAAAGGGCCAGAGTTCAGGCCAGGTGCTGGACACCCCTCACAGTCTCAGTCCAACAGCACCTCCAGACTACAGACCTGTTTCTTTGAGGGTAGCACAACCTCATCCAGAACAGGTGAGACCTTAAATCCCAGGTCAGACTTTCTGTCTTGCTGAGACGTTTCCACTCCAAAACTGTCCCCAGGCACTGGTTCGGGTTTCCTGCAGCCTCCCCAGGATCATCTGGAAGCATCAGACAGAGATGTCATCCACATATTGGTGATGAGAAGAAGAAGAATTGCAGATTTACACCCCTCCCTTCTCTCTGAATCAGAGACTTAGAGCGGCTTACAATCTCCTTTATCTTCTCCCTCCACAACAGGCACCCTGTGAGGTTGGTGGGGCTGAGAGGGCACTCACAGCAGCTGCCCATTCAAGGACAACCTCTGGGATAGCTATGGCTAACCCAAGGCCATTCCAGCAGGTGCAAGTGAAGAAGAAGATATTGGATTTATATCCTGCCCTCCACTCCGAAGAGTTTCAGAGTGGCTCACAATCTCCTTTATCTTCCTCCCCCACAACAGACTCCCTGTGAGGTGGATGGGGCTGAGAGGGCTCTCACAGCAGCTGCCCATTCAAGGACAACCTCTGCCAGAGCTATGGCTGACCCAAGGCCATTCCAGCAGCTGCAAGTGGAGGAGTGGGGAATCAAACCCGGTTCTCCCAGATAAGGGAGCTCTGGCTGACCCAAGGCCATTCCAGCAGCTGCAAGTGGAGGAGTGGGGAATCAAACCCGGTTTTCCCAGATAAGAGTCCATGCACTTAACCACTACACCAAACTGGCTCTCATACCCTGTGAGGTGGGTGGGGCTGAGAGGGCACTCACGGCAACTGCCCATTCAAGGACAACCTCTGTGATAGCTTATTAGGTGGAAGTACTTCCCCAATAGCTGTGACGAGTGGGTCAAGGCTAGCGACATGTGTGCTCCTTATCTGCTTAAGAAATTCCACCTACTGTACCCACACAAGCCCAGGGCGAAAGCTTAGGGGGGGCAGTATGTCAGAACTTGTAACTTTACCTATGTGCCTAGCAAAAGTATATTCTGTTAGCTCAACTGACTCCATGTTATAACCGTTTACTAACCCTGTAACTCTGCATTTCAAACAAATACTAACCACTGAAGAGTGACTGATAACCCCTGGCAAACATCTGCATGTATCCTTTGAAGCTGGCAAGCCAGAGAAAAGCAGCAGGGTTTCTTCCTCCTCGATGGGAGATAAGAGACCTGGGAATAGACAACTGTCTCCCTGAGTGTGAGAAAGGATTTATTGTTTTATGTTACCAGTGCATAAGAATGTACCGATGGCCTTGGAAGCCATCAGAGTCAACTTGCTTCTTCCATGGACAGAGTTCTCAAATAAACGAATTAACTTTGAAACAAAGTGATGCATTTCTTTTGAAGTTCCCAGTTCTGACATATGGCTAACCCAAGGCCATTCCAGCAGGTGCAAGTGAAGAAGAAGAAGATATTGGATTTATATCCTGCCCTCCACTCCGAAGAGTCTCAGAGCAGCTCACAATCTCCTTTATTTTCTTCCCCCACAACAGACACCCTGTGAGGTGAGTGGGGCTGAGAGGGCTCTTACAGCAGCTGCCCTTTCAAGGACAACCTCTGCCAGAGCTATGGCTGACCTAAGGCCATTCCAGCAGCTGCAAGTGGAGGAATGGGGAATCAAACCCAGTTCTCCCAGATAAGAGTCCATGCACTTAACCACTACACCCAAACCTCCAGATGACCTCACCCACCATTTCCATCTAGATATTAAAGCGTATTGGGGTCAAAATGGAACCTTGTGGGACCCCAAAGGCCAACAGGCTGAGCACCAGAACTCCAACACCACCTTCGGAGACCAGGTAGATCTGGAACCACTGCAGGATGGTGCTTCCCAGTCCCAGTCCAGAAAAATACCATGACTGATGGTATCAGAAACTGCTGAAAGGTCCAAGAGAATCAGCAGAGCTGCACCCTCTCTGTCCATTTCAAGCACAAGTCATCCACCAGGGTAACCAAGGCTGTTTCAGTCCCGTAATCAGGCCTAAGTCCAGACTGAAAAGGATCTAAACGTTTGACTAATCCAGGAAAGCTTGGAGTAGTCCGCCTACCACCTGCTCAGTCACCTTGTTCCAGAATGGAATACTGGAGAATGGTTAGTAATGATTGAGAACTCTATCAGCTTCTTCAGAAGTGAATGCCGCACATCCTGTTTCAAGGCTGGGGTGATGACTACCCCTTTTCTTAAGAAAGCATTCAGTACCTCTTAAAACCAGCCAGTCCCCTGCGAAGATTTAAATAACTAGGGAGGGTTTACTTTACAGCTTGTTCCAGAAGGCTGTAATCCTAGTCCTTTTACACTACTTACTAGTTGTCTCATCCTGTTGATTGTGTAATTCTCCTTGAATCTCAGCAAGCAAGACAGACTATAAATAACAAATGAAATACAGCAATAAAATAAACTGGACTCAAAAGCAAGCTGGCAGCCAGCAGAGCTGTTTTGAGACAGGCAAGATACATTCCCATCAGCTGGCCCCTGGCAAGAAGCGGATCGCTGAAACAGCCGAAGTTTCTGGTCTGCCTTCAAAGGAAGCTGAACAGAGAGTGCATCACAGTCATCTGACAGCTAATTTTGGTTGGGGAAAATGTCTCACCATTCCACAGGATCATCCTTCCATTCTTTCACATAATCCTGCATTGTAGCCAGGGCTTTGGATTGTCCTAAGATTTTCCAAAAACATCATGATCACAAATTCTTTTTCTTTTTTTTTTAAATCTGCTGGATCCCTTTCAGTATTTCCTGACACAACTGAGCTGCAGGCTCTGGGTTCTTCAGTCACCCACCAATGCAGCTCCAGTGAGATTTGCTTACTGTGTTTTCCATTTATGGTTGGTGGTCTCTACAAGATCATGGAAAATGTTTCTTCCCACCAGAAAGAGAGTTAGCTTAGTCACTCATCTATTTCTTTTGAGCTGGCAGTGAAAAGTACCGTCAAGTCGCAGCTGAATTATGATGACCCTGGAAAACTTTCAAGGCAAGAGTGTCAGGCCAGGCTTCATTGAAGTTAGTTACTTATGCTATATGAATGTATTTAATCCATGCTTATTAACACCATTGCTGAATAAAGTTCTATGCCACTAATATCTGTGCCCTGCAAGAGAAGGAGGAGGGGTGGGAACGAGCGCTGTCAAAACTCCAAAGGCCAGTAACGCCTTTGAAGTGCAGAGCGCCTAGCTAGCCTCTCTGGCGCCTCCCGAGCAAAGCAAGGACATCACCAGGGGGGAGAATGCAACCATCACCGGTGTGAGATAAGCAGGCGTGTGAAAGTGTTACTGGCAGGGACGACTGTAGTTTTATTATGAGAAGTAGTTTAAAGCCCAAGCCTTTGAAGTGTATTCATAAATGCCAATGGTTCAAGCTATCTGTTATCAGTTTCAATGAATCCATGTAGAGAGTAACATTGTTGTATTCAATAAATGAAACTTAGTTTTTAACAAAGACAAGTCTGATCATTTTGAAACTTCAATGAACCCTTTGCTGACAAAGAGGTGTTCAGAGGTGGTTTGCTTTTGCCTGCCTCTGCACAGTGACTCTGGGCTTTCTTGGTGGTCTCCCATTCAGGTACTCGCCAGGATATACTCTACTCAGGGCTGGCCCTAGGCTGTCTGGCACCCCAGGCAAGGCTAACATCTGCTGCCCCCCCCCCCCCGTACTGATAACATCACTGAGTCACATGGGGCATCCAGTTTGGCACCCCCAGAAGGCCAGCGCCCTAGGCAACTGCCAAGTTTGTCTAGCGGCAGGGCTGGCCCTGACCCCGCCTGGCTTCCAAGATCTGAGCAGACTGGACTCGCCTGGGCCATCCAGATCAGGGCTTCTTTGGGTTAGTCCGTGTTAGAGATACAAATAGCTGCGTTATAATAAAATTATAAAATGGAAGCAAAGATTCTCTAACAGTATCTGTGTAATGCACCCATAACGAACTAAACATGTTATTGAGGTCTATCTCTTCCCAGGAATTAAATGCTCTGATATAGGGAAGCTAAGGAGGTTCCTAGGGCGTTTTAAGTGCATGGGTACATCTGGATCAGGCCAGACCAAAGTCATCCAGGAAAAATGTTTCCATGGAAACCATGTACGTATGTTTACAGCTGCTGAAAATTGGCAAAAACGGGAGACACTTTTCAACACCCATCAAAATGAACATCAAATGAGGTAAGTAGTTTCAGCTACAGTAAACATCATGAACATCTTCTGACTCAAAGTGAATGTGAAAGAAAGCAGACGCACTGCTGTAGATATCAAAAGTAATTTTCTTTCTCTGTATTGTGTGGTTGTAAATAAGGACTGAGACAGGAGCCATGAGGCACCAGAGATCAAAGAGAAACTTTGGGGGTTTTATACAAGAAAAGACTTCTTTATCCTGAGTCAGACTTCTGATTCGCTTTGTTCCAAAAATTGCTTTCTTGCCACCCGTCTCATCATTTTAACCGGAGGTGGGATTGGGAGAATCACACCTGGGACCTCAGAATTGCAAGGCAGGCCGTTCACTGACCTGCTAGTTGCACTTCTCAAAATGCCTGCGACGGCCAATTTCATGTTTTATATATATATGTATGTGTGTATGTATCCGGCTTGCTGGGGGTAAAGTGTAGGTGACTGGGGAAGGCAATGGCAAACCACCCTGTAAAAAGTCTGCCATGAAAACGTTGTGAAAGCAGCGTCACCCCAGAGTTGGAAATGACTGGTGATTGCACCTTTACTATCCATTCATTAAAATTATCTTTATTATAATAAAGGAGCGGGGAGGTTCAAAGATCTCTTCTAAGCTGATAGTTAAATGGATGTTGATCTATTTAAGCCTTACAGTCCTCCCTACACAGGGAAAAGTCCCCCAAGCAGTAAAAGTACAGTTGCCAGCCTCCAGGTGGGGCCCAGAGATATCCCAGAATTATCACAGGGACTCTCCACACGACAAAGATTAATTGCCCTGGAGATAATGGCTGCTTTGTAAGGTGAGCTCCATGGCAATATACCCCCACCAATGCCCCCCTCCTCCTGAGCAGCCTCCTCCTCCAACTCCACTCCCAACTCTTCAGGAATTTTCCAACCTGGCATTGGGAAGGTGTGGGGGGTTGGGTGGGGTACACCTGAGTGTCAGGATCTCCATAGCAATATTAATTGCCACAGGAGGTGGAGGTGGCTACAAGCATAGACAGCTTCAAGAGGAGATTGGATAAGGATCTGGAGCAGAGGTCCGTCAGTGGCTATTAGCCACAGTGTATTGTTGGAACTCTCTGTCTGGGGCAGTGATGCTCTGTATTCTTGGTGCTCAGGGGGAGCACAGTGGAAGGGCTTCTAGTGTCCTGGCCCCACTGATGGACCTCCTGATGGCACCTGGGATTTTTAGCCACTGTGTGACCCAGAGTGTTGGACTGGGTGGACCATTGGCCTGATCCAACAAGGCTTCTCTTATGTTCTTACGATCTGTGATCCTGCCAGGCTCTGCTATGCAGGGGTGGTCCATTTGTAGTTTAGGCTGTAGTTTAGTGGGAGTCCTAAAAGGCTTATGTATATTCCCTGTGAATGCAGGCCTCTCGTTGGAGCCATCTGGCAGAATGGCCTTCACAACTCCAAGATAAAGAAACAGACTCTTTTGGTACATTCGAAGCATCTTTTGAGATGAGGAGAAGGGGCTTGAGGGGGATGGGGCTGCTTGGGGAAATGTACTTACTGGACTGTGAAACTACTTTTGTCACTCTGGCAAGTTCCACGATAATGGTAGAAGGTAGATGATCTTGTAGCATCTCAATAAAACTTTACCTATGAATTTATAAGAGGAAGTATTTTGAGTGTTGCTTGGCAAACCTTACACTGAGCAGAAAATGAAAGCACATAGGAGCCGCTAGTCTCCCTCCCCTGTTGGAAACTCCTCACCCAGAGGAGAAAGCTACATTCTCTAGTCCAGGGGTGAGGAACCTCTGGCCTGAGGGCCATAAATGGCCCTCGAGATCACTTGGTCTGGCCCTCGGGGATTGCTGGACTGAGCCAAGCCACGTGGTGGTCTCTACAAAAAAAGCCCTGGACCTAGACATTTGCCTAGGGCTGTGGGCCAGGTGTGTGTGCACGCGCCAAATTAGGCTGTCCCCACATGACTTAAAAAAAAATTATTTGTATTAATTTTGCTGGCCTGAATCTGTCGGAACTTGTAACTGTCCTGTATGCTGAGCCTGATGATATTGGCATAACTGACTCCATGTTGTAAACGTCTACTAACCCCTGTCCTTGTAGTTTTGCCCGCTAACCAAAAGCTTTTACATTTCAAACAAACTGTAACCACTGAAGGGTGACTGATAGCCCCTGGGAAGCATCTGCAGGTGTCCTTTGAAGCTAGCCTGCCAGAGCAACACAGCAGGGTTTCTTCCTCCGCTTTTGAGATAAGGGGCCCTGGGAACAGACAACTGTCTCTGAGAGTGTGAGAAATGGTTTTATTGTTTCTGTTACCCTTGCATAAAAAATGTAGCAATAGCTGGACCAGAGTCAACTTGTACCTACCCTGAACACAGTTCTCAATAAACGCTTTATACTTTTGAAACAAAGTAATGAGTTTTGTTTGAAGTTCTCCAAGTTTGAAGTTCTCCAAGTTCATTCTCCCTCAGTGGAGCAGTTTTTTAAGTTGATAATTTTGTATGGCCCATGAATGATGTTATAAATATCCAAATGGCCCTTGGCAGAAAAAGGGTTCCCCATCCGTTTTAGTCAGAGCTGTTTGAAGGCGCTAGGATGATGCCACAGAGGGAGAGACTGAGGGAGGGAAGGGAAAAGAGGTAGTTGAAGAGAACCCCCCACCAGCAGGTGCACCCTCCCCCATCCCAGTCAGCCCTGTCCTGTTGGCCAGTCCTCCCCCCCAGCCAAGACAACCTCTCCAAGGACAGGGGCAGAGTATGAGAAGCCTCTTCCCACAGATCTCTGCTCTGCTGCCAGGCCAACCAATTTGAAGGCCTTCCCCCCTTTTGCATTCAATAATTTCCCCTCAAGGAAATAGCCCCAACTTCACAACTCCTAAACCCCATGTCAAAGTCTCTCTGTAATGGCAGAGCTGCCACTGGCGCTGGCAGTCTGTGCCTGATAGGTCAGAATTGGCACCTCACATTTCCCAGCATCCCTTGTGCTCCTCATTCATTTCAAGAAAGTCCAACCAGAAACACTTCCCCCTCCCCGGCTGCAGTAGAAAAAGGATTGCATGAGTATCAGTGTGTGAGATAAGGAGTGTTTAGTGGGGTCTGACCTCTGAGGGCCTGATCTTCATGCATAGCAGCACATAAGATTGCCAACTGTGACTTTAGAACTTTCTGGAAATTTTGGGAGCAAAGAATGGGGAGGGAGCTCAGTGGGGTAGAATGATATAAACACTCCAAGGTGACTGTTTTCTCCAGGGAAACAGATCTCTTGAGGTTGTAATTCCAAGAGATTTCCAGGCCCCACCTGGAAGTTAGAAGGCTTTGAGATGCATGATGCTTAGAGGGGTATTCCAAGTCAACTTCAAGGGCAGCTCGGCATAAAATGAGTTACAGCAATCCAGCCTGGAGATGACCATTGCATAGATCCCTGTGGCTAAGTCACAAGGAGAGAAATAGAGAACCAGCTGCCTGACCAGCAAAGATGGTAAAAAGTCATTCTGACAACAGTAATGACTTGTGATATCATTGTGACATCATTTCCAGAGAAAACCCAAAAGTGCATGGCCACAGTGTGACACTCTAGGACAAGGGTTTATTTCATTTATTTATTTATTTATTTACTTTAAATTTCTCTCCTGCCCTCTCCGCAAGTGGACTCAGGGTGGCTGACAACATTCATATTTACAAGTTAAAACTAATAAAACATAGTTACAATTTAAAACACAGAATGAACATCAGCCGTTTGAGAGCCACAAGATATGAACAAATATTGCAGACATGTCTTTATTAAAATTCTTAATATTTTCTTTGCACAGAAAGATAAAATATATATGTATGCACTTTAGAACATGACCATGCTAGAAGGAGACTTTTTTTAAAAAAAGCTGGGAATAACAGCCCCCATAAGACCAGCGTTGGGAAAGGTTAAGGAACTGTTTTTGGCATCAGTGAGAGAAGGAAACACACAAGTACCACATTCATTTCTGGCCACTGCTTGCATCATTATGCATCTCTCTTTGCTGTCAGAACTTGTATCTTTGCTGCTGGTCCCCTATAATGTGACCAATGCTGTATGGTAGTTTTACTGTGTCTTAGAGTTATATTATAACTGAACCAAACTGACTCCATGTTGTAACCTCTGTCTAACCCAGAGTGCCTGAATAGTAATTAACCTTGCCCCACTGGTATCCAAAATATTTGGGGCTGTAGAATGAATTATGTCTTGTCTCTGCACATTCTCACACTGGGACCCTTTGAAGCCGAACAGCATGGCCTTCGAAGTAGGGAGGCATCCTCTCTACTGATAGTGATGGTGAGAAGACAGCTGCGCCCTACAATGTGAATTGTGGCTTTGTGAGATGTTTGCTTTACGTGTATAAAATCAAGCTGATGCTGGTTCTCGCCATTACTGTTATCTTGCCTTTTCCAGCACCTAGTTCTCTTCAATAAAATCCTAGCTTTGCAACTGAGTATGGGATCCGTTTGAAGTTCATTGAGTTCTGACATTATAACAGTAATCCCATTGTTCGTGGCTTATCTGTACTGGAGGCTTGGCCCGATGGCGGCAAAAGTACCAGACGACGGAGAGCCCACCACCCCATCGGAGGACCCGCCACTCGACCCAAACGTGACGGGGGTCCGACGCAAAATTAAGGTTCCAGCGCCCTTCTCGGTCGACGCCGCTTTCCCGGCCCCGCGAACCTGGAGCCCACGGAAGTCCACGGCAGCAATCGACGCCGCGGAGCAGCGGTACCGAAGCATGTTGGGCGAAGGAGGGGCAGGAGACGACGACGAGGGCCAGGCGGAGGGTACGGAGCCCCGAGGGGGGGAAGACCCGATCCGGACCCTCCGCAACGAATTATTCGACTGGGTGCGGGAGATCCACGGCGATGTGCACCGCTCCCGCGTGACGATGGCCGAGGAGATGCAGCAGAACCTGGGCGCTATCCACGACCAGCTCCGCACTTTGCAAACCGCGGTCCTGGGGATACCGTATGGAGTGCTGCCACTGGGGCAACCGCCCGTCGCCCCGCCGGCCCCCGCCCCGCAAGCTCCGGCTGCCCCGGCGCCGCCGGCCCCAGTGGGCCCAGCAGCCCCGGCACCTCCGGCTCCGCCGGCTCCAGCCGCCCCGGCACCACCGGCGCCACCTGCACCAGGGGCCCCGGCCGCCCCGGCGCCGCCTGCACCGGCCGTCCCGATCCCGCCGGCCCTACCGGGCCCCGCGCCGCCGCCTGGGGTGCCGCAAGCGCCTGGTGGGGCCGAGGGCCGGGGAAGAGAGTTGAAGATTACGTTCGATGGGAACCCGGAGGACGTGGAGTACTTTACTATTCAGTGCGACACGTTCTTCACCCACTGGGGTGCCGACTACCCTACCGAGGCCAGCCGAGTGTACCACATCGCGTCTCGACTGAGAGGGGCGGCCCGCAAGTGGTACGTGGGGCTTTTCATGGGAAGAAAGCCTGAATTAGCTACCGTGGCAGGGTTCCTGCACGCGATGCTCCGCCAGTATGGAGATCCTTTACGGGAAGAGAAGGCGGTCGCTGCCCTCCAACGCATCGAACAGGGCAACCGCTCCACCCGCGAGTACGCCACCGAATTCCTGGGGTACTGCGCGGCAGCAAGGGGATGGAACGAGGTCATGAAATACACCGCGTTCATCAACGGGCTGAATCCAAGCATCCTCGACCGCTGTTACAGTCAGGGGAGGCCCGATACGCTGGTCGGCTGGATCCAACTGGCCGGGGAGGTGGAAACCAACCTCCAACACGTGGGGATGAGGAGACAGCAACTAGCGAGGAAGGGAGCCAAACACACCCCAACTAAATCGGAAGGGAAGAAGGCCCCGACGACCTCCACCCCGTCTCCCGCCCGCAAATGCTTCCAATGCGGGGACCCAAATCATCTTGCTGCTAACTGCCCTGGGAAAGCGGGATCCACACCACCCACGGCGCGGCCAACCACCCCGGGCCCGAAGAAGAAGAAGAGCAGCCGATCGAAGGAGCCCAGTCGGGGCTCCGTCGCCACTTCCTTGGCGACTGACGAGGATTTTACCACCAGCCTGGCGGCAGTCGAAGAATCGACCGAGGAGTCGGACGACACCGAGTCGGCGGGAAACGACAGCGACCTGCTTTAATGGGTGCCGCAAAGCAGGTCCAGCAACAGCCGGCACTCCTCACGGTGAGAGCAACTGGGGGTTTACTTTTTATGGCCGTTACCCTCCTAAACCCGAACCTAAAGAGATTCATGCACGCCCGAGCACTAATCGACTCAGGGTGTAACAGGGACTTGATCACCCCCCGCCTAGTTGAGGCGCTGGGATTAGCCACTTCGCCCCTGCCACAACCGATGCAGTTCCAGCAAATGGACGGGGGGCCCATGAGGGGGGAACCATGTGTTTTAGAAACTCAGGCGGTCCCGGTAGGGACCGAGGAGCATTGGGGAATTGAGACTTTCGTAATTGCCCCCTCCTGCTCTTTCGACGTGGTAGTTGGCTCAGCCTGGCTCGCCCGCCACCAACCCGACATAAGGTGGGAGGAACAGATCGTCCGGTTCCCAGATTGGAGGTGCGAGCATCACCACTGGCGCCCCGAATGGGGGCCGCACGCTCCCCCCCAAAACATGCGGGCGTGCCTCACACTTGAGGAAGTCGCCTCCATCCCCAAGGAGTACCGAGACTTAAAACTGGCATTTAGCGAGAAGGAAGCGGATGAGCTACCGCCCCACCGCCCTACAGACTGCGCCATTGAGTTAATCCCCGGGCAACAGCTTCCCAAAGCGAAACTGTACTCCATGGGTTGGGCGGAGAAGGCGGAACTCCGAAAGTTTTTGGACAAAAATCTAAAGCGTGGTTTTATTCGACCGGCCACAGCCCCCCATGCCGCCCCCGTTCTATTCCGAAAGAAAAAGGACGGGTCGCTTAGACTTTGCACAGATTTTCGTGCGATAAACGGGATTTCCATGTCCAACGCCTACCCGATCCCGTTGATAAAGGACTTGTTAAACACTGTAGCAAGGGGGAAAATATTTACCAAACTCGACCTCCGGGACGCGTACTTTCGCGTTCGCATCAAAGAGGGGGACGAATGGAAAACCGCCTTCAACACCCCAATGAACAGAGAAATTGGTCAGTCTGGGACAAGGAAGCGTTTGCAGTCATGTTTGCCCTAAAGACCTGGCGCTCCTGGCTTGAAGGAGCAAGAGTCCCCTTCGAAATTTGGACCGATCACAAAAACCTGGAAGCCCTCACTGGGCGTCGCAAAATGACTGCAAAACAGATCCGGTGGGCAGGCTTCTTCGCTAAGTTTGATTTTGTGCTGAAACACATCCCAGGCTCAAAGAACTTTTTAGCGGACGCCCTTTCCCGCCTGCCCCAACACGACAGTCTTAGAGAGGAGGTGGTAGACTCACTAATTTCCCCCTCAGCCATCGCGGGGGGAGTCACCACCCGCTCCGGCAAACAGACCGACCCTCCGGACTTAGAATTGCTTGCTCGATTCCTCTCGGAGTACAAACAAGAAGCTGACCGCCCCCCCAACTTGGTCAAAGCCGAGAACGGGCTCTATTTACATAATGAAAAAATCTATGTGCCCGATCCCCTCAGAAAAGAGGTTTTGGACCGCTGCCACTCGAGCCGCTTGGCCGGCCACTTTGGCTATGTTAAAACGCTCAACTTGCTCACCCGCCAATTTTGGTGGCCGAAAATGAAAAAAGATGTTTCGGAATTTGTACTGTCATGTCCCACGTGCCTCATGGCAAAACGGAGGGGGGGCAAACCTCCGGGCCACCTAGTCCCCCTCCCTACAGCAACCCGACCTTGGTCGGTAGTCTCCATGGACTTTATTGTAGAGCTCCCGCCTTCGCAGGGCAAGACAGTCATCTTGGTCGTAGTCGATACCTTTTCAAAGCAGGCTCACTTCATTCCTTGCAAACAACTACCTACCGCCAAGAAACTTGCCCAGCTCTTTTTCACTCACATTGTACGCCTACACTCATTCCCAGACAAGGTCATTAGTGACCGCGGAACACAGTTCGTTGCCAACTTCTGGCGGGAGTTCTGCAAACTGCCTGGTATTGAGCAAGGATTGAGTTCTGCCTACCACCCCCAGTCGGACGGACAGACGGAGAGGGTTAATGGCCTTCTAGAGCAATACCTCCGCTGCTTCATTAATTTCCAACAGTCCAACTGGGTAGACCTCCTCCCCTTTGCAGAATACGGCTACAACAATAGCCTCCATAGCTCAACCAAAACCTCCCCTTTCCAAATCATCAATGGTTACGAGGGCAAGCCGTTCCCCACGCTCGCCCTCCCAGCTAACCCATCCCAACCGACATCGTGCCAACAATGGTGGGAGGGACTTCGTGAAGGCTGGAAGGGAATTCAGGAAAACTTGGAGGAAGCGAAAAAAGCATACAAAAAACAATTTGACAAAAAACACTCTCCGGAGTGGGACCTAAAGGTGGGGGATACAGTTTTCCTGTCAACAAAAAACCTCCCCCTTCCTCAGTCCTGTCGCAAACTGGCACTGAAGTTCCTCGGACCTTTCAAAATCAAAAGGGTGATAAATAAAGTAACGGTAGAACTCGAACTACCCAAATCTCTAAGTAAGATCCATCCTGTTTTTCATTGCAGCTTGCTTCGGAAAGACCCTGGTGCTACGTCCTTCCATCCCAGGGCCCCACCGCCCCCTCCGACGACAGTGAGGGGTCAGAGTCACCATGAAGTCCAGGAGATCCTGGACTCCAGAGTCAAACGGGGGAAACTGTATTATTTGATCAGGTGGAAACACTTCCCCCCGAGCTGTGACGAGTGGGTCGAATCTCAGAACGTAGTGGCTCCGCAACTGCTAAAAAAGTTTCACCTACTGTACCCACACAAGCCCAAAGCCGATCCCGCGGGAGGGGGCGCTTAGGGGGGGCAGTATGTCAGAAC
Source organism: Heteronotia binoei (assembly GCF_032191835.1). Taxonomy (NCBI): domain Eukaryota; kingdom Metazoa; phylum Chordata; class Lepidosauria; order Squamata; family Gekkonidae; genus Heteronotia; species Heteronotia binoei. The sequence continues at coordinate 102,042,713 of NC_083232.1, read as the reverse complement.
TTGTATCTTTGCTGCTGGTCCCCTATAATGTGACCAATGCTGTATGGTAGTTTTACTGTGTCTTAGAGTTATATTATAACTGAACCAAACTGACTCCATGTTGTAACCTCTGTCTAACCCAGAGTGCCTGAATAGTAATTAACCTTGCCCCACTGGTATCCAAAATATTTGGGGCTGTAGAATGAATTATGTCTTGTCTCTGCACATTCTCACACTGGGACCCTTTGAAGCCGAACAGCATGGCCTTCGAAGTAGGGAGGCATCCTCTCTACTGATAGTGATGGTGAGAAGACAGCTGCGCCCTACAATGTGAATTGTGGCTTTGTGAGATGTTTGCTTTACGTGTATAAAATCAAGCTGATGCTGGTTCTCGCCATTACTGTTATCTTGCCTTTTCCAGCACCTAGTTCTCTTCAATAAAATCCTAGCTTTGCAACTGAGTATGGGATCCGTTTGAAGTTCATTGAGTTCTGACATTTGCCTTGACACCAAAGTTAGTAAATACAAGAACTATGAAACTAAGGAGGAACCCTGAACTGCCCTCTTTAATGCCATCCCTCCTTCCAGTGACTCCCTCAGCCCTTGCACTCTCTTTCTCTACTCTAGGTCTCTGGGCATCCTCTGTGGTGAAGGTGAACAGCTTGCAGACCTGCCTATTTCCCTACTTCATCCAAGCAGAAATAGTCACTTACCTATGTAGGCTTCCCAACCCCCCCGCCCTGGCGGGGGACTCCAGAATTTATAGCCTCCTCCCCCGCTCTTCAAAAGTCCAGAAGCGGGAGGGGGGGAGGGGAACGGCTCCAATTTCATGCCACTCTCCTGGAGAGAGCCTGCCTGATTCCCTGCACCCACCGAAGGCTCGGCACTGGAGTCCAGTCATCACCCAGGCATGCTAAGAAAGAGCCTAAAAAGAAGGGAAGGGAGGGGGGGGTGTCTGTCCTGTCCTGTTAGTAAGGAAGATTTGTAGAGCCTGCGCGATTTGTAGATCTCATTGCTCAAACGGTGGTTGGTGTGTAAATAAACATTCCTTCCAGGCACAGAGAGAGGGAGATCTAGCAAACATTTTCTCCTCACACAAACCTGCCCTGTGCCTTCACTACAGAACAGAAAGGCATGAGGTGTTCTTGATGAGATTTTGAATGATGCATGAACTGATAAACTGCTTTGCCCTCAACCTGTCAGCAGCAACTTCTGCAGAACTTTGCAGTAGAATACTTATTGAGAACTTTTGGGGTTGCTTTGCTTTTAGGACGAAAAGCCTCTCTTCCAGAACAGGAATTGCAGTGGGTGGGTGTACAGGCAAGGAGTAATCTTCTGACGCTGTTTTGCTCTGCTACTAAGGTGCTTTCTACAATGATTTAAGGTATTGGTTTAGAGTGCTTAAGTTTTCGTTTTATGTGCTTTTCAGCCGGGCTGGGCTAAGCGCAGTCCCAGCCTTGTGTTCTTGTGGAGACTGTTTATTTTTTCATTGTCTTATCTGATTTATTGCCTCCTCTGCTTTTATTGCCTTTGGCTACCCCATGTTCAGCTTAACTTTAGTATATGCTGGCCCGGGTGTCTGGAACATTCTGAAGAAATTTGTCTTAATTTTTAAAACCTTGCTAAAACTTTGAACCCAGTGGCACCTTTAAGACCAACAACGTTTAATTCAAGGTATATTTTTTCATGTGCAAGCATACTTATTCAACTCATTTCCAGATTACAGAAGTCATTTTCACTTGAGAAAATGGGTGTTAAACTAACCTATTTTTATTTGCTAGCATTGTTTAGCTGAGTTAATTATCTTGCTCTCCTTCCCCTCCCCCTTAAGATATAGCAGGGTTTTTTTTTATCACAACAAACACACCAAACAAACCAATCCTATAACAACTGGGGGGAGGGATTTTCCAGGTAAAGATCAGATAGTTTGACAGGAATTGTATTTTTTGTGAAAAAGAAGCAATATAGTTTATTGCATTATGAATATGTTGGTTCTAGATGACATTTAAACATATTTTTGAGCAATGTTTCCTCTAAGCTGAGTTAGTGTGAGCTAGTTCAGTTTTTAGTCTCCAGCTCACACATTTTTGTCTTAGCTCAGGAAAAATGGCCCCACATGAAACTAATTTATGCAGGAGCTCATGACTTCAATGCCAGTAGCTCACAAAGTAGATTTTTTGCTCACATGACCCCACAGCTTAGAGGGAACATTGCTTCTGAGTCTCAGGTGTTCTAAATGCAGTACTGCAGATATTGCTTTGATATTGTGTTCTTTTCTAATCCCACTAAATAGAAAGACGAATAACTGATACTTGAAAGTATTTCCTGGAATTATGGCATATCTCCAGATTACAAAGTCAATTTCTACTGGAGAAAATGGATGCTTTGGAGGGTGGCCTTTGGGAGCATTGTAATCCCCCGAGTTCTGTGTCCTCCCCAGGCTCCACCTCCAAGTCTCCAGGAATACCCCAACCTGGAGCTGGCAACCCTACTCCTGCCTCTGGTCAGTGACAGGTCCTGGCAACCCTAGAGCTATTCTATTACATGATGGTAACCAGAGCTGCTTATTAGGATTTTTGGTAGGGGTGATATATGCAAACCTCCACTCCCAATTGCTAGACATAGAGGAGGACATAATATGCTCTAGTGTGCATATAAGAATTTTCTCTGGTGTGAATTATCTTAAGCTTCCAAATTGCCAAGTTCCTGAAGCATAAAGAGCTACAAATTCTTTTTTGTGGCAAAGGGAATGCAACTGAGAAATACCTGACCACAAAATTACCAGAGGTATGATAGAGCTACTTAGCCTTGTAATTGTGTTTGACCTGAGAAGACAGCAGTAACTAAGTCTTACTAGGTTGGGAATGGCTTCCACTGTTTAAGGGGGAAGCCCATATCTGTTTTGAATTAAGTGACATTATTTAGCAAGCTTTCATCCAAATTTGTCAATTAGAATCTTATCATTTGAATTGAGTCTAGCACTAAAGTCTCTCTCCCCCCCCCCCCTTTAGAATCAGGTGTGCTGGAGTATCTAATAAAAGTTCTTCAATAAAAAATTCAGATTAATTACAGCACCTTGCTATATCTGATCATTTTTGCTGGGGAGGGATATATACATTTAGTATTAGAAGAGACCCCATTTTGAAGTGTAGGAGGATAGCCATTGCCCATGGGTTTGAATTTTTTAGATGGACACATTCAATTTAAGTGATGTAGAAATTAGGATTCCTAAACCCCCGTGAAGGGTTTTAGAGGTGGGGTTTGATGCAGTGTGCTGGAAGTGATATAGAGGAGTGAAGCTCAGGAAGTGACATCACTTGACCTTTGACTTGGAAGTGATGTCACTTCCTTGCTCCTGGCTCCACCCCCAAAGTCTCCTGGCTCCACCCCCAAAGTCCCCAGATATTTCTTAAATTGGACTTGGCAACCCTACCTATGGGTCAGTGCTCAGAGGCTGACTGAGGTCCCAATGCTAAGCAAGCTTACTTGAGAATAAACCTGTATTAAGTTCCTCCTCAGCCTCCAGGAGCTGCACAATATGTGTGAAAGAGCCATATGTGGCTCCTGAGCCACAGTTTGGCCACCCCTGCTCTAGGAATTCCTCAGATCTCTGTGGTAAAGACCATAGTGATTGGACAAGTTCTTAGTGTGTTGTAGTGTCACCATGACATCACTTCCAGGTTTTTGCAGGAAGAAGGAGAAACTAGAGACACCCTCAGTGTGAGCACAGGCTTTTAGAGAGGGAGATAAAAGGGAGGCCAAAAGTCCAGGCCAGGGAGGTACAGTGAAGATTGTGAAGGAGCTTCCTGTCGGAAGATGTAGGCGGGTGGTGGCTACTCCCCAGTTCTGAGGCGTTGTGGGAAGCAGCAGAAGATCCTCCCTTCAAAACCCTTAACGGCAATCCCTCCCTCCTCCCCTGCAGACCAAGTGACAGATAGGAGAATTCCATCCAAATTGACAAAGAGGAAATGCAAGTAAAAAGGTGCCTCTCATTGAAACCAGTGGAAACAACTGCTAGTTTAATTTACTTCTCGCGATGAAGAACTCTATCCATGTTTTTAAAATAATACAAGAAACAAATCCATATCTGAGGTTTCGGTTTTCTTTTTCTGCTTACTCTTAACATTCCAAGCAAAATCAGAACAAGAAATAAAAACCAACGAAGACAACAACAGAGTGAGAGAAAAAAGGAATCAGTCATTTCTAGTAGAGAAAAGAAGAAGAGCCCCAGTTTAAACTTCTCTTGCCATGTTCTGCTGTAGGCTGTGTTGTGGGAGCTTTTTGTGTTGCGACCTGCTTTTAAACAGGTTTAAACTGCAGTACTGCAGTTGGAGCCCTCTGCTCACAACCTGAGTTCAATTCCAGTGGAAGCTGCTTCAGGTAGCCAGCTCCAGGTTGACTCAACCTTCCATCCTTCCGAGGTTGGTAAAATGAGTCCCCAGCTTGCTGGGGGGAAAGTGTAATGACTGGGGAAGGCAATGGCAAACCACCCCGTAAAAAGGTCTGCCGTGAAAACGTTATGAAACCAGCGTCACCCCAGAGTCGGAAACGACTGGTGCTTCCACAGGGGACCTTTCCTTTCTCTGGTTTAAACAGATCTTCCAGGTGATGTTGGACAAGGCCTTTTTCCCTAGCTCCAGTTATCCATAGCAGGCATATTTGGTTTTCAGCATCCTTTCTTCTTTTGGTATAGTGGTTAAGTGTGTGCACTTTAATCTGGGAGAATTGGGTTTGATTCCCCCACTTCTCCACATGCAGCTGCTGCTCTTTTCCATCTATTTTCATATCTGACAATATTTTTGTTACAAACATAGGTTTCCTGACTCTTTCACCTGTTTGGTGCAGTGGTTAAGAGTGGCAGACTCTAATCTGGAGATCTGGGTTTTATTCCCCACTCCTCCTCTACATGCAGTCAGCTGGTGTGGTCTTGGGTCAGTCACACTTCTCTCAGAACAGTTCTCTCAAGAGCAGTTCTCTCAGAGCTCTCGCAGCCCCATGTACTTTACAGGGTGTCTGTTGTGGGGAGGGGAAGACTGTAAGCCGCTCTGAGACTCCAAGTGAAGGGTGGGATATAAATCCAATCTCTTCTTCTTCTGCACAGAGATTAAGACTGCTTGCAAACACAGAAAAAACACATTAGATAAAACACATTAAAAACATAAAACCAAAATTAAGATCATCACTCATGACTGCTACTAAACTTAGGCAAATGCAGTCCTACATAAAAACATCCTCAACTGCCTTCTAAAGATGAAAAGTAAGGGGACCAGGCACACCTTTCTGGGAAGGTTGTTCCATAATCATGGGGACTCCCACTGACACACACACACAGATTGCATATTTTACTAATAAAGTATATACAGCTTTACTAGAATATCGTGCTATTAAATTTGCCTTTATCTTCAGATCCTTTAAAATAAAGTGAACTGTGCAGCTCTTCCATTCATGTCTCGACTGCAACCCCCTTCCATATTTCAATAAAAAGATGAGACGAGGCCTTGAGATGTGAAGTGGGTGAGGGATGGTAATGAAGTGGGCTCTGAAGGGATGCTCATTCTCTCCCTCCACCCACATCAGATTTGCAGGCCGTTCAGATTTGCATCCAACAAGGGAAATGCAGGATGCAGCATGATTCTTGCAATATCTTTGACACATTTTGAATGTCCTTTGATGTCAGGGGGCTGAGAATTCTCCAATTATGTAAACCACTAAAGGGGATGTATCCAATTTTATAGCAATTTCCATACGCGCACACACAAACTCCCCTGACAGAAATATTCGTGACCATTCCACTTTTGCTTGTTTGGTCTCTGGTATGAATACTAAAGTGAGGGAAGGAGTATAGTCTTCTCTTGTCTGATCCCAGAAGCTAAACAGGGTCAATACTAGGAAGGGAAGACTCTGCAGAGGAAGGCAATGGCAAACCACCTCTGTTTTCCATTTTCCTTGAAAATTCCTTGCTGGGGTTGCCTTAAATTGGCTGCAACTTGAGGACACTTTACACACACACAAAGGTGCCAAGATTCTTATGTGAATGGAAGTCATGAGCCTACAGCAACTTATAAGTGTTCATGTCAGAAAGATACCATAGTATCTTGGATATTACCTCTCAGTGTGAAGGTCTCCCCTCCTCTCACAAATTACCTTGAAGGACCCAAGGACAGCATGTGGTGTCCAGGCCTGCCTGGAATGTTCAGAACTCAGCATTGCAACTGTCTTGAAACCCCTCCTCTGTATTGACTTATGACTCCCACAGGAAGTGGCTTTGGAAGGCTGGCAGGTAAGGGAGGGGGGGAATCAGAAGTGCTGAAGTAAGTTTTTCAATATCCATTTAGACAGTTCTCAGGGTTGTTCATCCCACGTTTGAAATCCTCTTAGTTGGCTTCATTAGTTGTTGGTTCTCCCTCATGGGACAGTGACTTATGACTCATACGGTTACACTGCCTGTAGATTGAGGGCATTCAAATGTAGAGATGGAACCAAATTTCTCAACAACTCTGGTTGAAATATTTTTTTTATTTATTTACTTTGTTTGCCCTTCTACATAAGAACATAAGAGAAGCCATGATGGATCAGGTCAATGGCCCATCCAGTCCAACATTCTGTGTTACATAAGAGAAGCCATGTTGGATCAGGCCAATGGCTCATCCAGTCCAACACTCTGTGTCACAGAAGAACATAAGAGAAGCCATGTTGGATCAGGTCAATGGCCCATCCAGTCCAACATTCTGTGTCACACAGTGGCCAAAAACCCCCAAACCCAAGTGCAATCAAGAGGACTTCTCCCTTGTGGGAGCCCAAAGCAGCTTACATTGTTGTTCTTGCCTCCATTTTATCATTACAACAACCCTGCGAGGTAAGTTCAACTAGAAGTGTGTGACTGGCTCAAGTTTTCTCTGCACTGGAAACAAAAGTCTAGAAGTCAAGTTTCCATAAATAATGGTCTAAATTTGATTGTTAAAAGCTGTTGTCAAAATTGACACAGACTGATGTAGTTGAGGGTTTTTGCATTCACCATGATGCCAGGTCAGGAATCTGCTAGTCAGTTCTAATGTACAACACCCACCCACTCCCCCCCTTTTTTTTGCCAGGATCTCTGCAGCTCTGGCCCATTTCGGGCTTGATCCCTCTCACCTGTTGAGGAGTTGACCTGAAGACCTTCTTTGGAAGCTTGTCAGGGTCAGTGGGTCAGATCCCCAGGAACATAGCTGGGGTGAGAAGTCAGTGTTATTCCCGTGTCCTCTGTGCGAGTCCAGAGATGGCATCACCATCCACATAACACCAACACTGATGGGCTGCTGGGCCTAGAAAGCTGTAGGTAGAGTTGCCGTCTTAAAAGTTATTTAAAATGGATGTAATTTTAGATCTTAATGATTTTATTATATTGTCGTGTATTGCACTGTCTTATGTTGCAACCCACCTTGAGCCTGTTTCAGAGAGAAGGGCAGGATAGAAATCTAATAAATAAATAAAGTCTGGAGATTTGGGAGCAGAGCCTGGCCCTACCACCTGCTTGTCTGCTGTGATCACCCTCAAGGCATTTCCCCTCAGATCCGCACTGTTCTTCCTGGCTGATGAGGCACCATCTACTGCTCTACTTCCTGTTCCTCTCTTGAAAAATACCACAAGGGCAGCACTGTTCCTTCTGTCAGCCACCTCTTGGTCTTTATCGCCTATACTAGCATTTTGTCCATTCTGGGTGTTTTGCTTGCCAGAAGAGCTCAGGTACTACTCAACTCTTTCACTCCCCCTCTCCATGCATTACCATGTTGAAGGCTATATATGTATGTAAGGAAAATAAAGCTGCTGTGTGAATGGTACAGGAAATGCCTGGACTGCTTTTGCAAAAAAAAAAAAATGTGGGGAAAGGATTATACAAGGGCTGATATCTTGGGTGGGTGGGGAGAGGTGGAAGGATACCAACTGTTTGCATACTGAACATTTCTACAGGCTCCACCTGTCAAGCATGCGGGTTCAATGACGAGTCGAAGTTGATACAAAGACTACGTTTATTGATAGACCAATACTTTGGTAACAGGTTCTTGTGAGTAATGCTGAACATACATTGATACAACACTTTTAAGGCCTACTTCAAAGGGATTCCAAGGGATGGGGTTGCGGGGTAGCATTCACACATAAACTATCATAAATGTCTACATTCCCATAGCATTATCAGGACGGTGTCCTTGCTTTCCCCAGATGTCTCTTACTCCCTTACAGGAATGTATGGGAAGGTGCTGATTACTTGGTTTCAGTTCTCACTACTTCTAATTGCAAGCCATAAAGCAAGACGGGGGGAAGGGAAAGAATAACAAGCTAGCAACATTGGATCCTCCAAGATACTTCACAGACCAGGTTAGGCAGGACCCTTAGACAATCAATTATCAATGGAATTTCACCATGCTTGACACCACACCTCAAGGCTTCCAAGGTTACTGGGGAGGTTGCTGGTCCAGGCAAAAACATTCTTCCTTCCTCACCCAGAGCTGGCTGCTCCGACTTCTTGCTTGGAGTCTTCTCATGCATCTGTGATTGCAGAAGCCAGTGAGTGGCCCCTTCGGCTGAGTGGAAAGGAGTGATCTTCTAGCAGGGAAGCTTATGGGATTCCCTTTCCCACTTCTTCCTCCAGCCAAGTCCCACTCCCCTGCTGCCATTTTGCTTGTCACTGGCAGGAAGTGATGTGTGTGTTCTCCCGGTATGTAATTTGAACTCCATGACATGTCCCCCGCTCCAGGTCGGGGGCTGCCCTTTCTCATGCTGCAATGGACTAAAATCTGAGAATGGCAGGGATTTACAATTTGGTGTTGAAAGACACATCAAAGCGCTGAACCTCTTGCAGGTGGAATTCCAGAACGAATTTGCAGATTGCCATAAGCATGAAAAGGAAATAAGAATGTTTCTGAATCCATTTGAAGCAGTATCGGAAGATGCAAGTAACATTTTTCAGATGGAACTAATTGATTTGCAAGCCAGTGATCATCTCAGAGACATTTAAACCAGTGATCATCTCAGAGACATTCACAAAGAAAATAGGCTGTTATTCTATTCTGGTCTTCCTGATATATTTATTAACAGAAATAAATTTGTTGCAGGCATGTTCACAGTCTTTGGCACCACATACATCTGTGGACAAACATTTTCCAAGATGAAAACTGTGAAATACAAGTGTAGGTCAAGACTTACAGATGAACATTTACATGACATTTTCAGGGTGTCTGTCACAAACCTTGACTTGGACAGCCATGCCTTTGCTAACACAAAACAGTCACAAAAATCACACTGCCTAGGTAAGCTTGTGTAGCTAGATAAAAAGGATTCCACAGCAAAATCTTGTTTCAAAATGGATTGCATTCAAATTAATGTTTCTTACTTGACCTCTGAATGTTTACTTTTGATCTAAATAGGTACGCTAATATTTTTGTTACATTTTGATTTAAGGTGTGGTCCTGTTTAGGCATTGGGCACTCTAATGTGACCCCCATGGGCCAAAAGGTTGGGGACCTCTGGGTTAGAGGGCAAATTTAATCCATTCAGATTTGTAGAAATAATTTTAAATCCATTTATTCCCCCCCCCCTTTCTCATCCCCCTCTTTTCCTTATCACCTTTTTCTCTTCTGTAAAAAGGTAACGGCAGTCCCCTGTGCAAGCACCTGTTGTTTCTGACTCTGGGGTGATGTTCTATCACAATGTTTTCATGGCAGACTTTTTACGGGGTGGTTTGCCATTGCCTTCCCCAGGCCTCTACCCTCCCACCCCAGCAAGCTGGGGACTCATTTTACCAACCTCGGAAGGATGGAAGGCTGAGTCAATCTGGAGCCGGCTACTTGAAAACCCAGCTTCCACGGGGATTGATGGGAGTCATTTTAGTGCAAGGTAAAGATGAGTGGGGCATGGGGGCCTGATGTGTGTGTAGGAGAGTGCTCATTTAATCTGGAGGGGAGGGGTGGTGACTGTGGCAGGCCAAACTGCTCATCTGATCACACCCACAGTCTCTCATATCAATTGTACTTTTGTCTAAAGGCCTTCAAGATCAGAGGTACCGGATGCAACACACTTCTGAGGCTGGTTAATGGGGGACAGGTTTTCCTGGAGCCCACAAATGATGGTCAAACTCTTGGTAATTATTGCTACTGCCTGCTAAAACCCATCTGGCCAGCAGGCAGGAGCAGGTCAGCAAAACAGGGCAGCAATCTTCATCACCATGGAATGACATCACCTCCGGTGCAGCCCAGAGGCACCAGCATCACATCAGCAGGATGCTGCTGTACTGACCCAGAACCTCCATAGAGTTTGGGGGTAAGTGCTAGTGTCACCTAAATACAATACCAATATACTGGAAGTGACATTTCCCAGTGCAAAAAGTAACCATCGCCCCACCGGCTCCTGCTGGTTGTCAGACCTGCCTGACACCCACAGAGGGATGAGAGATACGCAGCAGCCCAAGAGGTCCATCTGAAACAGTAATGTCATCATTAGGAGATGAAATAGTAGCCCTGCTTCCCCATCCATCAAAGGAGGAGACAGCTTCCATATGATAATGCATCTCTATTAGCATTAGTGCTGAGAGAGCCTGGAGAATCTTATTAATCAGACACACGACTAACTGGGGACTGCTCAGTTGTAGCCGAAGTAGATAAAAATAAATCTGACCTTTGCTTCTGGCCGATGGACTTCTCTAATTAGGAAATTATTTTCTCTAATTAAAAGCTGCACAAACATAGTCCATCTGAGTCAAACCCTGAGATCTCACAAGTTTGAAAGGCTTTTTTTTTTTTTTTTTTGCAGCTCTTGGTGGGTACTGTGGGAATGAAAACTCGCCTTTTCCTCCATCCCTGTTCAAGCAATTAAACTTTATGAGCTCTGGCTGACAGTTTGCATATCCCAGCAGCCAGTGGCAGTACAGCATAAGGCAACAAAGTTGGTTAGGGGTTTGGAAACCATGTCCTGGGAAGAGAGGCTGAAAGGGTTGGGAATCTCCACTTTGGAGAAGAGAGGCTTGCAAGGTGAAATGATTGCCACCTTCCTTTCCTTTTACTCAATAAAAGCTCTACCATGCATCAGTCTTGAACAATGGATAGTTGTTGATCACTTATTGATAGGTAAAAGGGGTAAAAAAAATGCAACGGCTAGATTTCTTTTTGGATCCCTGTCATAAAATGAAAGAGCCCCGTGGCGCAGAGTGGTAAGCTGCAATACTGCAGTCCAAGCTCTGCTCATGACATGAGTTTGATCCCAGCGGAAGCTGGGTTCAGGTTGCTATCTCAAGGTTGACTCAGCCTTCCATCCTTTTGAGGTTGGTAAAATGAGTACCCAGCTTGCTGGGGGTAAAGTGTACATGACTAGGGAAGGCAATGGCAAACCACCCCGTATAAAAGTCTGCTAACTTTGTTATGGGTGGAATACAAAAAAAATGGGGACAAACAGGTGAGATGTGCTCTAATGGCAGAGCATTGGTGATTGATTGATTTTACACAGTTTCTCACCAAAGCGAATGTTGCATGAAAACCCAAGGCCTGGGTGGTGTTAACATCATGAGCCTGCAGTTTCTCAAAGACTTAAACCACAATGATCTACAAGAGTCATCTTTCAGGAGTGCCAGGTCACCCTTGCTGCTCCAGTATGACTTGATGAACACGCTAAACGCTTGGCCTCAAGGGAAGGTTGGCTGAGTTCTGAATGGAGAGCCACACCATGAGAGATGTTTAGCATCCACTCCAGGTATTTCCTGGCCCAGAACTGGCAACCCTACTAGTGACCATCAAGTAAAGTTGCTTGCATGTTCTGAAACCAAATAGATGTAAAGGCTATTCTGGGATTAAGAAGACTGGTGCTGGATGGATTTTAGGCTCTGACATGATCCCTTTTAAACAATTTAAACCAGAGTAAAAATGTTGGCCTGGAGAATGTATGTGATGGAATCACATTTGAACCCCCAGCCACAAATATTGGTGCAGGCCATAGGGATGCTGCGGGAATCATCTGAGATGGAGCAGCAGTGAAGAGTATTTCTATAACAAGCTGCCCAGGAAACGTCTTTCTGCATCATCACGAGGTGTTGCTTGCAAAGTAGACTAGCTGTGTTACTGAAGCTACAAAGCGAATGACTGCCTTTTAGGAGAGGTGTAATATTCTGCCTGATTGCCACTGCTGCTTGAGAGGGGCAAAGTGGAGAATATGATGTCTTGATTCCACTTTTGCATTTTCTACATGTCATATTTTATGTCATTGTTTATTCAGATCTACTACAGCAACTGTGGGATAATTAACCTCAGTAAATTATAAATTATGATGTAATGAAAAAATACACATACCCATTATTAAAACCAAATTTCCAATGTGTTTTGTGTAACCTTTTGATTTCATTTTAGCATCTACAAAAACAAATTGAATTTTCTCTTCTTGAAAATGCATTGAAGCGCCGCAGTATGCTGAGTGGTATAGAAAAGGGAGGAACTAAAAGATAGCATTCAGTTTCAAACCATTTTGAGTTCCATTAGACATAGAATCATAGATAGCGGGCATCACTGCGCCTGCGCTAATGCAGATTGACGTCTCATGAAACGAGGTCCGGTAGAGCACTCTGATCGACTAGCGACGGGACCCACATGGGATAGAACGGGAGCCTGGCTGTTGTCTGATCGGAAAATTGGTTGTGTGGATTATAATAGAGGCGCGTTGCAGATGGATTTAATGGTGAGTGTGACCGCACCCTGTGGACTCTGTAATGTGGCCCAAGTCAAGCTATAATGAAACCTAAAGCCCAGAGATCTTTTCCTAATGGCTGTCTATAAAAGGGTAACAGCAGTAACCTATCCTAGTAAAACAAAATGTGTCTGTTGTTGAAACATAACCAGAAGAAGCTCTTTGTCATTTTAAAGTGAAATCAATAGAGGGGGCTGCAACAAAGGGAAGAATCATAAGGAAGTATTTGGTGTAATTCATTTATACCGGCCTTTTCTCTTCAAATGGGGACCCAAAGTGGCTTACATCTTTCTCCCCTCCTCCAATTTTATCCATACATCATCCCTGTGAGGTAGGTTAGGCTCAAAGAGTTTGACTGGTCCAAAATCATCTAGCAGGCACCCATGGGACAAATGGGGATTCAAACCTGGGTCTCCCAGGTCCTAGTCCAACACTTCAGCCATTGCTAGAGGCCCCTAAATCAGGGGAAACCTCCCCCCCCCCAGTAGTAGTCAAGTGGTGGAGGCGGTTGAACACACCGAGAGAAAAGCCCCTCCAGATGTGGGGAAAACCCAGGAGAGCCGGGTGGAACAGGGCCTGCAGGCCAGAACCGGACTGTTCTGCCACAGTCTTCATTTTTCTGTTTTTGGATGCTGGACAGCAGCATCAGAAGGACAGTTTCTTGCATGTTTCCTCCCAAATAATTTGTGTTGATGGGGTTGTTTTAGTTCCTTCAACGGTATTTTTCTCCTGGTTGAAGCAGCTCCAGTACTTCGATTTCAGAGTCTGTTGCTGCTGTCTCTCTCCTAGATAAGTCACATGAGTCATCTTAGTGAATCAGCCATCTTGAAGCAAATGTGATGATGTCACAATGATACATGCCAACCAGAGTTAGCCATGAGATGATGTCACTGACAATGCTGAAAATGAGAGAGATGCTTCATATGAGGTATTTCATCCATCAAGGATTACAACAAAATGGGTTGATGTCATAGTGCAAAGAGGGTGAGAATATTTTGCTGCATTATGATGTCATTAAGAGCAAGTAAATTCAAAGGAAAGCAACAAATGGCCAAGTAAACAAATAGATAAATCATTTTTGTCAGGTGCTGATAATATCAGAAACCTTTTCTTTGAGTAAGTTTAGCTCTCAATCTAGCTAATATTTAGGGTGGCAACAAAACAGAGAAGTCCTGGTGTTACCCAAAGGGCCTGCCTCCTATTTGGATTGGGGGAATTAGCAAAGGAGACAGATCTAGCAAGAAGGGGTAACGAGCAAAATTTCCACCTTTGTTTATGGGAATTTTTTCCTTAGAGACACTCTCAGGAATAAACCAAACTATAGCTTAACCAAGAAATGTTATTTCATTGAAAGAGGAAATAATAAAATAACACATGCATATAGAAATAAATGCACACACTAAAACATACATACGAGCTACTAGAAATACACGAAGGAGCGGGAATAAAAGGTGTGGGAGGGTTGGGGGAATTATAGCTACCACTACCAAAGAGGTAAGGTCTGTAAAGAAGACACTGTGAAATGAACTGGCACTTCATGCAGCAAATGGAGAAGGAACCCAAATGCATTTGGGGTTGTGGTGCAAAGTGGGCACCTAAGACAAGCACGCACTGCATGAGGCAGAGCATGTCCAGTTATAGGGCAAATTGCTACCTGAGGGCATGCTGACATGACTGCCCCCTAAAACAATACCTGATGGGATTCTCTCTCTCGGCTTGGCTTCGCGAACGAAGATTTAAGAAGGGTGCAATAGTCCACGTCTGCTGCAGGCTCGTTGGTGGCTGACAAGACCAATGCGGGACAGGCAGGTCCGGCCACAGTGGCTGCAGGGAAAAGTCTGATTTGGGGTTGGTGCTGTAGCAGTGCGATTCTTCCTCAATCTCCTTTTGTCCTCAAGACCAGCTATGCGTGCGTTCTCAAAAGAAGAGACAGCCTGGTGGATGGTGTGCCTCCATGCTTTGCGATCTGAGGCTAGCTCAGACCACTGGTGATGGTTGATGCGAAAGGTGCCAAGGGATTTCTTCAAGGAGTCCTTGTACCTCTTCTTTGGTCCCCCTCTATTTCGATGACCGGTGGAGAGTTCGCCATACAGAGCAATCTTGGGAAGGCGGTGGTTTTCCATCCTAGAAATATGCCCTGCCCAGCGCAGCTGCGTCTTCAACAGCAGTGCCTCGATGCTGGTAACCTCCGCCCGCTTGAGAACTTCAGTGTTGGTCACAAAGTCACTCCAGTGGATGTTGAGGATGGTGCGAAGGCAGCGCTGATGAAAGCGCTCAAGGAGTCGCAGGTGATGACGGTATAAAACCCACGATTCGGAGCCGTAGATGAGGGTTGTCATCACAACCGCTTTGTAAACATTGATCTTTGTGCCTTTTTTCAGATGCTTGTTGCTCCACACTCTTTTGTGCAGTCGGCCAAATGCACGGTTTGCCTTTGCCAGCCTGTTGTCAATCTCCTTGTCGATCTTGGCATCTGAGGAGATGATGCACCCCAGGTAGCTGAACTGCTGGACTGTCTTCAGAACTGATTCACCCACAGTGATGCAGGGAGGGTGATAATCTTCCTGGGGTGCAGGCTGGTGGAGAACTTCTGTCTTCTTCAGACTAACTTCTAGGCCGAATAGCTTGGCAGCCTCTGCAAAGCAGGACGTCATATGCTGCAGAGCTGATACCGAGTGGGAGACGAGTGCAGCATCATCAGCAAACAGTAGCTCTCGGATGAGTTTTTCCATTGTCTTGGAGTGGGCCTTTAGTCGCCTCAGGTTGAACAGGCTGCCATCGGTGCAGAATGTCATACGGATCATCGTCTTGTACGCTGCAATCTCCGTCTTCACTTTAAACCCACACCCAGGAGAGGAGGTATCCCTCGGAGGAAGTTTCAGGTTGGCAGTCTCCAGTCAGCCAAAGTTAAAGCTGCCTTCCAGGCAAAACTCCAGTCAAGAATTGAGGACCCCAGTTGCCCCACAGACCTTTCTCCAGAAGCACTCTGGGAACACCTAAAAACTACCGTCCTGCAGATCTCTGAAGAAGTCCTCGGGTTCTCCACAAGGAAGAACAAGGACTGGTTTGATGAGAACAATCAAGAGATCCAAGATTTACTGGCGAAAAAGAGATCTGCCTACCAAGCACATCTTGCTCAGCCCTCCTGTCCTGGGAAAAAAGCAACCTTTCGCGCTGTATGTAGCAACCTCCAGTGCAAGCTTCGAGACATTCAGAACGAGTGGTGGACCAAGCTTGCTGAGAGAACCCAGCTGTGTGCAGACACTGGTGATTTAAGAGGGTTCTACGAAGCCCTGCAAGCAGTATATGGTCCATCATATCAGACTCAGAGTCCCTTGCGTAGTGCAGACGGCCAAGCGCTCCTCACAGACAAGGCATCCATATTGAACCGGTGGTCGGAGTATTTTCAGATTATCTTCAGTGCCAACCGCGTAGTTCAAGATTCAGCAATTCACCTCACCCCACTTCAACCAGTGAAAACAGAGTTGGATGAGATCCCCACTCTAGAAGAGACTGTTAAAGCCATCAAGCAACTGAAAAGTGGCAAGGCAGCAGGAGTTGATGGAATTCCACCAGAGATCTGGAAGCATGGGGGCACAGTACTGCATAGCTCACTTCACAAAGTACTTGTCACCTGCTGGGAACAAGGCAAACTACCACAGGACTTTCGCGATGCAATCATCATCACCCTATACAAGAACAAAGGGGAAAAGTCAGACTGCTCCAACTACCGGGGGATAACCCTGCTCTCCATCGCAGGCAAAATCCTTGCCAGAATACTCCTGAACAGACTGGTGCCCGCCATTGCAGAAGAACTCCTCCCAGAGAGCCAGTGCGGCTTCAGAGCTAACAGGAGCACCACCGACATGGTATTTGTTCTCAGGCAGCTCCAAGAGAAATGCAGGGAACAAAACAAGGCTCTGTATGTGACTTTTGTCGACCTTACCTAAGCTTTCGATACCGTTAGCAGGAAAGGCCTGTGGCAAATCTTAGAACGTTTAGGATGTCCCCCAAGGTTCCTCAGCATGATCATCCAGCTACACGAAGACCAGTGAGGCCAAGTCAGACACTGCAACGACCTCTCGGAGCCCTTCCCAATAGGCACAGGTGTAAAGCAAGGCTGCGTTCTCGCGCCAACTCTCTTTACGATCTTCTTTAGCATGATGCTTCAAAGAGCCGCAGTAGATCTAGATGATGACGATGGTGTCTACATCCGCTGATGGGATTAACTAGAGGTGTTGGGAAGAGACTGGGTAGCATTCTCAGAAATGGAGGGAAACTTGTGATACTCTTCAAGAATGTAGCTAATGGTTGCTTAACAGCTTATGATTCTATTATTCTGTTGTTGGATGGAGAAGTTACCGGGGGTGCCTGAAAGGTTTTAAGTGGCTTCATAATTATGGTAAACAGGTTATGAAGGTGGGGAAATGATTCATCTAAGGAGAACCAATGTCTTCTCCTGGTGACCCATTATTGGCATAGAGGATGGTTTCGAGGTAAACATGGGGTTGTTAGCGGACAAACCCGTGATTTTATACCTTCCACAATCAGTGCCCAGACATGTCTCCGGCCTGTGTTTGCTGACATCCATTTTGTGTGACACCAGAACTATCTTCGTTTCTCTTTCAGACCAGGTAGTGCCCAGAATGTGTGATTTGGGGGTGCTGTTGAAATGAAAGGTGCTTGAACTTACTCCTTCCAGAAGCCAAACTATCCCTTCAGCAGGAAGAGAGGCCCAGGAGCTCAGGCTGGAGCTTGGCATCTGGCCGAGCTGAAATCACCCTACAAATGGGGTGGGTGGCAAATAGAAATAGACTGTGGCAAAGGGACAGGTATGCTCTGAAGACCCTGGAAAGACAAAAGACACCTAGACCCCTCGAAGTACAAAAGACTTTGCTAACGCTGGCCAAGTAGTGCGCCAATTTGCGTTTGTAATGAACAGATGCAAATCTTCCTTTAGTTTGCCACATTTCTACAGGTGAAGTACCCCTGCACAGTGCTAGATGGCAGTCTCACATGGAAGAAATGCAGCTCCTCAATTCAACTTTCAATTGTTTTGAACGTCCAAATTGCTTTCCCCAAGGCATCGCCCACTAGCAAGACACAATGTGATTTACTAAGGTCTGCCATCACTATGGGGAAAAGATAGGAGATTCTTTTCCCTCTCTTTTTTTCTCATATTTCTTCCCCCTCCTCTCCTTTTTCTCTTTTTTGGGCAGATAGCAAATTTAGTTGCTTTTTCTCCAGCTGTTATTTTCTAGGGTCTGTGCTTCCCAATATGAAATAAGGTGGCAGAAACATTATTTACGGGATAAAGTGAATGGAAAAAGAGATTGAAAGTGTGTCTGATGTGACATTTTCCATGCTTCTCTCTGAAATCTGCAAGGAAAATAAAGTCAACAAGCTATTCTTTTGCACCTTTGAGCTCTGTGCACACTGAAGAATTTTTACCCTCAGTGGGCACCAATGACAGCCTTTTGTTCACTGTCAATCTGATTCAAAGGAGAGAAGAACACAGCTGTTTTGCCCATTTCCACTGGGGTTTCCAACTGAGAGTCTGGGTGTGTATGTGTGAGAGATGTGTTGTTATATATCATTTCTCATTTTCATACTACCTTATTTGACTAACACGAATCACATCACAGGCCAGTGAGAAGCTCTGAAAATAGATTCATGTGACTTGCTGCTTCTTCAGTGCACAGACAATCTCAGCCATTGGGGATTACAAAGAACTTCCTGCAGAAACCATGTTAAGACAGTGTGCAACTGCAATAAAAAAGACCTACACTATGCTGGGGATTATTATGAAGGGAATTGAAAACAAACCAGCCAGTATCATAATGCCCCTGTATAGATCGATGGTGCGGCCTCATTTGGAGCACTGTGTACAATTCTGGTCACCACACCTCAAAAAAGTTATTATAGATATCAAAAAATGATATGGAAAAAGTCCAGAAAAGGGCAATTAGAATGATTAAAGAGTTGGAACACTTCCCCTATGTGTCAGCAAAGGGTTCATTGAAGTTTCAAAATGATCAGACTTGTCTTTGTTAAAAACTAAGTTGCATTTATTGATAACTACAATGTTACTCCGTCTACAGATTCATTGGAACTGATAACAGATAGCATGAACCATAGGCATTTATGAATACACTTCAAAGGATTCGGGCTTTAAACTATTTCCCATAATAAAACTACAGTTGGTCTCTGCAAGTAACACTTTCACACGCCCGCTTATCTTTCCCTTCTGGCAGTGTCCTTGCTCTGCTCAGGAGGCGCCAGAATGGTTAGATGAACACTCTGCACTTCAAAGGCCGTGCTGGCCTTTAGATCCTTGGTAACTTCCATCCTCATCTATTCCCACCCCCACCCCCCCTCCTTTACTATGCAGAGTACCTGGGTTAGTAGCAAGAGGATTTATTTAGCATTAATGTTAGTGAGCAGTAAATAACAAATTCAGAAAGCACAGGTAACTTCAATGAAACATAACCTGACACTATGAAGCAAGGTTTAAGCACTTGGGGCTCTTTAGCTTGGATAAATGTTGACTGAGAGGTGACATGATAGAGGTTTCCAAGGTTATGCGATGCCTGTTCCACTGAGGATAGAAGTGCTCTAACTAATAGTAAGTTCTTCCTAATGTTTAGCCAAAAACCATTCTGATTTAATTTCGACCCATTGTTTTTGTCTGACCTTCTGGGGCTACAGAAGACAACAGCAACAAAACAAAACTCTGCAACATCCTCTATATGACAGCCCTTCAAGTCCTTGAAGATAGTGATCATATCACCTCTCAGCCACCTCCTCTCCAGGCTAAACATGCCCAGCTCCTTCAGCCTTTCCTTGTAGGACTTGGTCTCCAGACCCCTCTCCATCTTTGTTGTCCTCCTCTGGACACATTCCAGCTTGTCTATATCCTTCTTAAATTGGGTTTCCAACACAGAACACAATACTCTAGGTGAGGTCAAACCAGAGCAGAGTAAAGCAATACTATCACTTCATGTGATCTTGATGCTATACTGCACAAAATTGCATTTGCCCTTTAAGCTACTGCATTATACTGCTGACTTATGTTCAGTGTATGGTCTGCTAAGACTCCTAGACCATAAGAACAGAAGAGAATATAAGAGAAGCCATGTTGGATCAGGCCAGTGGCTCATCCAATTCAACAGTCTGTCACACAGTGGCCAAAAAACCCAGGTGCCATCAGGAGGTTCACCAGTGGTGCCAGGACACTAGAAGCCATCTGACTGTTGCCACCCAAGCACCAAGAATACAGAGCATCACTGCCCCTGCCAGAGAGTTCCATATGTTTATCCATATGTTTATCCAGTCCTCTGGCAGTCAATTCCATGTGTTAATCACCCTTGTAGCTAATAGCCACTGATGGACCTCTGCTCCATATGTTAATCCAATCCCTCTTGAAGCTGTCTATGCTTGTAACTGCCACCACCTCCTGTGGCAGTGAATTCTATGTGTTAATCACTCTTTAGGTGAAGAAGTACTTCCTTTTATCCATTCTAACCCGACTGCTCAGCAATTTCATTAAGTGCTCATGAGTTCTTGTATCTTGAGAAAGGGAGAAAAGTACTTCTTTCTCTACCTTCTCTATCCCATGCATAATCTTGTAAACCTCTATCATGTCACTGTCAAGTCTGTATAAAACTCTGGTCAAGTCTATATCTAACTTTGGTTCAGGGAGGGGCACCCTGGGTAAAGCCAAACTGTATTCCATTGCTGCTAGCTTGAACTCTCCTCTCTCCCCTCCTTTCCTTTGTTATGTAGTTGTGCTTTGAAATGGGAATATGTGAACGTTTTATCTGAGCCTTCTCAGGCCTAGCTCAGGGGGAGGCTGGAGCCGACAACAAGGCCAAAGTAGGCCTGAGAACGAAATGGTAACATCAATGTGTGAATGTGCCCTGCATAGTCCCCCTCCCTAAAGAATCCCTTTGAAGTGTACCTTATATGATTGCATTCTACTGTATGATCTTTAGTCTTTCAATACTAGCCTAGTCAAGAACAACAGTATCAATAAACTAGTTATTTTGTTTCAACAACGACTCGTTATTTAATCTGCCGACTTGACAGTCACCCCTTAGTTGTCATTTCTCCAAGTTAAAGAGCCCCAAGTTCTTTATCCTTTCGTCATAGGGAAAGTGTTCCAACCCTTTAATCATCCTAGTTGCCCTTTTCTCTACTTTTTCCAGTGCTATGATATCTTTTTTGAGTTGTGGTGACCAGAATTTTACTCAGTACTCCATTTATAGACTTGTGTTTGATTATAATCATGATTATCCCTTTCAAATTTGCAAATCTTAATCTCTCTAGTCTTTTTTTCAATGTGCTAAATTCTGCTTCTAATTCTTTAAGTTTGACTTCAAAGGTCTCAATAGAAACAGTTACTTTACGCTTATTCTCCATAGTTACTATTTCCATCTGTATCTTCTCCACCTCCTCAGTTGCCTTATCAATTATTAACAGCATGAGGTCAAAAGCAGATTTATTCAATATAGCCATCCAACGTTTGCAAAAATTCTCATTATCTGTCAATAAAGCTGAGCCCTTTTGAACCCTTAACCCACAAGGTATTCTATTTTCCTGACAATAATCATTTAAGGATGCAGCATGTAATGCAACTCTAATTTTTTTCTTATTAATATTTACCAATTGTGACCAATCTGCTATAGCAACACTTGGTTGGTCATGGAATAAGGTCGAATTATTGGTTAAAATATGATTTTGTTCTATAGAAAAAGTAAATTTTTCAGTAAATTATTTCATGCCTATAGCCAATGTTCCCTCTAAGCTTTGTAGTCTTGTGGACAAAAATTCTCTTTGTAAGCTACTGGCATTAAAGTTGTGAACAAATGCTCTGGCTTCTGCATAACTTAATTTGCCCTGGGGCCATACTTCCTGAGTGAAGACAAAAATGTGTGAGCCAGAGGCTAAAAAACGGTGAGCTAGCTCACACTAACTCAGCTTAGAAGGGTCACTGTCTATAGCGTAGAAAAACCAAAGGAGGAGAACATAGAAGGTGTCAGCCAATGAAGAAGAAATATCTTTGTTCCAACAATGCTACAAATTTGTAACAAGTAATACTATATTTGAAATCATGTTGTTGTTCAGTCACAGAGTTGAGTCTGACTCTTCATGACTCCATGGACCACATCATGCCAGGCCCTTCTATCTTCCACTATCCTCCTAAGTTTGCTCAGATTCATGTTCGTTGCATTGGTAACACTGTCTAGCCATCTCATCCTTTGCAGTCCCCTTCTTCTTTTACCTTCAATTTACTTTGAAATACATAAAGACCCACAAACAGATGAAGGAATCTGATCTATCAACTGTTTTGAAGCTAGTATGTAAACTCTATTGGTAGGACATAAATATGTGTAGTCATGTTCTTTGTGATGTTGGTGAAGGCAGATGCCATGTAAGTTAAATTTAGCTAATAAAAAAAAAGTAACTCAGAGTGGTAAAGCTGCAGTACTGCAGTCCGAACTCTCTGCTCACGACCTGAGTTTGATCCCAGTGGAAGCTGGGTTCAGGTAACTGGCTGAAGGTTGACTCAGCCTTCCATCCTTCTGAGGTTGGTAAAATGAGGACCCAGCTTGCTGGTGGGAAAGTGTAGATGACTGGGGAAGACAATGGCAAACCACCCTGTAAAAAGTCTACCGTGAAAACGCCATGATGCAATGTCAATTTAGCTAATACATATGCCAAATATGGTGTATTATTTATATTGATTTTATTTTTATTTTTTGGCATCAGAATGATCTAAGTCCATGCTGATGACTAAGTTTAAAACTCCTCCTATTAGGATTTCACCCTTATGGAATGTATCTAGTTTTGTCAGTTTCCTCTTAAATTGGTTTTTTGTTGGGCATATACTGAGGCAAATGTGATTTAAAAAAAAATTCTAAGGACCCCTTAATGAAGTTGTATAATCACCGTGAATCTCTTTCTACAGTTTCAGATACACACACGTATCTATCTATCTATCTATCTATCTATCTATCTATCTATCTATCTATCTATCTATCTATCTATCTATCTATCTATCTATCTATCTATCTATCTATCTATCTATCTATCTATCTATCTATCTGTCTGTCTGTCTGTCTGTCTGTCTGTCTGTCTGTCTGTCTGTCTGTCTGTCTGTCTGTCTGTCTGTCTGTCTGTCTGTCTGTCTGTCTGTCTGTCTGTCTGTCTGTCTATCTATCGAAAGAGATCCACAGTGATGATACAACTTCATTAAGGGAACCTTAGAGAATTTTAAAAAATCATACATATTCCTTGTGATTTTGATGAACCCATTGCTAGAAATTGTTGAACCCACCATGAGACTTTAAATACATGTTTTGTGTCAGGTTTCAAGTGCGATTCCTGTAAAAGTAAAATGTCAGGTCTCTGTTTTAAACAAATTGTAGAAACTCTTTTGTAGATCAATTTAAACACTAGTGACTGGGGGGAAAGTGTGACTGAAAGCTAATGCTTTCATTAAGGAGCTGCTAAAAGCAATTGTTTTGGTAAGAAATAAGCTGGTTAAAAAATAAAATGGCAATTTTATTTATTTATTTATCAAGATACTAGACTCTCTGAAAACTTTTGGAAAACATGTTGCACAAGCAAATAGAAATCTGACTCTGCAGTGGTTAATTGGTGGGGCAGGGAGCGAATCCCTGAGTTTGGAGGTTTGAGCTTATAATTATTTGTTTCCCATCCAGTTGACACCAATGCATATTGCTTCAGTGTATATGAGTTCAAATGCAGAATCCAATTGAGAATAGCCCAAGGACAGAAAGAGGGTGTGTAGTCAGATACTGCCGGCTTAATGAGGTGCCCCGTATTCGAGGTATCTGTTTGGGTCAGCAATATCTGACCCATTGCTGTCTCCCAAACACAATTCATGATTTTGACATTATCATTTCTGATGACATTGGGACTGGCAGCCACATCATGCAGACAGGATCGTCTAGGGAGCAGGGAGGACTCCTCAGCTGAGAGTCAATCTCAGCCTGTATGCGGGGGGGGGGGGGGGGGTGGGTGGAGGAGGGGCAGGACTTCCTCTACTGAAAAATGTAAAAAGGGCTGAAGTTCTGACTCTCAGCTGTAAAGTGCAAGGGGCATTTAAGTGTATGGAATGGCAGGGGGTGGAGAGAGACTAAGGGCATGATTGTCTTATTAAATATTAGGAAAATCATTTTGAAGTTTTTAGTGTGGCTTTCCAATACAATAACAATACTCCCAGTATTTAATAACAATAAGGAAGTTCCTTACTGACTTCCTTGCACGTATAATTTTTTCCACCTGTACTGCTTTGGAGCCTTCCCCTAATGTTGTCTCCTGGAACTGGGAATCAGAAGTACGCTGCCTCTGAATGCGGAGCTTCCCTTTAGTTTGGTGTACCCAGTTTGGAGCCAGCTTGGCATAGAGGTTAAGAGCACAGACTCTAATCTGGGAGAACTGGGTTTGATTCCCCCCTCCCCCTCTATTTGCAGCTACAAGCAAGGCACAGCTCTTTCAGAGCTCTTCTCTCAAGAGAAGTTCTCTCAGTCTCTCAGTCAGGGTGTCTGTAGTGGGGAGGGAAGGAAAAAGGAGATTGTAAGCTGCTCTGAGACTCCTCCAGGTAGTGAAGGGCAGGTTATAAATATAATCTCTTCTTCCTCTTCTCTTCTTCTACACTAACTCCAAGAGGAAGGCTCCTTGCATCAGAGGAAAGTTCTACTGCTTGTGGGATGCATCCTAAGGATCTAATCTTTGCTCTTTACTTTAATGCTATGCTCTGAGTTCCATTGTCAGGGAAAAAAGCAGATATAAATATATTAAACACACATTTAATAAATAAACAAACATTGTGATCTGGGGCCAGGTGACTGTCCCATTTCCTTCATTAAATTAAAAGCGGACAATATTTTCTTGTGTCATTCCTGGACACGTGATAGGGAGCAGAGGTGAGGTGAGGTGGGGGGATGTGGCTTCCAACACCACTCAGCAATCAGCCCCCAGCATTTCCAGCCTCCACACAGGGCATCAAATTCAAAACTTCCCCCTAAAGTAAATCCAAGGCACAAGGACACATTTCATGTAGTCAGTCTGATGTGTAAACTTTGGCAATCCACTGTGTGGTCTGATTGCATGCACATTGAATTACATATGGACATAGACCGTATTTGCCCTGATCTGAACCACCCAGGCGAGCCCAGTCTTGTCCACTCTCAGAAGCTAAGCAGAATCAACCTTGGTTTGTACTTTGATGCCAAACCACCACGGAAGCCCAGGGTTGCCATGAAGAGGCAAGCAATGACAAACCACCTCTGAACCTCTTTTGACTTGAAAACCTCATGAGGCTGCGACTTGACAGCGCTTTCCACCACCCGATCCTGCTTGGATATTACAACCCTGTGTGGCTGTCTGATGACCTCAGAGGTGGGGCAGATTTGCTGGCTTGGCAGGGAGGTCAGGTATTCTGCCTGCTATGAGCAGTGGGGTGATTCAGAGATATCGCCAGGCTTGAGTCCAGGGGCACCTTTATGACTAACCAAGTTTTATTCACAACTTTTTTGAAAAAATGTGCACGGACACTCAAAGCTCCAGTCAGAAAGAGGCCTTATAGGGCAAAAGCCCTGCCCGCCCAACCCACTTTCAGTCCTATGCCAGAAGAAAGGCAGATTTTTTTCAAAAAAGTGTAATAAATAATTGGCAATCCTTTCAGCTATGAAGTTTTCTGGAATCAGTCAGTCAGAATGGGCCAACTGATACTCCCTGACCCCCTTCAAAAAGTTCTGTGGGTCTGAGGACCAAAGAGACCTCTCCATCTCTGCTCTGCCCCACACGTAGCAGCAGAAGAGGCGGGTCTGACAAGCTACACTCTGCGGTTCCAGGCAGAGCCAAAAGTAGACTCATACTTCTGACAAAAGTATTTTTCATTATGTTGTGTCCTCCATTCAGCAATTTATTTCCTTCAGGAAAAAGAAAATGCTGTTTCCTGAGTGTATTCTTCTATGGAGTGAGTTTTAGAGAACTGGCTTGAATAGTTGCCGTGGTAATGCCAGTTATTCAAGAGCTGATCTACATGTAGACCTTCTCACATAATGGGAAAACCTTTGAAAGCAATGCTACTTTTCTACTGTTGTTGAATATCTATTGTGTACGGTGTGAGGGAAGGTCAATAGGATGCTTAGCACTGGTAATAAATACATGCTTTGAGGAAACATGGCATTGGATAGAATACATCATAGCAAAATGCTCTGGTATACTGCAGACAAATCAGCCTGTCTGTAATGGTGAATGAACTTGAAAATAAGGGTGCAATAAAACAGGTTAAGATACAGTGAGTAAAATAATTGAATTAATATGAGCTTAATAATGGGAAGGTTTGTGCAATATATATGTAATCTTTCTGTCGGAATGCTGGAAGCCAGAAGGGCCCAGCACTGCTCACAAGGCAGGCATCCCCTTCACTCCAGGGCTGCAAAAGGGGCTTCGCATGTGCAATGAGATAAGCAACTGTGCTATACAGGTTAAAAAGTAAATTAGATGGACAGAAGCACCTCTAAGAAAAAGATGTTCTCGGTTTATCTCATGCTTTTTTTCCCCCTTTTAAAACAATTTATTGATAACATATGGTTACAGTATCTAATTATATCCTTGCTATCCCTAACCCATATGATATTTTCAATCCCCCCTCCCTCCATAACTAGACTCCCGCCGAGGTTATATACTTAAGTTCAATTATAAAGGTACCCTTAACCAATCAAAGTTCAATGTCTTTCTTTTCTCACATTAGGGTTTGTAGAATCTTTCGGGATCAAGTGCCGTGTTCTACTGGAGAAAGTTTTCCTTCCAGACGTTTCGTTCTCAGCTGCGGAGAACATCCTCAGTGGCGTTGCAGCTGGAGCAGGCGCTCAGACCTTCTTGGCTGCTGTGCATTTTCTCACATTTCTCATATTTTCTCACATTCATTTTAAAAAAATTGTCCAATGTCTTTTTACATTCCACTTTTGCTCTATATATCCTCTAAATTTCTTCCACTCTTTTAAAAATGTCCAAATCATAGTCTCTTAAAGTTCTTGTTAGTTTGTCCATCTCACTCCACGATAAAACTTTCACAATCCAGTCTCATTTCTCTGGTATTTTTTCTTGTTTCCACAGCTGCGCATACAATGTCCTAGCAGCTAAAAGCAAATACCAAATTAAAGTCCTATCTTCTTTTGGAAATTTTTCCAATTGTAATCCAAGCAGAAAAGTCTCTGCAACTTTCTTAAAGTCACATTGCAAAATTTTAGAAATTTTCGGTTTATCTCATGCTTGAGGAGACATAGAGCAATTAACAGACTCTACATGTATTGCCTGGGGACTGTGGACTCTCACCATCTGCCCCCATTGCGGCTGGGCTCAATTTGATTTCTCAATATAAACTGGCTTTGACAAGATGGTCTTAATAGTCCTGGTCCTTCTAAAGCCTCTAAGTGGAGCCTCCTCAAACCCAGGAACGTTAGACAATAAATGCTGCAATGGGACACCATAGATGTGGCCGCTGTTCCAGATGCCCATCTACAATGTGTCTAAGTGCTGTCTCCAGGGTTGGTATTTTGTTTCCTAGGGTTTTTACATACCAAAGATATTCAGCTGTTCCTGAATATATGCCTCCATTATACCCTATGGATAATTGAAATCAATAACAAAGCACAGGGTATAATGTCTGGGGACTGGGGGAGGGAGGGGGTTTGAGAGAGAGGCTCTAAATTTTCAGTGTAGCTGCAGGATCCTCTTCCCCAGAGAAATCCCATGTTTTAAAAAGATTGGATAAGGGGGTCCAATTTTAGGGGCCTCTAAAGTGGTTGCCCCATCCCACATTGTTTTCTATGATGGGGGGGGGGGGAAGTAAGCTGTCAGTTTTCTCACTGTAATTACTGTGGGAAAATTGACATTTGGAAAGAGGAGGTTCGAGGGGGAGGCTGTAAATCTGCAGCATTGCTTCAGGAGCCTATCCCCCACAGAACCTCCAAATCCAGACAGATTGGACCACGGGGTCCAATTTTAAGGGTACCCAAAGAGGGTCCCCTCATCCCACCATTGCATCCTATGAAGGGAAAAACTAACACAAGCAGCAGTCATGTTCTCCTACAGAGTCTCTGCAGTGGAAAGCCAGGTAGTCAACTGTTGTGAGGGAGGGTACTTATTTGCAGCAAGGAACACAACAGTGTTGTGTGCCTGGTAGAACAAGTGCCACTGGGCTGCACACAGGACCTTAGTTCAAATCAGATACTCTCTCTGGTTCACAAAATGGGGGGAGGGGGCTTTCTGCAAAGAATGCAGCGGAAAGCCAGTGTACTGAATGCACTAGTGCCGAGCAGCAGAGTCCTAGAACACCTAACCTAGTGACCTGACCAGACCAGCCAACGATTGCACACACAGCAGCTGAACCTAATGCTCATGTGGCCAATGTAAGCTCTGTGAACTATACAAAAGGATAGATGGACACATATTCAGAAAGCAGAGACACAACACTCAAGACAATGGAACCTCCAGGATTAAAAAGAGATACCAGTTTCTTATCTCATAAAACATATCAAGTTACTCAGGTCTCGCTTTTGCCCTGCAATGAGAGACTCCAACTAAGTTATCACACCTGTTACTGATTCCTTCATTACCTGTATGCCAATTGACTACTATAAAGAATTTGTATGCCAATTTGCTGCTATACAGAAATCAGCAAAGACTAACAACACAACACTCCCCAGCAGCAAGACCCCCCCCCAGCAAAACTGTGAGGAAAACAGCACAACAAAGCACAAAAACACAACGATCCACCCACAACCACCAGTCCCCGCCCCAGCAACCAGAAGGAACACAACAGAACTTTAACAAACCAAACTTTCACAAATCACAACACTGTGCAACCACAACAAAAAACGCAAGAACACTACACAACTAACAGCAGTGATATTAATAATTTAATAATATAATGATAACAATAAGAGCACTACACAATTAACAACAGTGAACAACACCTCCCAGTTCCCCACGTAGCAACTAAATGCTCTCTGCCCATGCACAGAAGATTTCCAAAAAGAACAGTGCACTGTGATTTGACAGACAGCATTGCAACTTGCAATTCTATTAGCAGAATTGCAAGTTTTCCCTCCCCGTGGTGTCTAGCAGCAACACCAGCCTTGCAAAGCTGCATATGCTTGCCTGTGATTGGCTGTTGGGACCCCTCTTCCACCTTCTCCTCCCACCCTGATTCCAGAGAAGCCTAGGAAGAGGTGGGAAAAGCCCAGAAACAGCAGGAAAGTAGGTAAGTGTGGTCCCTTTAAGTTTTAAATCTCCTTTCCTGCTATTACTTGGGAGCCCCGAACACCTCCAAATATTTATTCAACAGTATTCGGGCAGCTGTATTCGGCTGCTGAATAACATCAGAGAATTCCACTGATCCAGCACCAAATACAGCTGAATCAACTGGTATTTAGGTATTTAGTAAATAATGGTATTTAGGGTTGTATTTAGTTTGGCTGAACTAGATGCACACCCCTAAATGATTATACAATTATTAAATTATCTGCAAACATGGGCTCTACCACTTTTTCAAGCCCTTTTAATCTCCAGTTTAGGGGATAGGCCTCTATCCTGCAGTCCTTATGGAAGCCACGTGACCACTGTCCAGGTGCTTCAGCCCTTCATTCTGACCCTGGTGCCTGCAGCATTGAACCTCTGTGATGACAATTTTTTGCAGTTTCAGCCCAGCTGATTATAATTTGAGCCTGCTTCTTCTTGGCTGTCTCCTGGTGCTTGCGATTGCTATGCTTTCTGCCCACTAGCTCCTGTCCCACTCAAGCACTTCGTAAATTTCATGTGTGATTTTAAGTTTAATCAGTATGGCTTCCAGATTAGATAGTACAGTAAATTTTGATTTATTTTGACAGAGGTCTAGGCAGTATTCTCGCAGATGCAATGATGAAATCTCATTTTTCACACATTGATGAAACTTCTCTGTCATGATCTCACAGCTGAGAAGCTTCACTTAATAATTGTTGATCCATATGTAAACACATGAAATGTTGAGCATTGCTTTGCATTATCATTTCAGCGATGTCACTGAGATGTTCTACAGCAATTTGTCATTTGATGGATATCAGGCACAGTGAAAGGCTTCCACAGTGGATGTTAATAATATCAGAATGCCTGCAGAAAGTACCCAGCTCCAAGCCAAAAACTTGATTCATGTTTCTGGTTCCTGTGACTTGAATTCAGCGGGGCACCTTGTTTCTCTGCTATGTAGTGGTAGTAACTAGGGGTGTGCATTCTGTTTGGCCGAACCGAATCAGCCGCCAAATCACCACTGATTCAGCTGTATACAGAATCTCATACAGCCGATTCCAATTGCAGCCCATTATGCGGGAGCCGAGTACAGCTCCCCGTATATTTCCGTATATATATTCGGAAGTATATGGAAGTCAATGCAAAAGGCGGGAAAGGGGCTTCTGCAGCCTCAGGGGAGCTGCTTGCCTCCTTTCCCGCCTTTGGTAGCCTTTTCCCGCCTCTCCCATAGCCTCCCTGGGATCAGGGAGGGGGGGAGGGGGAAGAGGAGCCCCAGCAGCCAATCCAAAGCATGCATTTGCAAAATGCATTGCAAATGCATGCTTTGCAGGGCTGTTGTGTAGCTGATCCCCCAGCCATCAGCAACATTGTTGCTCTTTTGAACTTTTGCTTACTTGGGTATCCAAGTAAGCACTGTTGTCTGGCCAATCACAGAGCAGTGCTATTTTTTGAAACTGCTGTCTGTAGGGCCAGAGAACCTTTTTAAGGAGTCTGCCTGGCTGGACTGCTCCATTGCTGCTGTGTTGGTGTGTGTTGGTGTGAGACATTGTGCTGTGCTGCTGGCTGGCCCTTGGCCTCAGCTACTGCTGCTCTCTCACTCAGCCTTACCAGACTTCCCTGGAGTAGAGAGGACAAGGTAAGACAGTCTTGGGGTTCTTGTTTTTATTTTAGTTGGTAAAAGGACTTTTAAGACTTTACTTATCCAGATTTGGGTGGTGGTGCTTATTTGGGGTTAGGGGGTTAGGGGTTTCTGCTTGGGGAGGGGGCCTGGGGTGGGGGGGGTTTTGCCAATTTGCCCATATCTTACTTTAGTTAGAGGACTTTTAAAAGTGCAGTATCCTTTTACTTTTCCTGATTTGGGTGGCTTGGATTTCTTGGGGTTAGGATGAAGGGTTTTTTTTGGGGGGGGGGAGTGATATCGTTTGAGGTGTAACAGGAGGGGTTGGTAAAGTTCCTGTATTGTTAAGTTTTTTACTGTTTTAAAAGGATTCTGTGTTTGATTTGTTGCTGCTGTGTTGTGCTGCTGTTGTTCCTTTTCTCTTCTGGTTCTGGTTCTTGGGGGGGGGGGGTGTTGTTGACTGATTGGGCCTGAGGTTTCTTATTGGTGAAAAGGCCACTTTTTTAACAGTTGAGTTGCTTGGCCTTTTCTGACTGTGCTGATTTTGTTTTGGTTTTTTTTAAATTACCTCTGGTTGGTTTGGGGGTTGGTGAGGGGTGTGTGGGCTGTGTGGGCTGGGTCACTTTCATGTTTTTATAGAATTATTTTGGAGTCTGTGTGTGCTTTCGGTTTGGCTAGGGCCACTAAATAGGCTGCCCCACTAATAAGGGTGTTTTTAGGGATTGTGTTTTTTGAAATGAAAAAAAAATCCAGTTTAGGGCTTTATCTCCTTTCAAAAATCAAATAGGCCAGATAGGGGTGATTTAAAAAGATTTTAGGTTTCTCATAAAAGGCAGCATGACTACTAGGCCACATCAGGCTCCCTTTTAAAGAGACTAGGGTTGCAGTGCATCTTGCTTTCAGCCAATGAAAGATGGTGCATCCTTATATTTCCATAGGGTAAACCACAGCTTCTCTCTAGTTATAGGGGACACCTGATTTCTAGTTTGCAAGGAAATCAGGTTTGTCCCAGGATATAGTTAGGATAAGTTTAACTAGGAGGAAATAACAAGGATTGCCTTCATCTCAAGGTAGCCTTTTAAAAACTGTAGCCAGGTAGAGGCAGGATCACCTAGTCTCCTAAACTTTACCAGACTACTACTACCCCAACCCAAAGAGGGACAGGTTAGGGACAAAAAAACAAACAAACAAGTTTTGGTGGGAGGGTTCTTAAAAAGAAGTCAGGGCACCTGTTGGTTCAGGGTACAGTGCAGTGAGTTAGGTTTGTAAAAAACCCCACTCTCAGTTCAGGTTCTGTGAGACTGGCCAAGGGTGACATGAGTGGCAGGCAGCAGAAGAGGGGCCCTGGGGGCAAGGCCAAGGAAAAGACTAGAGGGGTGGAGGGGAGGGGGAGGACCCAGGTTTCCCCCCCACCTGTGCGAAGGGCCACTCCACAGCCGCCTTCCATCACTCCAACCTCTGGCTGGAGTGTGATGAAGAAGAAGGCCCGCCTTGGGCCCTTCATTGAGGCTGCTGCTGGGGCACCCTCAGCAGAGGTGCCAGTAGGTGCTGGCATTGAGCAGGGGTCTGCTGCTCGGGCAGTCTCTCCTCCAGCTGATGTCACTCAGCCTCAGCAGCCGGAGGAGGGGCAGCAAGAGCAGCCTTCCTTGGAGATGAGCTTTGGGGACAGTTTTCTGTCCAAAACAATCACCCCAAGGAGGGTGCAGAGTGTCGTGCAGGAGATGGAGGAGAAGCTGGTTGATGAGGACCAGCCCCCTTCTTTGGTTTCTTCAGGCACCAGCAGTTCTTCAGGGGATGACCAGGAGTGGAGGCCACATGGGGTGGAAGGGGAAGAGATGGAGACACACAAGGTGCCTCCATCTCTGCCCACTTTCCCCCGGCGGCCAGCCACTCCTGCCACCCCGAGACACGATGTGTCTGCCCCGAGCACCTCAAAGGAGGTGGCTCCGGACACCCAAGCTGCCAGTCAGTTTGGGCATCCATTCACCCCCGAAGTCTGGAAGCATTTCCAACTTATGGAGGATCCACACTATGGTCAGTGCCAGCTGTGCAGGGCCCGGATCAGTCGTGGGCGGGACCTTGCCCACCTGACTCCGGAGGGGATGCGGAATCACCTGCGGAAGCACTACCCGGGGGTGCTTCTTAAGGGGCAGAAGCAGGCTGGTGCTGTGGTGCCCAAGCGGCCAACACCACCTAGCCAGGAGGTCTGTCCCATCGCAACTACCTCTGCTCTCCAGGAGTGTTCCATGGGAGTACAGGAATGCCAGGCATCTCTGCCGGAGATGTTTGGTGTGGGACGCACCTGTATGCCAAGAGGGGGACTCAGGCATGACAGGAGGGTGATCGCCTGGAACCTCGTCAGGTCGATCGCCCATGGGCTTCCATTTTCAGTGGTCGAGAATCCTGGGGTGCTAGGGTTGCTCGAGTACCTGATGCCCTGGAACAAAGTTCCTGCGAGAACCACCATTAGCAGGACCATTGTGCCAGCTGTTTTCAGGGCGACCAGATTTGTGGTGAAGGAGCATTTGTACCATGCTGCCGGGGGGACTGTTCATTTCACATCAGATATCTGGAGCTCCCAACATGTGTTTGAGGGCTATCTCTCCCTGACTGCACATTGGTGGCAACCCAGAGAGCTGGGGGCAGTGCAGTGTGGGGGTGACAGCAGTAGCGGCAGGAAGGGTCAGGGCCGCCAGGCTGGCTATTGCTGGGCCTTGCTGCACGCCGAAGCAGTTGACGTGCCGCACACGGCAGACACTCTCAGAGCCGTCCTCTCACGGCAATTAGAGGGCTGGGTAGACAGCAGGAACGTCGCCACGGGCTTCGTGGTGACTGATGGTGGCCCCAACATCAAGATGGCTGTCCAGCATCAGGGCCTAAAACGCTTTCCTTGTGTGGCCCACCTTCTCCACCTTGTGGTTAAGGATGCATTGGGCCAGACGAAAAACCAGGATCGTCGGTATCTAGCTGTAACCCATGAGTACCGACTTCTGCTCCAGAAGTGTCGGCACATCACGGGTCACTTCTCACACAGCAATACGGACTCGTATCTGCTGCGTGAGAAACAGACACTGACAGGCATGCCAGGGCACAGCCTGATCGGTGACGTCAGCACATGCTGGAACTCCACCTGTGCCATACTGGAGCGCAAGGTGGAGCAGAGAGCAGCCCTGGATGCCTTTGTCTCTGAGACAAGGGTCTTTCGGGATGAGAACCGTCTCACCCAAGAGGATTGGGTGGTCATTTCTCAGACTGTGGAGGTTCTTGGGCCCTTCAAGACCTACACAGAAATGCTCTTGCCTGACACGGCAAGCATCGCACTGGTCGTCCCCATGGTCCACGTGGCCCGTGAGGACCTGGCCTTGTTTCTAGTGCCAGCTCAAGGCCGTGCAGACATTCTTCCAGTGGTGCGCACCCTGGTTGTTAGGCTGCAGGAAGGGCTTGAGGCCCGCTTTCAGACTTTCATCCAGGATAAGGTCTACATGATGGTGACCATGTAGAGAAACAGCTCTGTGAGAACTTGTGGCTGACTCAAGGTCACATCAGCAGCTGCAAGTGGAGGAGTGGGGAATCAAACCTGGTTCTCCCCGATAGAGTCCACACACTTAACCACTACAATGGTGGACTCTGTCATTATACCTTGCTGAGGTTGCAAGGATGAATATGACAAGAAAAGGCAATAACAACTCACTGCAGAAGGAAGGAATGCTGAGCTTCAATGTCTGTGTGACTGTCATTACCCCCCCCACACCCCCCATAATTATTCTTCCTTATCTCCTTATCATGTGTAGGGGAGACAGCATCTGTTTTAGCTGTGGGGTGGGTGGAAAGACAGTAAGGGTGTGGGGTGAGTGAATGCCAAGAGTTAGAGGGAGGTGGGAAACCAGCAAAGGTGGAAGGTGAGTAAATGTGGGGGGAGTAGTGGAATGCCAAGGGTGCAGGGGTAGTTGAGAGAAAGAGGAGTTTGGGGATGGGTGGTAGTTGGAGGAGGTGGGGGAAGCTGTGGGGGGGGGGGTGAGTGGGAAGACACCACAGGTGGGGGGGAGCTAATGCCTTGACTTGGGTGGGTGGGTTGAAAGACAGCAAGGGTGGGGGGCACTCACCCAGAGCCTCTTTCTGGAGCCCTTTGTATTTTCCCCCACACAAGCCTGATTCCTAGTCTTTAATAATTTTACCACCCCTAAGTGTTTTGCCAGCAGCTTCACCAGGGGGAATCTACCAAAATTATATACAAAAGGTAGAAATTCTAATAACACATATTAATAACAAATGTTAATAACACATATTACTTTGTATTGTATATTTTGTATTATGTAATTGTATGTGAAATGTGTAGGGATTGTTCAAGTATTAAAGGTTCTTTTTCTTCTGCACCATTTGTCTCTTCACCTTCATTTTACCTTGGTGTGCCCCCCTTTCTTCTTCATGTTTTTCTATGGCAAAGAAATATCTTTAAGCAAAGTGGATGCCTTTTTTGTACAGTTATTCCCCAACCCTGAATTTGACTGCAAAAAAGATTGAGCTTTCATTCTCCTAATGTGTGTGTGTGTGTTTAAGCAATGCAACCTGGCATTGATTTTAATGAAAATTTCTTCAACTTCTGGCCTGAACTGGCTTGGTGGGCCGGGCTGTGCAGGTGCATGCTAACTTTGCCCTCTGACCATCACGTCTTTGCGTGTACACCCTCCAACCTGATCTAAGTCCAGGAAGTGTTTTGTTTTAGAAGCCCTTTCTTCAGCTTTTCTGCTTACCTGAACGAAATCACTTTCAAACATGGGGAAATATTTGAATAAACCATATTTTCCTCTTTGCAGCTGGCGCTGGAGGGGCCCCATTCTGGCGCTGAAAAAGCCTTTCTCATGCTGAGCTCTGAGGCCTGGAAAAGGCATCCTGGAATCATCACTGAAGCTGAGGAGGGAGGGGAGGAAAGCAGATCTCATACATTTGGCCCAAGTGCTGTTTGGGGGTTAATGCAAGCAGTTGTGGAACCACTGACAGCTCTTTTGCCTTTAAAAAGTGTGTTGGGGGTGGGGAGGTTTACGTTCAAGATAAGCAGGCTGGGTGGGAGAAAGTTTGAGCTAGGATTAGTTATTACTGTGCAGAAGGTTTGTTTGGGGAGGAGGCAGATTATAGGGTTTCCCGGCTCCAGGTGGGATCTGGGGCTCCCCCAGAATGACAGCTCATCTCCAGACGACAGAGCTCAGCTTCTGTGCTTCAGCCTTCGGTGTGGTGGCCCCTGCCTGCCACCATAGCCATTCACTTTTATTTAAATTAAATAAGCAAAGTCTCACCTGGATGTAGATTTGGTCCCCTATTTTCAAGGCCTAGCCTCAGGCCAGGAACACATGGCAGCATTCCTGTCGAAGTCAGTGTCTCTGAGGATGCACAGAGTGCCTTTTGCTCCCCACTGATCCATCACAACCAGACTCCAGATGTCTGGTTCTGGTAGAACATCCTCCAGGTCTTTCAGTTTGGCATCTAGGCAGATTTTGAGCCTCAGAACCTCTTCTTTTTCCTCCCCTCCCACCCCCATGTCACTCTCCTGCAGGTCTTAGACTGATTTCTGACTCATGTTGTCTGGCAATCAAGCTTCATCATCAAAGCCAATTTATGACATCACTATGGCTTTTGCCCTGACCTGGCTGGCCCAGGCTGGCTGGCCCAGGTCAGATCTCAGAAGCTAAGCAGGGCTGAGCCTGGTTAGTCCTTGGATGGGAGACCACTAAGGAAGCCCAGGGCTGCGCTGCAGAGGCAGGCAACAGGAAACCCCCTCTGTTCATCTCTTGCCATGGAAACCCTACGAGGTTGCCATAAGTTGGCTGCCAGCTCGACAACACTTCCCACCACTATTATCCAAATCACCACCGCCACTTTATGGTGCAGACATTTTATAGGCTGTGAAATTGAGGGTAGGAGAAATCATGTCTAGCACAAGAGCAAAACAGTTGGTTTGGACTCACGACACTTCTCTCACATCCTGACCGGTAAGATTTGGTGACAAAATGTCATCATCAAGGCCCCCTCAAGAGCCACCCAGCACCATGCTGTGGCTTCCAGCGTGTTGGAGCTAAAGAGAGAGGATACAGGCAGGGTCATATTGAGAGCCTTTCACGCCAGCCAGCTGTGCTCAGTAAGTCTCTCCAACAAAACGAAGTAGGAGCCCAGTAGCACCTTTAAGACCAACGAAGTTTTATTCAGAATGGAAGCTTTTGTGTGCATGCGCACTTCAGATGTCTGAAGAAGTCTGCATGCCCATGAAAGCTTCCATTCTGAATAAAACTTTGCTGGTCTTCAAGGTGCACCTGGACTCCTGCTTTGTTCTGTTGCTTCAGACCACCACGGCTGCCCCCCTGGATCTCTCCCCAACAAGGGACTGTTCTGTCCTCTGAACACCATGCAGAGCATGAGAGCAAAATCCACATTTTGCACTATATACAGACTCTGCCCAAACAGTGACTTCATCATTATGAAAAAAACTGAGAAATTTCCACTATATTGGTAGTGACAGAGAATTTAATTTTCTGGTAAGCTGAAGCAGAAAACGGGAAAATATTTAAAAAGCATTCTGAAATCCAGCTTTTCTTGTCTCTTGAGTTAATTACAATATATGGAGACGTGTTCCCAGAGGCAGATTCTTGTCCAGCTTGAAGATTGGCTTCCTGGGGTGTTGTGGAATTTATGGGACTGCACACACCAACTTGAGATGCCAGAGGGGTGCGTTCCTCTCTCATTTATTTACCACTAAAACCTCTGATGCATTTCCCAACACAGATTTTGTTTTACTGCAGAGTAAATTTTAATACATTAGATAACTAAAGAGTAGGATCCTTTTTACTGGCATTGGCTCCCTGCATAGAAAACTGTGCTGCTAATTCCACCCACGCAACTGAGTTATGAACTGCTTATTTTGCAAAGTCAGTCTTTTAACGTGCATCATTTGCACATACGGTAATAGTACAGATTAAAAATGCAGCTGGAGTCTTGAAGAGATGACTCAGAGTTGAAGTATGGAGTTGTGCCTCATCCATGAGATGGCGTGTGAGTGGCAGATTTCTTACATGTCAAGTGTGAGAGGCCTCTCTCCTGGGACCAAAGTTGGGAAGCAGCAGTTTGGGGTTGTGCCCATTTGCCATGGACAGAGCAACACATTGAAGCACTCTGAGGGGGGAGGGGCACTCCATCCCCCTAATGGTTTTCTCTCCAATCAAATCCCTCCCCCAAATGAGCAGTCCCTTTGAATGGCATGGGCCAGCTTCTGACCCTTTTTTTCCCTGGAAGGACAGGAGTCCCTAGCATGGTGCCCAAGGATATCATGGGCCTTTTCTACGGGAAGGGTGGGCTAAAAGGAAAATAAATAAATGGCACCCGCCAACAGCTTTCATGGTCCCCCACCCAAGAAAAAGAGTCAGGTGGTGGTTTTGCCCAGCAAGTCTTCTGATTGGCCACTGGAGATTAGATTGGCTGTATAGATTTTTTAAAATCTTGCTTTGGATCTTTAGGGTGTGACTGAAGGTGAGCTGTGGCTGGCTCCACCTTCCGTAGCACCCACCTCATGGCAGTCATTTGGTGGAGCTGCACACCATGCTGTCAAAATTCCAAAGGTACCTGTGGGCTCAAAAAGGTTGGGGAACCCTGTGATAGAGGCACTGGGATCTGTTTGACCTCTCAGCCTCAGCAGTTCATACACAGCAGAAATGTTATAGCAGAGGGGGGGGGGGGGGAAATCACCTCTGTTGCCTGCTATACCCTCCAGATGTGTATTTGCTGTTTTTATTCTCTGGAAAATCTCTTCCAGGGGCAGGCTCACACACCCCTTGACACATGATGCATTCTCTGAATAAATAATAATTACTAGGATTTTTGTTAATCTGCTTTTTTTGGCTCTTTCATCCATCAGCTGCAACCCAGTTTTAATAGACCCCCTCATATTATTTCCAAGGGGTCCCTTCGCCTGCCGGGCTCTAACCTTTCATCATCACTGCTGTTCTCCAGCCTCCTCAGACTCCCATCCTAAGGACACGTTTACTCTCGTGTCACGTTTCCATGTTGTGAGAACGTGGAGAGGGGGAATAATCTCTTTCCTCCTCTGGGTTTTCTACCAACAATTTTAATGCATAAACAAGTTATATGTAATAAGTAATGAGACAGATGTTTTATTCAGTGAGGGGAAAAAAAAGAATGTGTTCCATGCAATTTAATATAATGTAAATAATTTGCTCTGGTTTCTCCAGCTTAAAAAAAGAGCCATTTAGATGTACTTACATGCAAATGTTGTTGTGCAATTTTTTTTTAAAAGATTCTAATTTTCTCTGCCTGGCTATGGGAAGAAAGACTAGAGTAAATCTATTTTGAAAAGATTTTAGGAGAAATGCTGGGCAAGGAGATGCTTAGAAACTGAAGCTCATGTTATTTTATGGTAAAGTCAGGTGGTCAGCAAATTTGGAAAACGCAACAGTAGCCATAGGGCTGCAAAAGGTCAGCTGATACTCCAACGCCAAAGAAAGGTAATGCCAAGGAATGGTCAAACTACCACACCATTGCACTCATTTCACATGCCAGCAAGGTCATGTTAAAGATCCTACAAGCCAGGCTTCAGCAGAATGTCAATCGGGAACTACCAGAAGCTGAAGCTGGGTTTCAGAGAGGTCGAAGAGAACTAGAGATTAGATTGCCAACAGTTGCTGGATTATGGAGAAAGCACGGGAGTACCAGAAAAAAACATCTATTTCTGCTTCATTGACTATGCTAAAGCTTTTGATTGTGTGGATCACAACAAACTGTGGCAAGTCCTTAAGGAGATGGGAGTAGCAGCCCACCTCATATGTCTCCTGAGAAACCTGTATAAGGGTCAAGAAGCGTCAGAATGGGATATGGAACAACTGATTGGTTTAGAATAGGAAAAGGAGTTCGACAAGGATGCATATTGTCACCCTGCTTATTTAATTTATATACAGAATACATCATGTGGAATGCTGGCCTGGATGAAGCAGAAACCGGAATTAAGATTGCCGGGAAAAACATCAACAACCTCAGATATGCAGATGACACCACACTAATGGCAGACAGTGAAGACGACCTAAAGAACCTCTTGTTGAGGATGAAAGAGAAGAGTGCAAAAGCAGGCTCAAAACTCAACATCAAAAAAACTAAGATCATGGCATCCAGCCCCATCACTCCTTGGCAAATAGAAGGGGAAGACGTGGAAGTAGTGACAGACTTCACATTTCTGGGATCCAAGATCACTGCAGATGGTGACTGCAGCCATGAAATTAAAAGATGTTTGCTCCTTGGGAGGACAGCTATGGCGAACCTAGGCAATGTAATAAAAAGTAGAGACATCATCCTGCCAACAAAAGTCTGTAGAGTCAAAGCGATGCTATTCCCAGTAGTAATGTATGGCTGTGAGAGCTGGACCATAAGGAAGGCCGAGCGCAGAAGTATAGATGCTTTCAAGCTGTGGTGCTAGAGAAGAATCTTGAGAGTCCTTTGGACTGCAAGAAGATCAAATCAGTCAGTCCTAAGTGAAATCAACCCTGATTGTCCCCTGGAAGGTCAGATGCTGAAGCTCAAATATTTTGACTACCAAATGAGAAGGGAGCACTCCCTGGAGATGATCCTGATGCTGGGGAAGACAGAAGGCAAAAGAAGAAGGGGACGGAAAAAGATGAGATGACTGGACAGCGTTACAGATGTAACTAACATGAATTTGAGCAGACTTCGGAAAGAATAGGACTTGACTGTGCGACTGAACAACAACAAAGGAGGTATTGGGTTGCCAATCCCCAGGTCGGGGCAAGGGATCCCCCAGTTTGGAGGCCCTCCCCCTGCTTCAGGGTCATCAGATAGCAGTGGAGGGGGGGATATCTGCTGGGCACTCTGTTATTCCCTATGGAGACTGATTCCCATAGGGTATAATGGAGCATTGATCCACACGTATCTGGGACTTGGGTGGGGAGGCTGTTTTTTGAGGCTGAGGTCCAATTCTATGATCCCCCAAAGAAGGTGCCCCTATGCTTTATTATTTCCAATGGAGGGAAAACATTTTAAAGCTGTGCGATCCCTTTATATGAGATGGTCAGAACTTCCTTTGGAGTTCAGTTATGCTTGTCACAACCTTGTTCCTGGTTCCACCCCAATGTCTCCTGGCTCCACCTCAAAGTCTCCAGATATTTCTTGAATTGGATCTGGCAACCCTAAGATGGTACCATCTTGTGGGCTCCTGGGAACTAGATAGTGTTGGTACTTTGATTTGAGGCCATGGAGGAAGTTTCTGCAGAGGAAGCCAATGGCTAATCATCCCTGCCTCTCATTTACCTCAAAAGCTCTGTCTCTTGCTACCAGCAGATCCCTGGGCGCCTGGGAAACCATGAATAGGTGACTGGAGGCAGTTTGGAATGGATGAGGGCTAACTAGCTGGACCTTAATCCTGAGAAAACTGAGGTGCTATTTGTGGGGGGGGAGGTGTAATCTGGGAAGCGGGTTATCTGTCCCCTGTTCTGAATGAGGTTGCACTCACCCTAAAGGTTCATAGCCTGGAGGTGCTCCTGGATCCAGGTCTCTTGTTGAACAAACTGGTGGCCGCAGTGGTCCAGGGGTGCCTTTCATCAGCTTCTGCTGGTGATCCAGCTGTGGTCCTTCCTGGGTAGAAAGGATCTTACCATTGTGGTGCATGCACTGGTAACATCTAGATTAGATTACTACACTACTCTCTACATGGGGCTGCACTTAAAGACTGTCCGGAAATGACAGTTGGTAAATAATGGTGAGGCCAGAGAGTTGACTGGAGTGTGTCATAAGGACCCTGGCACTCCACTCTTGTTCCA
Source organism: Heteronotia binoei (assembly GCF_032191835.1). Taxonomy (NCBI): domain Eukaryota; kingdom Metazoa; phylum Chordata; class Lepidosauria; order Squamata; family Gekkonidae; genus Heteronotia; species Heteronotia binoei. Next base: position 102,001,268 of record NC_083232.1, on the reverse strand, counting down.
TCTACACTGTGCTTTTGAGCTCCATTCAGGCTGCTGGCATTGGCCTTTAAAGCCCTGTTGGAGCTTAAGGTAGGATCACCACCCTCAAAGCAGCATCGGTACATCTCCCACTATTACGATTGATCTCCAGATAACCAAGATCAGTTACTTATCCTGGAGAAAATGACTGATTTGGAGGGTGGGCTCAGTGGCATTATACTGTGCTGACCTCCCTTTTCTCCCCAAACCCACCCTAGCCAGGTTCCATCACCCAAATCTCCAGGTATTTCCCAATCCTATGTAAGGACCACTTTCTCCCATACAAACCTACCCCCCATCAGAAGCTGGAGGTGTGGTAACCCTCCCCCCCCCCGCCCCCACAAAGGCCCTACTTCATCCAGAGCTTTGGAGCTCCCTCTCCAGGAGGGGTTCATCTGTGTCTTTTGCCAGCAGGTGAAGATGGTTTTGTTTCATCTGGCAGACCCCCAATAACAGCGATCGGCCTTCTAGTTGTGTTGTTTATGCCTTTTTAATAGAATTACAGGCTTGGAACACTTTCCCTATGAAGAAAGGTTAAAACGCTTGGTGCTCTTTAGCTTGGAGGAACATCGACTGCGGAGTGACATGATAGAGGTTTACAAGATTATGCATGGGATGGAGAAGGTAGAGAAAGAAGTACTTTTCTCCCTTTCTCACTATACAAGAACTTGTGGGCATTCAATGAAATTGCTGAGCAGTCGGGTTAGATCAGATAAAAGGAGGTACTTCTTCACCCAAAGGGTGATTAACATGTGGAATTCACTGCCACAGGAGGTGGCGGCAGCTATAGGCATAGCCAGCTTCAAGAGGGGGTTAGATAAAAATATGGAGCAGAGGTCCATCAGTGGCTATTAGCCACAGTGTGTATATATATGTATATATATATTGGCCACTGTGTGATACAGAGTGTTGGATTGGATGGGCCGTTGGCCTGATCCAACATTGCTTCTCTTATGTTCTTATGTTCTTATGAATTATTTTGAATGTATTTTAGTAGTTTGAATATTTTAAAGTTTTTCATGTTTGCCACCTTGTAGATCCTGGTTGGTGGAAAAGTGCATCGAAATCTTTAAATAAATAAATAAATAAAATCCCCCTGCTGGGATTGCTGTGAGTTGGTTGTAATCTGAGCACTTTTGTATGTAATCGTGAACATGGTTCAGTTTTAGAGCGCATGTATCGGTTTGTCTCACGGGAGACATTTTGTGCTGCTCCAAAGCGGGATGCAGTTGCGTTTCTTCCCCAAACTTGCTGCTTCAGCTTGAAAATCCCAGCTGACAATCCCGTCTGTTTCTGGGCTCCTTGTGCTGCGTTTCTTCTGTATGGCAGACATTTTATCTGTATTATTTCCACAGCAGTTGTGGATGAACAGTGTAGAAATAACCAATAAATGATATAAAGGAAAATATATACAGTATCCTGGGAACCCTGCAATGAAAAATTGGTGGAATGAAAAAGGTCAAAGTAATAGCTAAGAAAACAAAAAAGAAATAAAGGGCCTTCACACAGCCCTATTTTGCAAGCAGCAGTGTGCTTTATGTGTTCCCCAGTCCACCTAGCAGAGTGCTCTGCACGTGTTATATTGGGATGACTTCACAGTGTAGAAAAGAAGAAGAAATTGGATTTATACCCCGGCATCTCAGAGAGGCTTACAATCTCCTTTCCCTTCCCCTCCCGACAGCAGACAACCTGTGAGGTAGGTGGGGCTGAGAGAGCGCTCCCATAACTGCTCTTGAGCAGAACTAGGGGTGCCAAGTCCAATTCAAAAAACTATCTGGGGACTTTGGGGGTGGAGCCAGGATACTTTGGGGGTGGGGCCAGGAGACATTGGGGGTGGAGCCATGAGCAAGGTTGGAACAAGTACAATTGAACTCCAAAGGGAGTTTTGGCCATCACATTGAAAGGACTGCACACCTTTTCAATGCCTTCCCTCCTTTAGAAATAATGAAAGATAGGGGCACTTTCTTTGGGGGCTCATAGAATTGCCCCCCCTGTCCAATCCTTTTGAAACTTGGAGGGTGTTTTAAAGAAAGGCATCAGATGCTCAGATGCTATGCTGTAAATTTGGTGCCTCTACCTCAAAGAACACCCCCAGAGCCCCAGACATCCGCGGATCAATTTCCCATTATTCCCCATGGGAATCGTTCTCCTTAGGGAATAACAGAGTGCCCAGTAGCCATTTCCCTCCCCCCCCCCCCCCGGTTTCTAAAGCTTTCTAAGGGCCTCCAAACCGGGGAATCCCCTGCCTCCACCTGGGGATTGGCAACACCAAGAAAAACCGAGTAGTACAACACTCTATATTCTTAAAGATACATCACCAATTTACAGCCAAGTGTAACAAAAGCCAATGTCATAGAAAATTCTTGTATGGAAATCAAGTCCTCAGTATCGGTTGATCCTTGATGTGAATCCAGGGAAGGCAGCCATCCACGTGGCAATGTAGCACAACTGTAGTCCACAATACCGGTTTCGGACTTGCCTTTCTCAATTGTAGACTCAAGCAGCAATCAATGCATCACCGTTTCCCAATATCATCAGTTATTCATCAATGGGGACACCAGCACAAACTGTGCTTTGCAGGCACACTCTCATTACTGGTGACGTCCAAGGTGGACATGATGACATCATGCTACACTGAGGTTTCTCTCCTCCCCAAATCAACCCCACCACCTCCAGGCTCCACCCCCAAAATCTCCAGGTATTTTTAAACCCAGAGTTGGCAACCTTAACCTACTGTGTTAAGCAGGATCCCAAAAGCCCCATACAAGAGCAAGGGGCCAGAGTCCTTGCAGGAACACCTCAAATATTGTACAACCCACAAGTTAAGACCGGCCTCACAATCTGTGTCTTCTGAACCTTCATCTTCAGAGGTGAGGTGGTTGTTCTATACTCTGCAGTTAGGGCTAGTCAGGTTTCCTCAAGTGGTAGCAAATTACTGGAAATGCTAGGCTTTCACCTAGGAAACTGGTTTGGTGTAGTGGTTATGGGCAATGGACTCTAATCTGGAGAACCAGGTTTGATGCCCCACTTCTTCACATGCAGGCAGCTGGGTGACCTTGGGTCTGTCAAAGTTTTTTCAGCGCTATTCTCTCAAGAGCTGTTCTCTCCGAGCTCTCTCAGCCCCACGTACCTCAGGGTGTCTGTTGCAGGGAGAGGAAGGGAAGGTGGCATAAAATTTTAAAGAGCATAACAAACTCAATATTGAAACAAGCTATTGGACACAAGCAGTATAAAAGCTAACCATAAAACAGAAGCTGATCATTAGTTCTGAGTCGTGGCCCTTTCTTTCATGCCCAGAAAAATGCAGATAGCCACTTTGGGGTCGGAAGCAATTTTCTCTAGGCCAGTTTGGACAGGGATCCTGGAGGTTTTTTTTTTTTTTTGCCAATTTCTGGGGTGGAGCAGGGGTCACTGAGTGTGGGGGTGGGTGGGAGGTTTTTGTGAGTTTCCTGCATTGTGCGTGGGGTTAGACTAGGTGATGCTGGAGGTCCCTTCCAACTCTATGATTCATTAAGAAGCTAATAAGCTGATTTTAGGATTTAAAAAGCTGCTTCTAGTTCCTTCCTGAAATTTAATTTCACAGTGCTTCATGTGATTCTCTTAGCACTTCTCCACATCCCTTTCAAATTCTCTTGGCTTTTCAGAAATTTTCTTCCCCCTACGGCTGTAGCATAAAAAAACCCACAGGTGTCTATAAAGTCCAATCCAAAGACACTGGGAATTAATGTGTTTTAAAATGTAATAAAAGACAGGGAGGCATGGGGAATAATATCTCTCCATCACCAAATGCAAACAAAATCTAAAGGGACATCAAAAGTGTTGAGAATATGGCAACTTGAACGTCTTTAAAAGTTTTGTCCCCTGAGGAAAGAGAAGGGGCTGCGGAACTGTTGAAAACCACCAAAGGACAAAGACAAACAGGAATATGGGCAAGATTTGAGTTCAGCAGCACAACAGAAACCAACAAGAGTTTCATGGATTGTGTTTTCCAGAATCAAAGCTCTCGTCAGACACAAGTAAAAGAGAGGTGTGGTAGAATGCCCCTGCTCTGCCCTGCCCTCCTAGGTGTTTTTCCACACCTGGAGGGGCATTTCTTTCACACTCAGGGTAGCTTGCCACCACCTGACATTTTGCCTGAATTGCTCATGGGGGGCGGGGGGGGGGGTCAGGACTCCCAGCTTCTCTTCCAAATTCTGAGGTCTTGCCTCAGTGTCTCCTGCTGCTCAGCTCCTGGTCACTCCCAGAGAAATGGCCACTTGCCAACTGCCTGCCTCCACCTGGCTTTCCTTGTAAAATAGCATGTCCAAGATGGTGGAGGTCTGTGTTGTACAGAGAGCCACTCCCAGCACCCAAAGTTATGATGTATTTGTTAAAAAGAAAATGTTTCTTTTCTTTGAATAGCACAGCACCATATCGAGCAAGGGTTACAAAGGGCGTTTTTGCACTGACAATCGGCAGCGACGCCCCTCTTCACCGCGCAGGATCTGCACAGATTTCGCACTAATTGCCGCAGAGCACCCGGAAGAGCCAGAAAGTCCCGCGGCTTTTGCGGCGCAAATGGAAACTGGTTTTGGGCGGTTTCTGTTTGCGCCGCAAAAGCCACGGGACTTTCTGGCTCTTCCGGGTGCTCCGCGGCAATTAGTGTGAAATCCGCGCAGATCCTGCGCGGTGAAGAGGGGCGTCGCTGCTGATTAAGGTCAGTGCAAAAACGCCCAAAGAGAAATGGGCAAAAATGCAAATCCTCTGTCCCTTTAGGACAATTTGGTGTAGTGGTTAAGTGCATTCCTCCACTTGCATCTGCTGGAATGGCCTTGGGTCAGCCATAGCTCTCAGAGTTGTCCTTGAAAGGGCAGATTCTGTGAGAGCTCTCTCAGCCCCACCCACCATACAGGGTGTTTGCTGTGGGGGGAGACGGTTAAAGGAGATTGTGAGCTTTTCTGAGACTCTGAGATTCAGAGTGTAGGCTGGGATATTCACTATTTTCAAATTCAATATTTTCTTCTCCTTCTCTCTATGCATGCCCTATCAGATGTTAAAATACAAGACAGGCTCCTATAGAACCATGGGGTGACATCACATCATGAAGTTTTCTTGGCAGACTTTTTACGAGGTGGTTTGCCATTGCCTTCCGCAGTCATCTACTCTTTACCCTCAGGAAAAGGACCCTCCTTCCTGTGGCAAGGAGGTTTTAGTTGATCTGTTCCTCCACCCTCTGACCCAGCCAGGACAGGTCAAGGAAGCCTTTCCTGCAGCTTCTTCCTAGAGATTAGTCCTGGAGCTTTGCTAGCCTGAAGTCCTCCAAACCTCTGTTTCCTGCTAGGAGAAAGCGAAGAGCTTGACACACCCGTTATCTCTCCTGCCAGATCTATTCACATTTTAGTGAAGGTGAGTTGATGTGTGTTTGGGAAGCCATTTCACAGACCACCCCACCCCCCCTCCCCATGCCTCTGGCCTGTTTTCTGCCCAGAGGGGGGTGGGGCTGTTAGAATGCAAAGCAGAGGTTTGAGGGAAAAGAAAAATGAATTTTTTCATGGGACATTATACCCTGAAAATCTTGCTGGTCTCTAAAGGTGCTCCTGGCCTCAAACATAACTGTCCTCTTGCAACCCAACATGGCTTCTGTTGGTAAATTCATGTTTAATCTGTGAAATGATGCAGGGTACAAACCAGTGAAGGATGTTAAGGACTCTGATTTTTACCTAAATGCTGAAGCTTTTGCAAGAGTGAAATGTGTCTCACAAACTACTGCAGTGCAGTTCTTCCTTGAGTCGAGGCATCTCTGTTCTGACCCTTCTGTTTCCTTGCCCTTTTTTAATGAAATGCTGGTATTTCCTTTAATCTTTCCTCACAATTTGCAAGAATGCTCATGAGACTATCTGTCATCTTCTTTGCTTTAAACTACCACCTCATCAAAGCATATTTTGGTTTTAAAGAATTGCAGCACTTTTATCCTCACCTGAGAGCGATCAAAGGCCTGTAATAGGAATGAGAAGAGAGCCTGTGAAGCAAAGTATAATGGCCAGAGCTTGTTGTCAATAAAGATGGCCAGCTAATAATGCACAGGGGTGCTGGAAACATTCCGTGGGCAGCCGGAATCACTCCTCTGCATACCCCCTTTCAGACAACAGAATGCATGTGCTGGGGCCTCCACAAAACCACCACCTGGTTCCTCTCTTTTGAGGATGAAGAGTCATCTTCTCACAACACCCTGGCTCACCAGTTATGAACTCTCTGGTGGAAGAAGGCATGTCCCCCGGTTTCTCCCCTTGCAAACTCCCAGCATTTCCAAAGGCGTGCCTCAGGCATGTAAGGTCTTGAGGTCATCTCCTATCCGAGAGCATCCTGGGCTCAGGATTGAGGAATTCCTGGAGGACTGGGGTGGAGCCTTTGGAGAGAGCCAGTTTGGTGTAGTGGTTAAGTGTGCGGTCTCTTATCTGGGAGAACCGGGTTTGATTCCCCATTCCTCCACTTGCACCTGCTGGCATGGCCTTGGGTCAGCCATAGCTCTGGCAGGGGTTGTTCTTGAAAGGGCAGCTGCTGTGAGAGCCCTCTCCAGCCCCACCCACCTCACAGGGTGTCTGTTGTGGGGGAGGAAGGTAAAGGAGATTGTGAGCCGCTCTGAGACTCTTCGGAGTGGAGGGCGGGATATAAATCCAATATCTTCTTCTTCTTCTTCTTCTTGGAGGGTAGGGTTTGGGGGCCTCAGCGGGGTACGATGCACCCTCCAAAGCAGTCATTTTCTCCAAGGGAACTGACCCCTGTTGTCTGGAAATCAGTTAATCATCAATTATTAAGCATCAATCAATCCTTTATTGGCATATAAAATGAATAAGATGGTACATAAAATACAGATTGGTATTTAATTACAGTTGGATAAATATACCATCAAATTGACTTTTTATATCTTCCCGTAGTGTAGTTTTATAGCGTATTGCAAAATATAGCCACCTTCTCAGTTATATCCAGAGACAAGTCATTCAGGATAAAATATGTTTTAATGGGGTGAGAGAATCCCATCTTATTTACCAAAGTAAGGTTTCAATATTTAGTACGACTGGGCAGGATCTAGTCATGGGCAATTGTGGAGAGCTGGTGTGATGTAGCAGTTAAGAGTGTAGATCTGGAAGACCTGGGATCAGATCCCTCGTTGTACCATGGAAGCTTGCTGTGATCTTGGGAAAGTCACATTCAGCCTGGCCTACCTCACAGGGTTGTTGGGAGGATAAAATGGAGGAGGGAGGAACGCTATGAGCCACTCTAGGTCCTCACTGAAGAGGAAGGAGGGGTGCAAACTAATTAAATAAACAGAGGTAGGAGATGCTGGTGTTTCCACTCTAGGAAAGGTGCAAAGGTTGGACAGCATTTAGTGCTGGAGTTTTTTTGTTTAGTGAAATTGTTTACTTTTCCTCTCCACATGACTGGGTTATGTGAGAAGGATGAAGAGGATAACTGTCACACTATCTTGTCAGTTATTTAAAATTGTCCACTGCTGTGTAGGATGCATCTGATCCAATTGGTCCACCTCTAATCCTTGCCTGTCTTGCTCATGACAGGAGCCTTGGGTCTGATGCAGAAAGAGTGTCGCAAAAGCTCCTGCTGGCATATACCCTGTTAGTCTTTACGGTGCCATCACTGCTGCACCAGCTACACTGGCTCCTGGTGGAGTATTGAGTCAAATTCGAGGTTTTGGTTCTGACCTTTGAGGCCTTGAGTGGTCTTTGAGGCCTTGAGTGGTAGCTGCAGAACCGTCTCTTCTGTTATGTCCCTGGAAAAGCATCACGCTCTACTGACAGCAACTTGTGGGTGCTCCCTGGCCCTAGGGAGGTCCGGCTGTCCTCCACCAGAGCCAGGGTGTTTTTGGTCCTGGCCCCGGCCTGGTGAACTCTCTCTACCCAATGACATTAGGACTCTCATGCAATTCCTCAGGGCCTGTGAGGCAGAGATGTCCTGCCAGGCCTTTGGTTGAGGGCAGCAATGGTCTACCATCAGCTGGCACCTCCCCCCCCCTTTCTCTGGGCCTCCACCCAGATGCTTTGCAAATCCCCTTCTCATACGACACCGGGTAGGCCAGAATGTGTATAAAATAACATATAGGAAACCATCTGGGATTTTTTTTTTTGAGAAGTTTTACTGTTAATGTTTTGTGCTGTTTTTAGACTATCTATTGTTTTTATGATATGCTTTGCACATCACTCAGAGCCCAGCTTGCCAGAATGTGGCCAGAAGATCCATTTGCCCTGTGCCTCAAGGACTCCAAAAGGCTAGACAAAACATTTGTGTGTGTGTGTGGGGGGGGGGGAGGTTAATGCAAGTTATGTCTCACTTGGTGTGTATGTCTTGTGTTTCAAGCGTCATCACTTTTTATTTTCATTACGGCTAGGGGTTTTAAAAGCTAGAAGGGCTCAGAATCAATCTGGTCTCTGAGTATGTAAAAATTGCTGGGCCAAATATAAATACATATGTATTACCAGACTTTTCTTCCCAAAACTCTTTCCTAATCTTTCCATCATGGAATTTGTTTTCTTCAAATGAATTATAACTGATTTCCAGGCAACAGTGATCAGTTCCCCTGGAGATAATGGCTGCTTTGGAGGGTGGACTCCGGGGTATTTCCCCTCACTGAAGGCCCTCCATGGCTCTGTGCCCAAATCTCCAGAAATTTCCCAACCCAGAGCTAGCAACCTTGTGGGATTCCTGGATCAAAAGTGGCTCAGGCTTGGCTTACTATTACTAAAATATATTTACAAAACCTTTGACATAGGGTTGCCAGCCTACTGGGACTGGATGGAGATCTCCTGGGATTACAACTGAGCTCCAGGTAACAGGGATCAGCTCCCTTGGAGAAAATGGCTCCTTTTGGAGGAGGATGCTAGGAGACTGTACCCTCCTGAAGTGCCCCTCGCCTTCCCAAACTCCATCCCCAAATCTCCAAGAATTTTCCAGCCCAGAACTTGCAACTTTAGACATGGGGCATATCAACTTCAACCTGAGATATAAATCCCAAGCAAGATGAGTGTTGCCCTAATTAAAACACATACACACTAGATCATCAAGTATGTGAGACTCTATTCGTTGTGGGGTCTCAGTAAGAGTGTCAGACTCGGGCCTGGGAAATGAGGGTTCTGGTTCCGACTCGGCCATGGAAGCTCAATGGCTGGCCACAATCCATACACCCTCTCTTAGTTTAACCTACATCATGGGGCTGTTGTGGGGATGAAAGGGAAGGAGAAACATTCTGCTCCAAGCTTCTCAGAATGATCAGGTAGGAAAATCTGGATGCTGCCTAATCTGGATGGGTGTCACTGACAGCAGAGAGACAAAAGGTCATGAGGGTAGGTGAATTTAGCTCATTTGTAAAAAAAGCCCTGTATGAAACAATGGTGATGTCAGGGGGTGTGCAAATGACCTCATGCTGGGCTTTTTCCTACCAAAAAAGCCCTGTTGACAGTTATTTTGATGGTAGTAGGCTGTTTCCTTCTCCCTGGGCATCAGAAAGGGAAGAGAAGGACTTGGTGTGTGAGAGCCAGAGAGGAACATATTCTAACCAAACCAGTTAGCTGTTCTTTGCACCAAACTGTGTGGTCCCATTTGACATGTCTGTCATAGGATCTCCACTGTTTCCTATCAGAGCACTGACTTAATTGCTTTATTGGGGAAGGCAATGGCAAGGAAAAGGAAGGTCCCCTGTGCAAGCACCAGTCGTTTCTGACTCTGGGGTGACGTTGCTTTCACAACATTTTCACAGCAGATTTTTTACAGGGTGGTTTGCCATTGTCTTTCCGTCATTGACACTTTCCCCCCAGCAAGCTGGGTACTCATTTTACTGACCCCGGAAGGATGGAAGGCTGAGTCAACCTCAAGCCGGCTACCTGAAAACCCAGCTTCCGCCGGGGATCAAACTCAGGTTGTGAGCAGAGTTTAGGACTGCAGTACTGCAGCAGTTTTAACACTCTGCGCCATGGGGCAAACCACCCCATAAAAAGTCTGCCATGAAAACGTTGAGATGCGACATCACACCAGAGTTGGAAATGACTGATGCTTGCACAGGGGACTACCTTTACCTTATTACTTTACCTGGTTTTATGTAAGCACAGGTTCCGCATTTGCATGAATATTGTTCTCTCAGGGTATACCTGAAAGGCAAAAGCTTGTGCTCACTGGCAGGTAAGTAGGGAAGAGTGAAGGAACTGTAAAGGCAGAGGCTATGGCTGCTCCCTGTAATCGGTTTCCTATCCTGGAAGAAACAGAGTTAGAGTCTTCCTCTTGCAACTGACAGGAGGGGGCAGAGGTCTCACATTCCATGCACATACTTGCCATTAGGATGCCTGTGAGACAAAAAGAGGCAACAATCTCAGCCCTCCCCCCCCCCCAGGAAATCCCACTGGTCCTGCACAGGAGGGTTCAGAGGGCAGAGACTTAAAGCTTGACTCTCTTGGCAAACACACACACACACACTTTCGGAAATGAAATAGAGGTCAGTGAAGATAAGACTGGAAGACAAGTTAGTATCTGTTTGCCCTTCGGCTAGAAAATAGACTTGGTGAATTCCATTCATTTCTGCATGAGAGAGAAGTATTTGAGATCTTTCCTGGATTTAAAACTAGCTCAGGGTTGCTGTTTGCAGGTGGGTCAATGGCTCGGGGAGGTGGCATCCAGCCTCTCTGAGATGGGTTTGCCCTCCTCTTAAAATAACAGGTAAGAAGTTTGCAGCTGCAGGTGGTGTTACATCTGTCAGGGGTCAGAGCATTTCCCACGGAGGTGTCCTGCCAGCATCCAGAGCCTGTGGTGCCTTTCAGAAGCTTAGCCTGGGTCACCAGCTGTGAGCTCCCCTGGACAGAGACAGCATTTTCACGTTGTCTATGCTCTGGGCACATCTAGGCTGTGTTTTTGTAATGAGGTATGCAGGAGGCTGCCTTTGAAGACAACTTGAAACTCTAACGAGAGCAAAGTTATTAACTGCAATGCCCCAGATTGCTCACAATGGCTCTGTGCTGGAAGAGCTGCTCTGGCTGTTTTTAGGCACAACTGGAAATGCTGGGAAATTTCTTCCCCCACCCTGAATCTGCTCATTTTTGAGATCCTCTCCCAGCTTCCTCTGCCTTCGGAGACTACATTGAAAGCTTCTCTCTAACTTTCCCTCTCCCCTGGCTCTCTACTGGTTCCTGGCCTAATTACCCTGGCAAAATGAAGACGATGGAGTGGAAGATTTCCTCAATAGAACACATGCTTTATACTTAATCAGATCACTGGTCCCTCATAAGAACACAAGAGAAGCCCTGTTAGATCAGGCCAATGGCCCCTCCAGTCCAACACTCTGTGTCACACAGTGGCCAAAGAAACCCAGGTGCCATCAGGAGGTCCATCAGTGGGGCCAGGACACTAGAAGCTCTCCCACTGTGCCCCCCAAGCACCAAGAATACAGAGCATCACTGCTCGAGACATAAGAACATAAGAGAAGCCATGATGAATCAGGTCAATGGCCCCTCCAGTCCAACACTCTGTGTCACACAGTGGCCAAAAAAGCCCAGGTGCCATCAGGAGGTCCATCAGTGGGGCCAGGAAACTAGAAGCCCTCCCACTGTGCCCCCTAAGCACCAAGAATACAGAGCATCACTGCTCCAGACATAAGAACAGAAGAAAAGCTGGATCAGGCCAATGGCCCATCCAGTCCAACACTCTGGGTCACACAGTGGCCAAAAAACCCCAGGTGCCATCAGGAGGTCCATCCATGGGGCTAGAAGTCAGCCCCACTGACTCAAAGTCAGTCTTGTCTACTCAGGCTGGCAGCAGCTGTCCAGGGTGTCAGGCTGAGGTCTTTCCCATCGCCTAGCCTTTGGAACAGCCTCCCTGAGAAAATGAGCAAAGCCCCCCCCCTCACCTGCTGTGGTGGCCGAGGGATTATGAGACTGAATTTTCCATATTTTTAATAAAGCACTTATGGAACGGATGTGGGGGAAATCACTTGTCTCTCTTCAGTGAAGAATTTGAGGGAACTTGTGTTATAACATTACAACTGACAGACATACTGAATATGCTTTTAAAACATAAGGGAAATAAGACTTAATTAACATCCAAATGAGTTCCATATCTGTATTCTTCTATATTTAATGGATACACATTTTATCAGGCATCAGCCCAGCAATTCCAATGAACTTTTTATACAACTTTATTCATTTTTATACAAAGATCTGTCCACAAGCAGAATTCTGCAATAGTACATTTTTATTATATTAGTTTTGCTTTTAGGAATATCAGGATTTTATGCAGTAATAAACCACAATCCTGACCTCTACTTGCGCATAAGGGAAAGAGTTGTTTTTGCTTTGTCTTCAACCTGGATCCCACCATTTCCTTTGAGGCCCTAACAGTGCAAACCTGTGTAGAGTTACTACCTTATAAGGCCATGAACTTCAGGGTACTTTTACTGGAGTAACTCTACACAGGAATGTACAATAAGGCACCAAACAACATCAGCAAAGCACATCCAATATAAATATACAAGCAAAGTGGTACACATGAATAAGGTATTTGTATACTTACATACAAAGATTAGAAATGTATATATATTATGAGATGCCTTTCTCTTTCCACAGTTAAGTCCCCCCCACCCCAGCATCCAGCAGATGGACAGCTAGGGGGCAGGGCTTATTGTGGGGGACCCCACCTCCACTGGGTAGGGGGTCTGGCAACCTTCTCAGCATAGGTAGTTTTTTGGAAATGAAACTGTTACAAAGCAGGTCAAGCGATTGTCTTTGTTAAAACAATTTTATTTCAGTAACATATGGTAACAATCAATTCTTCACATTATTAATTACTTCTTTTTATCTATACCATATATTACTTTTCAAATCCCCCCTCCGCCTGTTACTTGACCCCCGCCGGTGTTATATACTTAAAATACTAATATTTAAAGGTACCACTAATAAGACAAAATTTTCTATTTTTCTTTCTTTTAAGACTTAATCATTATCAAAAATTGTCCAATGTCTTTTTACTTTCCACTCTTTTTCTATATAACTTCTAAACTTCTTCCACTCCAACCTAAAAGTTTCTAAATCATAGTCTTTTAAAATTCTTGTCAATTTGTCCATTTCACTCCATGTTATCACTTTTAAGATCCAATCCCATTTTTCTGGTATTCTCTCTTGCTTCCACAACTACGCATACAATGTCCTAGCAGCTGAGAGCAAATACCAAATTATAGTTCTATCTTCTTTTGGGAATTTTTCCATATATAATCCCAACAGAAAAGTCTGCAACTTTCTTGATTTCATATCCCAAGATCCTAGATATTTCTTGTTGAATCATCTGCTAATATTTTTTTGCTCTTTCACAAGTCCCCCACATATGGTAAAAAGAACCTTCATATTTTTTACACTTCCAACATCTATCTGGCATCTTATTGTTTATCTTTGCCAACTTTTTAGGAGTTATATACCATCAATACATCATTTTAAAACAGTTCTTTTTAAGAACTCTTCCAAAGATATTCCCAAGTTTCCATCTGTATTTCTTTATTTACATTAATTGCTCACTTAATCATTTGGGATTTCACTACTTCATCTTCTGTAGACCATTTCAAAAGCAGTTTATATAGTTTTGAAATTAATTTTTCATTATCTCTAAGCAGAACTATTTCCATTTCTGTTCGTTCTTTTCTTAATCCTTCAGTTCTGATATCTTTTTCCACCAATTTATTTATTTATTTGTTACGTTAAGCTTATATCCCGCCCTCTCTGCAAGCGGACTCAGGGCGGCTCACAACATCACATTACTTCCATTAAAAACCAATAAAACATATAAAACATAATTACATATTTAAATTATTTAAATCATTTCATGGTGCTGTATTAATACAATACAGTATAGCGGTTCTGAAAGTTCGATGGTGACCATCAGTACTCTGCATGGAGCTCTATATAATGTCCAGTGGCAGCTGTCTCTCGGTTAAATGTCGAAGTCCTGTCGGAATAATTATTCAGTCCTACAGGCCCTGAGGAATGTAGACAGATCCCGCAGGGCCCTTATGGCTTCCGGGAGAGCGTTCCAGAGTTCTGGTGTTGCCACCGAGAAGGCCCTGGTTTGTGTCGTACGCAACCTGACTTATTTTGGTCCAGGGATGGACAATAGATTTTTCGTCCCTGAACGCAGTGCTCTCTGGGGAATATGCGGAGAAAGGCGGTCCCGCAGATAGACAGGTCCCTGACCATAAAGGGCTTTAAAGGTCAACACCTAGAAACGAACCTGGAACACAACAGGAAGCCAGTGCAGCTCTTTCAGCACCGGCTGAATGTGCTCCCATCGAGGGAGTCTCATTAACAGCCGCGCCGCAGCGTTCCGCACTAGCTGTAGTCTCCGGGTTAGCGTCAAGGGTAGCCCCATGTAGAGAGCATTACAGTGATCTATTCTTGAGATGACCGTAGCATGGATCACCATTGCTAAGTCGTTGTGCTCCAGGAATGGGGCCAGCTGCCATGCCCGCTGAAGGTGGAAAAAGGCGGATCTAACTGTGGCCGCTACCTGGGCCTCCATTGTAAGGGAGGACTCAAGGAGCATGCCCAAGCTCCTGACTTTAGGGGCCGGTATTAATGGCATCCTGTCAAGAGCCGGCAGATGAACCCCTCCCCCTGGACCACCCCGGCTCAGATAGAGAAACTCCGTCTTCATCAGATTCAGTTTCAGTCGGCTCAACCTGAGCCATGAAGCCACGGCTTGAAGGGCCAGGTCTAGATTTTCCAGGGTACATTCGGACTGGCTGCCCATCAATAGATAGAACTGGGTGTCATCTGCAAATTGATGACAACCCAGTCCATACCTCCTGACAATCTGGGCAAGGGGGCGCACCAAGCTCTTTATTTGTTGCATTTGAAACCAATCATATTTATTATTCAACTCTTTCGCAGTTTTCAGCTCTATTTTACCACCTTGTATTTTTAATAGCTGATTATATGACAACCACTTTTCTTCACCTGCTTCAGCTGTTATTTTTATCACTTCTGCTGGCACTATCCATAATGGTTGTCTCTCATCTCCATATTTCTTATATTTCATCCACGTATTCAACTAATTATTTCATATATAATGGTGAGAGAAAAAACCATCCATCTTTTTTTCCCCATAGTACATATAAGCGTGCCAGCCGAATTTATTTCCATGACCTTCCAACGCCAAAAGTTTTCTGTTTAGTAGCATCACCCATTCTTTTATCCACACTAAGCAGACTGCTTCGTGATATAGTTTTAAATCTGGTAATTGGAATCCTCCTCTCTCTTTTGCATCTGTTAAAAAATTTCATTTTAATTCTTGGTTTCTTCCCATCCCACACAAATTCTGAAATCTTCCTCTGCCATCTGTTAAACTGTTTGCTGTCCTTCACAATCGGAATAGTTTGAAATAGATGCATTATTCTTGGTAAAATATTCATTTTAATTGCAGCTATTCTTCCCAGCAATGACAAATTAAGTTTATTCAATTTTATCATATCTTCATCGATTTTACCCCATAGCTTCTCATAATTATTTTTAAACAAATCAATATTCTTCATTATTATCTCCACACCCAAATATTTTACCTTCGAAGTAACTTCACAACCCGTTAGTTTTTGTAACTCCTTTTGTTTACTTACTTGCATATTTTTACATAAAATTTTTGATTTTTCTTTATTTATATAAAATCCCACCAGTTCTCCATATTCTTGTATTTTAGCTAACAGCAAAGGTGTTACTTGAGTGGGGGTTTTCATTTATAAACATTATATCATCTGCAAATGCTCTATATTTATATGTAAATCCTTTTATTTTTAATCCTTCTATTTCTTTGTCTTTTTGAATTTGCATCAGTAAGAATTCAAGTGTCATTATAAACAACAATGGAGAAAGCAGACACCCTTGTCTTGTACCTTTACTAATTATCATATCTTCTGTAAGGTCTGCATTTATACATAGCTTTGCACATTGTTCAGTAAATATTGCTTTTATCATCCTTATAAAGTCTTCTCCCAACTCCATTTTCTCCATAACTGCAAACATAAAGTCCTAATTTAGATTATCAAATGCTTTCTCTGCATCCGCAAAGAATAATGCTACTTCCTTTTCTCAATGTCTTTCATAATACTCTACAATATTTACAACAGTCCTAATATTGTATCTTATCTGTCTTTTGGGAAGAAACCCCGCTTGATCTTCCTTTATAAAATTTGTCAAATATTGCTTAAGTCGTTCTGCCAGTATTCTTGTATATATTTTATAATCATTATTCAATAATGAAATCGGTCTATAATTTTTTACATTCGTGACATCTCTATCTTCTTTTGGAATTAACGAAATCACTGCTTCCTTCCCTGTATTTGGTATTTTACCTTTTAATCTTATCATGTTCATCAATTTTTGGAGTTTTGGTATTAATTCCTCTTTAAAGGTTTTAAAAAACTTAGCTGTATATCCATCTGGCCCAGGTGCCTTTCCAATTTTCATTGCATTGATTGCTGCTTCAATCTCTATTCTTTCAATTGGCGCATTCAAAACTTCTTTCATATTTTCTGTTAAGGGTGCTATTTTAATATTTTGTAAATACTGTTCCATCTTTTCTTTCTTTATTTTAACACCTTTAAATAATTTAGCATAATATTTAAAAAATTCTCTTTTTATTCCTTCTTGATCCACCATTTCTCTTCCATCATCCACAATCTTACTAATAATATTACTTTCTCTCTTTTTTTTTAATTGCCAGGCCAGGTATTTTCCAGGTTTATTTGCTCCCTCGAAAGACTTTTGCTGTAATTTTTTCAAATTCCATTCAAGTTCTTTATTTAACAAATATCTCATTTGTGTTTGCAATATTGTAATCTCCCTCATAATTCTTTTTTCCCCTGGCCTTTTCTTTAATTCACTTTCTTTTTTCTTTATTTCATTTTGAATGTCCAACATCTGTTTATCTTTTGCCCTCTTATCTTTATTATTCAATGATATCAATATTCCTCTCATTACTGCCTTATAGGCATCCCACATCATCTGGAATTCAATATCTTCTCTGTCGTTTACTTGAAAGAAAGTTTTGGTCTCGTTTTCTAGAGATGTCACTATTTCTTTATTCTGTAATAAATCTTTGTTTAAGCTCCGTCTTTTTGATTTTTCCCAAAGAATTTGTAATCCATATTATTGGGTTATGATCAGCTCCTATTTTAGGCAAAATCTCAATTTTCTTTGTTATAAGGCTCAAATCTTTAGTGCCCCACAACATGTCAATTCTAGAGAAAGAATTATGTCTTGCTGAAAAAAAGGTATAGTCCTATACTTTAGGATTAAATTTCCTCCATATATCTTCCAAAGACTTCCGGGGTAGGAAAATGCCGAGCTGAGCTGCTTCTCATTAAGGCAGCAGGCTGGAACTTCTGTTTGGGGCAGTGGAAGGCAAACTAATGCCTACTGCCTACTTTTTTCAGTCAGAGATTAGTCCAAGATATGCACAGAAAACTTTGAGGAGATTTACCTTGGCTAAAAGGGAGTCCCGTGGGGGGGCTCCTTTGAGGGGTCTCCAGAGAAGAGTTGCATTTTCATCATTGGCAGAAATTTACAGAGTCATTTATTTGACATAAGCTTGACAGAATCCTAACCTTCTTGGACATTACTAAACATCTAAAGCTATACAAGACCAGTGTGGATCTGGATAACTTGCAGAAAAGGTACAGATTACTTTCATTCTGGGACTATTTAAAGTTAAACAGAATAAATTCAGAAGGTGGGAAATGGAAATCTAGAAAGCTTGAAAGAAGAAGGGATGAAGAGGTGAAATTTGGATTTTTTTAAGTTTAAAGGACAGTGCTAAAAAGTGAGAAGGAATTTATTGTTTGGTCTACTTGCGGTTTTGAAAAAAGGGCACCATCGTCACAGACCTGCAGCATATACAGTTAACACAGGAAGTACGTCAAGTATTATGATATCTCCCTACCAGCGAAAACAGGATTTGGTGGCAAGTAAAGCAGGAAGTATCAGATGAAAAGCCTACTCTAGGATTATAATACCATAGAAAAACATTGGTGGCCATTACAAGGAGGTCAAATTAAAATAATATTTTTAAGGTGTTCGGGACATTAAAAAATGTTGGAAATAATAGAGGTGGTGATGAAAAGATAAATACTATTGGACATTATTGTTAACTATAGACTTTAAAAGCTTTTAAAGGAAAAAAGAAAAAAAAATTAAAGGGAAGTAGAAAGTCATTACCGTCATTTTGAAAGAAATAAAAACTTTAAAAATTAATATCTCAGCCTCTGAGGAAGGCGAAATTAGGCTTGTTGGAAAAAGCAATCTCTAATCTTTTGAACCTGATAGTTAAATTTTAAATTGGTGAGAACAAAATTTTTGATGTTTTTAAATGTCAGAGCATAAGCAAACCCATACAAGGGCTACTTCTCTAGAGAAATGCAGGAACAATTAGAGGCCATGGAGGCTAGAATGATGAAAGGTATGAAAGAGATGATAACTGCCTCAAAGAAAGAAATTATAGAAGAGATTAAAAAAGACAATGAAGATCTCAGAAATGAGACTGAGGAAACATCTAAGAAAGTGCAGGAAGTAGAAGGGAGAATGAAATTACATGATTCCACCTTGTTGAAAATACAAGAAAAAAGTGGCAATCCATGTCTGCAAATTGATGGAGACTCAGATATGTCTGAGAGAAGTACCTGAAAAGGAAGAAAGTGACCTGAAAGAATATATAATAAAGATAATTGTAGAATTTTTGGAGGAAGATCCTGAAGGGTCTAGAAATATGTATGAGTATATGTATAGAGTGAATTCACTTTATGCCAAAAAAAATAATCTACCAAGAGATGTGGTCATAAGATATATGACAAAGGAAATGGTGGGAAAGATCATGAACAAAATTTTTGAAAAGACATTGATAGTGGCAGGCAGCAGAGTAAGAATCATTTATTTTATTTATTTATTCTATAACTTATATCCCGCCCTTCCCATAAAATGGCTCAGGGCGGCACACAGCAAATGATAAACAATAAAACAAAGTGCAGAATTATTACATTTAAAAAGTCAAAGCATTTAAAAATCTAAAAACCTTAAAATCTTAACATTAAACTATACAGTATATTTCACTGAAATCATGAAGGAGTTACCAAGGCAAGTGATAAATGACAGAAGAACATACAAAAAATTGACAGAGAAATTACAGGACAATGAAATGAGGTATAGATGGATAATACCTGAAGGTTTGAGCTTTGAACTTCAGGGAAAAAGAATTACAATTACAAATGAACAGGAGCTGCGTAGATTTTATGAAGAAAATAAAGAATTTGCACCATGATGGATTACAAATTATCTTGGAATGTAAATGGACTAAATTCACCGCAAAAAAGAAGGGCAACATTTCATTGGATTAAAAAGCAAAATTGTAATATAGTTTGTCTACAAGAAGTACATATCTAGCAAAAGGATTATACATTTTTATGGAATAAACAATTGGGATTAGAATTTCATTCCTTGGCTGAGCAGAAGAAAAGGGGAGTGATTTTTTATGTTAAACAGGAATTGGATCTGAAATTAGTATTTAAAGATAAAAATGGAAGATTTGTAGCAGTAGAAATAACATTGAATGGGGGGAAAAAACGTTATTATTGGGACTGTATACACCAAATGGGGTGAAGGATGTATTTTTTAAAGATATTACACAACAACTTGATGAATTGACATATGATCAAGTTTTGATACTGCGGGACTTTAATGGAACAATTCAGAATGTATTGGACAGATCTGGACAAAAAAAGAATAATAAAAAAGGAAAATTGCCAAAATCTTTTTTTGAATTGGTTAAACAAGAAAATTTGGAAGATATAAGGTCAAGCGATTGTCTTTGACTTGACTCCCTCAGAAAAGAAAGCGCTCAAAAGAATTGAAGTGCTTTAATTCTTCCATCCAAAAGATTGTGACAAAAAGAAAGAATCCATTGTAAGCTGTTAGAGATGTAACATTTTGCAATGATCGATCTGAAACGTGAAGCTGATTTTGTGAATGAGCTTGTTTTTGACAAAATGACTTTGTGAAATGTGCTAAAGCTACCAGCCCCATCAGATGGATCATTTCCAGGAAGACTATTGTCACAAACTTTTGGGAGGAAGAACCTACACAGAATTTTATTGCTACTTCTATGAAGCTGTTCTTATTCTTTTGAGTGTTTTATTTTCAAAGAAGACCTAAAGGATCCTTGAACAATTCAGGATTGGCAAGAACAACTACTAGGAATTGTGGTATCAAGTCACTTCAACGGGAAGGGGGATCGTTATCCAACAGATACAGAGACTGTAGGATTGTTTCTATATATTTGATATTTTGGGAGGAGTTCTATACCTTTTGATAGAATTTATAAATGTTTGTGGTTTGAATACTTAGTATTGGAATACTGAAAACAACCTTGATAATAATAATATATGCATTTAAGATATTGATTTCATCACGGTGCATTTGGGTATTTTGGGTTGAACCTTCAAGTGGGGCCTGTGGATCTCCTAGAATTACAATTGATCTCCAGTAGAGAGAGATCAGTTCCCCCAAAGAAAATGGCAGGTTCAGTGGATGGAATCTATGGTGTAATATACTTTTCCCTCTTTCCAAACTCTGCCCTTCCCAGACTCCTCCCTCCAATATCCAGGAATTTCTCACACTGAAGATGGCACCCCTAACTTATAGGTTGAAAGTCCTGAAACCCATTTGCAGTATCAGGATGCCTGGCCTATTTTGAAGGAGTGATTATCATTATGTACAAAGCAAAAACACTTCAAAGCCCGCAGGAGAGGCACTACTTAAATACAATTTGAACAACCAACATTAAAACAATTGCTTTAGACAAAAGTAACCTGCAGCAAGTTTGGCAGAATGTAATTAGTAAGTGTTTTCATTTAAGGATTCATTAGAAATTAAAGTCATCCAAGCAGTATCGCTGAAAGGTAAATGCCAGGGAATTTATTTGATAAAATCTAGTACTCCTTTTTTCAGTGCTCCCAACAATGAATTGCAAATTATTGATAAAAGAATGGAATGGGATGGTGTATGTTTTACCAGCACGGTCTTGTTCCAGATATGCTTAATGATAATATATCTTTTTAATGGCTCCTTTGTTATGGAGTGAGGAATCCTGCTATTAAATAGGGACAGTTATGGACTGAGACACAATTCTTGACACAGAAGGGAGCTTATTTATTTTTACAAAACTAATGCAATATGGAGGCCAAGTTAAGGAGAACTATGGTGCCACATGCTTGGAAGGTGGCCCAAGGAGTCTTAATAGGTACCCAACCCAGGGTTGCCAACTCCAGGCTGGGAAATACCTAAATATGTTGGGGGTGGAGCCTGAGGAGGGCAGGGTATGGGGAGGGGAGGGACTTCAGTGGGGTAGAATGCCGAAGAGCCCACCTTCCAAAGCGGCCATTTTCTTCAGGGGAGCTGATCTCTGACACTTGGAGATCAGTTGGAATAGCAGGAGATCTCCAGCAACTACCTGAAGGTTCATTAGCAAACAAACAAAAAACACAGAGAAGATAGGAATGGAAAAGCACAAAGCTATTATGTTGCAAAGCCTCAACAGCAACTTATATAAAAATTAATTATATTAAATATTTTAAATAAACATTGAAAAAGTTATAATTAAATATTCAAGTTTCTATAACGCTCCCAGTCAGAGAATCAAAAACACAAAGGAGAATCCAGAGAATCCAAACAAGTTCAGTTCCTTTCAATAATGTCCAATAAGACTCCATAATAATTCATAGTCCAGGTAATCCTTATGTAAATCTAAGTCCACTTTGGCCCAAACCACCTGGCTCCAGCTCACAGCAATGTGTAGACCAGTGATATTCCCAACCATGTTTTGCTGATACTTTGTCTAAGACATTCCAAGTTGAAAATCAGCAAACCATAACCACAAAATATACCACAATTTACAATAAAATTTCAACACTCAATGACCTGGAAGCCACCCTGCAAAACATACCTTAAGATTGATACAAATATCTCTTATAGAACACTTAATACACTGTCTTCTACCAAATTGTTATAATTTTCAAAGAACACACCTGCTCTAGTTAACACTGAAGGGGTTACCAGGTATATATACTTTAAATGAGCTTGCGTCTTGTTAAAGACACCATAGTCTTATACAATATGTATCAAAATATTTTTTATCAATATAGTAAAGCAAACAGTTTATTAAAATACATGACAGATCCCAATCACTGTTAAATTGATTTGATGAGAGAGTATTCAATTGAAAAATCCATTTCATTTCTTGCTGTAACTCTACCCACATCAGTGGAACTAAATGCATGGGGCAACTATTTACAAATTACAAAGGACTTTAATGAGTCTGGGTCATGTTTCATTGTCAGAAAGTGTTCCATCATAGGTGTATTTATCATGTGATTATAAAATTTTGAAAGATATTCCAACACACACAATTTAATAGGTTATTGCACCTCCAATGTGCATGGGCAAACCACAGCATATACAGTCCTTTTTGTGGAACATTTGTATAATTTTTAAGCACTATCTTAAAGTCTGTTATAGGATGAACATATTGTTTGATCTGCATACAAAAACTGCACACCAGACACCCACCACAATGATGGCGTCTCACTAAATTCCCAGCACTCTCATCCCCAGTTTTAAAGTCAGATTTCACAATAATGTCTTTTAAATTTTGGGTGTGTCTAAAGCTGATCTTAGGCGCCACTTGGCACTTGGGAATGTCACAAACCAGGAACCAGTATTTCTTCCATGATATTTTAAATGAAATATGACAGAGGGCAATACTGGAATGCATGGGTAAAATCTATGAGGAAAGGTTGAAGGAGCTGGGCATGTTTAGCCTGGAGAGGAGATGACTGAGAGGTGACCTGATCACCGTCTTCAAGTGCTTGAAGGGCTGTCAGATAGAGGATGGTGCAGAGGTGTTTTCTGTGGCCCCAGAGATTTGGACCATAACCAGGGCTTTTTTTCTGCCAGAGCCCTCAGGAGCAGAGCTCTCCCCCCCTCCGGGCTGGCCAGGACTCCAGCTGGCCTGACCTGCCATGAAGCAGCCACTTGCTCCCAGGTCAGGCAATGTGGCCTAATATGGAAATGAGCTCCTGCTCGGCTTTTTCTACAAAAAAAGCACTGACCAGAACCAACAGGTTGAAATTAAATCAGAAGAGTTTTCGGCTAACCACTAGGAAGAACTTCCTGGCAGACTGGTTCCTCAGTGGAACAGGCTTCCTCCTTGGGAGGTGGTGGGCTCTCCTTTTTTGGAGGTTTTTAAACAGAGGCTAGATGGCCATCTGACAGCAAGGCTGATTCTGTGAACTTAGAGGGGGAGGGATATTTGTGAATTTCCTGCCTTGTGCAGGGGGTTGGACTAGACGGCCCTGGAGGTCTCTTCCAACTCTATGATTCTCCTCAAGTGCATCTTTCTCTTTAACAGTCAGTTCTACTCACATTATCAGCCCTGGATTTAGCCTCTCACCACTAAATGCTTAGATCCTTGCCTGCCTGAGGCTCCAGAACCCCCTGCCTGGACCTACACAGACAGTATGAAAATATTTATGGTTGTTAGGGCCCCCCTGGATACCAGTGGTAGATTTTTTGGGGGGGTGGGGGGATAGGGTTACCAAATCCAGGTTTGGAAATTCCTGGAAATGGAGCCTACCTGGGGTTCAGTGGGGTCCAGCCCACCACCCACGGCATCATTTTTCTCCAGGGAAATTCACCTCTTTAGTATGGAGATCACCTGTAATTCTGGAGAATCCCCACGTCTTACCTGGATGCTGGTATCCCTAGCAAATAATTTGTGCTGTATCCTTTTGCTTGTCCTTTTTGATATTTTTATATATATATGATATGTTTATATATATATATATATATACATATATATATATATATAATTATATATATATATATTTTATATATATATGATATGTTTATATATATATATATTTTATATATATATGATATGTTTATATATATATATATATATATATATATATATATATATATATATATATATATATATATATATATATATATATATATATATATATATATATATATATATATAAATCAAAAGCAATAGCTGTTCTTTGCCCATGCCAGCGACTCCTCTGTAATTTCTATGCCTGAACGATGGTACCAGTATCAAAATTTAACACGAGTGAGAAAAGTATAATACTTCACTTTACCTTTGTTCACCCTCCTCCTAACACATTCAACCAGCCAAGTCTATTCACCTTTGTGAAGGCCAGGAACAATTTGCATTGTCTTCTTTTCTGTAGGAGCAAACAGTCATTCATAATAATTCTCTTCCCATTCCAGAGTGATTTTAATTTGCAGGAGATTTTTAATCAATCTGGAGTAGCAGAAAAGGTAATGAGGTCAATAAATTACCTTAAAAGGAAGGTAATTACCGCCCACATTGTAATACGGGTGTTGATGTCTAATATCATTATAAGAGTACAACCTCCCCTTCCTTCAGTTATTCAAATAAATTATAATAAAATCTGTTACTGCAAACAAGGAGGTATTTATTAGGAAACAAGCTGATGATATGGAGATAGAGCCAGTCGCAACATCGGCTGGTGTTGGTTCTGTGAGGCCAAATTAAAGCCAAGAATAATTGTTAAAATGCAACATAGTTTACTGTCAGCAGGAGTGGTGTTACCATGGTATGAATTGGTGGTCAATAATGCCGCTGACACTGCTACCTACTCTGAGTCACAGTTATCATAGTCAACCACCATTGACCATTTTCCTCATTATAGAGCTATTATCTTCCATCATTCTCTATTTTAGTCCCTTCGGTGTTTAAGACTGTGGTTCACAGAAAGGATGGACTAAGTAGATGCAGTAACAGTAATAAACTTGGAGACAGGGAGCCCCCTGCATGGTGCCCACGGGTGCCATGGCACCCACCAATACTCTTCCTGGTGCCTGCCAAGTGTTTATAGAAGGTGGGGGGGGGGGCAAGTTGGTCTTTTGCCCAGCTAGGCTTCTGATTTGCCATTGGAAATCAGATTGCTTGTGCAGATTTTTAAAGATGTTGCTTTCATACCACAACACATGGATTGTCACTATATGACAGAAGATACGCGGTGGTTAGGCTTCCCAACCAATACTCCCTCTAAATTGAGGAGTCTTGCGAGCAAAGATTCTACTTTGTGAGCTACTGGCATTAAAACTGTGAGCCACTGCATAAATTGGCTTGTTCCGGAACCATTTTTTCCCCCTGAGCTAAGATAGAAATGTATCAGCCAGGGGCTAAAAATCTGTGAACTAGCTCACACTAGCTCACCTTAGAGGGAACCCCATTCCCAACCTCCTGCCTGGGGTGAGGGTTCCTGAGATTTCAGGGGCCCCAGCCTGCCACTACGGAACTGGCCACCAGGGGAGCCCTGCCTCCAAAGAACACCGGCTTGCCACAGTGTGCCTCACACAATAATGTCTTATCATAGAGTTTTTCCCTAAATGATAGAGCATTCCCCAGCAACGTGCCCAGTGTGATACCGTCACTTTCTGCCCAGAGCCAGGTAGGACCTGGCAACCCTAGTGGTGGCAGCCATTCCATTTTTGGCTCCACCTCCTGAAGCCAACATTTTTACATCTAGCACTCTGTATCAGATTTCCAAAGGTGCTCTCAGGCTCAAAAAGTTTGGGGATCTGTGTTCTAGCAGATGAGAAGCAGCTTAGAGTGTCTTGACAATTGATCTCCTCGGGGCCAGACCTTTCAGAGGCTAATACCCTGGTGCCCACTCAGCGGCCAGAGCCTCAGAAAGATGAGAGAAGACCCACAACAACCATGGGAAAGGTCTTCAAGCCACTCTTTGCTTCCTCTGCAGGGAGGCCCCCAGCATGCTGAGGAACCTGGACATCCCAAATGTCAGTGGAGCAGAATAAATGCATTCTGCACTCCGTCAGATTTTTTTTAAGAGCCGAATCAAATGGATCCACTCACTCTTACTCATCCTGTATACACTCCTTGTCAATTCTGTCAATCACACACCTTTGGCTGCTCCAGGGGATGGGTGGGTGGGTGGGAATGGCATGAACAAAATGATTGAAATGACCTGGAAAGAGAGAAGAAGTGAACTTGACACTTTTGGGTGACATCATCATGCCAGGCACGTCGGGCAACAATGGAGCTCTTTGGGGGTCAGACTCCCCCATGCTGGTGGGCTGGAGGCCCCCAAATCAGTGGAACCCCCACTGGAGTTGGGGGAATGGGAAGCCTACTGAATTAGAGGGCAGTCACTTGACCCTGGAGATGTTTAAAATATGTTTAAAGAAGAGCAAAGGCACCAAATGCCGCAGTCTCCATCCATGCTCCTCGCCTTTCCATACTGGCAGCAGTTTGGTGCTTAGAGAGTTCAGTAAAAATTATTTAATGAAGTACATGCATGTTAGTTACTTTCCAGTATCTACAGAGAATAAGGCAATAGAGCTATTTATCTGTGATTGTTCAACAACAATTCTGTATTGATCGTCATTCAAATACACCCACATTTTGAGACAGTTATGCTCTGGAGGTTCCCAAGCAGCCAGAATATCACTGGTGTAATATGGATATTAAACATCACAGTTTAGTATGTTACAAAAGGATCATCTGCTGAAAAAAAGCCAGAATATTCCAAGGAGGATCAAAGGGGGGATTATAATTACTTGTGGTGCACTAGTATTTATTATTTGTTAAACTGTTGGGCAATTTGTAATAATTCCCAATTTTTATGGAGCGAGTGATTTTTAATGCTGTATAAATATTGATGGGATAGTGCATCGCAGGCTGCATAAAGGCCTATAAATAAAACATTTTCTAAAAGAAAGAGTAGTAGCTTCATTTAACATGGCCTCATCTCAGCCGTGCTAATTTGGCATCATTTGACTGTGTTTATAAATGTTTGGAAGATGTTCTAAACTGTGTAATGAAAAGTAATGCCTCCTGATTTTTATTTAAGAAGAAATATTTTAGATGAAATGTGAATCCCTAATAACATTGGCTTCAAATGCTGCAACAATGCAGATGGTGTTTTGTCATATAAATAAGACTTCCTCAGTCCAAACAGAGGCTCCCCACATGAAAGAGAATGAGCCCTTTTGGAAATGAGGAAACACACCTCCTCCCAGCCGAGGAACCACAGCTATGTGGGCACAACGCTGTTTAACAAGGTATGACCAGGCTAACCACTCTGGGGAGGGAAACCTGGCGGATAGATTTACAGTGCTATCCTAAGCAGAGTTCTATCCTTATAGATAGATGGAAGTGGGCAGCCGTGTTGGTCTGAAGCAGTTGAACAAAGCAGGAGTCAAGTGGCACCTTTAAGACCAACCAAGTTTTATTCAGAACTTAAGCTTTCGTTCGCTCTCTAAGCACACTTCATCATACAAGGGGATCAGGTATAATGGGCTGAAATACATGCAGGTTGTTGATTTACCTAGATTTGCAGAAACACCAACTGGCAGGAAACTTTATTACCTTTTATGGCTATCCAGACCAAATGGCCAAGCCACACTGTTTTACCATGTGATCACAGTCAGTTTGCCCTGCATGTATTTCAGCCGACTATACCTGATCCCCTCATCTGATGAAGTGTGCTTAGAGAGCACACGAAAGCTTATGTTCTGAATAAAACTTGGCTGGTCTTAAAAGGTGCAACTTGACTCCTGCAGAGTTCTATCCTTATAAACCCATGTACTTAACAGTATAGTGGCTCAGAAGACATGCTCTTGTTAAAGATACTGTTCAGCCAGAAAAGTTAGCTGGTCTTCCAGCCAAACAGGATAAGGCATTTCCATAGAAAGTGTTCCCACTGTCTTTTGAACACTTCACCGTCTCAGGTTTCAGGAGGACTTTCTGTCAGCCGATGTAACTTTCCTGAATAAAAGTCTTAGCTGAACTGTCGCCATCTTGAAACACTGTTACTAACCATGAGAAAAGCCTTGCATATCAAAGTAGAGAGTTGTAGATTGTTGCCATTGCTTGATGTGAACATTTCTCCCCTTGATACTAACAAAGGCAGAAATTCCCCCTTTGAAGATAAAGCACCTCCAGGGACAGCCGCCTGGCCATCCCCGGAAGACTAACAGTAACAATAAGATAAGAGAAGGAGACCGCGTGAATCTTTGCACCTCAACTCAGCAATGTTTAGAATTGTGGCTTTGTATAGTTCCCTTTGATGTACCCCAATATAGCATGCCTTCTACTGCTACAATGTATCAGTCTCAATCTTCCTTTGTTCTAATGCTTATGGATTATCAAATAAAGCCTAACTTTGCAACAATTCAAGGTCTGGTCAATTTGAGATCCTATCATCTGACATTTTGAGACTGATCCCTTTTGAAGGCTTATCTGAACTGGCCACTTTTAAGTCGGATGGCTGAAAAAGTTCTGGATAACAGAGAACCTGCTGAACCTTTAGGGAAAATTAAGACTCCCCCCTGGCACATCACTGGGGCTTGGAGAACCAGAGGATCCCCACTACACATCCAGACGCTGTTCATCACCCTGCAGAAGTGGCAGCCGAGAACCTCGACCACCCTGATAGACGAGGCCCCAGGACGCCATGAGAACCTACTGACTAGGCCCAGTCAAAGCGGGAACCCGGGGAGCAATGGCAACCTGGACCACGACAGCGGGGAAAGAGACCCCGTCGGGTCGGATGAGGAGTGGGGTAAAGGAACCGACTCGGAGGGGGGAAATGGAAGCCTCCCGAAGGGTGAGGACATCATGGAGAAAATGAGGAAGGAGATGAGGGCTATGCAAAGGGATCTCAGGGATGAGATCCACACTAACACTGCTCTCATGGCTCGGGAGGTGCAGAGGCAGATCGACCGGCTGCTGCTCCGCGACTTCGGGCGAGGTCCGCTAGCCAGACCAGCGCCGACAGATCCCCCACCGGTGGGACCAGCTGGCCCGGATGCCGCAGCAGCGCCCTGAGACCCACCCGCGCCACTGGCGACGCCCGCTCCACCAGTGGGACCTGCAGCTCTGAGGCCGCCGGGACTGCCGGGCCCTGGGCCATGGGACATTGGATGGGGCCGGGGGCTAGACATCACCTTCGATGGCGGCCCCGAAGAGGTGGAGTATTTCACCATACAAGCTAACAGCTATATGCATTATTGGGGGAACACCTTCCCCAATGAACCTAGCCGGGTGGACTACCTCGGATCGAAGCTGAAGGGGGTGGCCAGAAGATGGTACGTGAGCCTGTACGAGAGCCGAAGCCCAGAGCTGAACAACGTTGAGGGCTTCCTGCAAGCCATGCTGCTCCAGTACGAGGACCCTCTCCAGGAGACTCGGGCCCTCACCGCCCTGCGCGACATGCAACAGGGGTTGAAATCGGTGAGGGAATACACGGCGGACTTCAGGGCTCACTGCGAAAAAGTCCGGGGCTGGAGCAAGATGATGAAGATCGAGGCTTATCAACGGGGCCTCAATGCCAGCCTCCTGGATAGGGCTTTTCAACAGGCCCGCCCCACCACACTGTTGGGGTGGATGCAGCTGGCAGGAGAGGTTGAAACCAACATGAAGCGTATAGCCCTGCAACGGCAACAGCAGCAAGGGGGGAAGGGGGGACGTGAGGCTCGGTCGGGCACAAAGACCGAAGCAAAAAAGGCCCCTGCCCAGGGTGGGACCCCTAAAGTCACCACGGGTCAAAAGTGCTTCTGGTGCGGCGACCCTGGGCACCTAACGGCCAACTGCCCGGAGAAACCTCGAGCCCCCCCTGAACCTGAAGCCAATGGTGGCGGGAATGAAGAAGGTACCAGCCAGGTCCAAAGAACCCAGTCGAGGCAGCACCGCCACCTTGATGGTGCTTGACGAGGATTCTATAATTGTTGACAACCTGAGTGAGGAATTGTGGGAGTCTGAGCCGGCGGGAAATGAGAACGACCTGCACTGATGGGTGCCAGAAGGCAGGTCATGGATTTAACGGCACCATTACGGGTGAGGATAACTGGGGCCCTATTCTTTTCCCCCATGACTTTACTGAACCCAAAGCATAAACGATTCATGCACGCCCGAGCTCTAATCAACTCCGAATGCACCCAGGAGATTATAACCCCCAGACTGGTGGATGCCCTTGTCAAGTCGGCAGATTCAATAACGAGTCGTTGTTGAAACAAAATAACTAGTTTATTGATACTGTTGTTCACGACTAAGTTGGTATTGAAAGACTAAAGATCATATAGTAGAATGCAATCATATAAGGTACACTTCAAAGGGATTCTTTAGGGAGGGGTACTATGCAGGGCACATTCACACATTGATGTTACTACTTCATTCTCAGGCCCGCTTTGGCCTTGAGCGTCTCTGGCTCCAACCTCCCCTGGTGCCAGGCCTGAGAAGGCTCAGATAAAACATTCACATATTCCCATTTCAAAGCAATACTACATAACAAAGAAAAGGAGGAGGGTAGGGAGAGCTCGAGCTAGCAGCAATGGAATACAGTTTGGCTTTACCCAGGATGCTTTTCTCCTGAGCCAATGTCAGGCACAGACTTGACCAGAGTTTTATACAGACTTGACAGCGCTTGGACTGTCTTGGACCCCTCTACCCCACCTGATGGGTCAGTAATGCAAGGGAAACCATGTGTAGAAGAGACCCAGGGCTTACCGATGGGGATAGAGGAACATTGGGAGGTGGAAGTTTTTGTTATCGCCCCTTCCTCCCCCTTCAATGTGGTGTTGGGGGTGGGCTGGCTAGCCAGACACCAACCGGATATACAGTGGGGTGCGCAAACCATAGACTTTATGGATAAGTGGTGCACGCATCACCACTGGTTAGGAAAATGGGGGCCGAACCCACCTCCTAAAAACGAAAAGATGTGTGTGTCGGTAGAGGAGATCTGATCGATCCCAAAGGAGTACCGGGACTTGCGCAAGGTGTTTAGTGAGGAGGAGGCCAATGAGTTACCGCCCCACCGCAGTACCGACTGTGCCATCGAACTAATCCCGGGCCAGGAGCTCCCAAAAGCCAAACTATATTCCATGGGGTGGGCGGAGAAAGCGGAGTTGCAAAAGTTCATTGATAAAAACTTAAAGTGGGGTTTCATCCGACCAGCCACGGCACCCCACACCGCACCCATCCTCTTCCGGAAGAAGAAGGACGGGAGCCTTAGACTTTGCACTGACTTTCGCAGGATTAATGGGATTTCGATGTCGAATGCCTACCCCATTCCCCTAATCGGAGACTTGTTAAGCACGGTATCGGAGGGGTCCATCTTCACCAAATTGGACCTAAGGGACGCTTACTTCCGAGTGAGAATCAAGGAGGGGGATGAGTGGAAAACAGCGTTCAACACGCCAATGGGACAATTTGAATATTTGGTGATGCCTTTCGGTCTCCAGGGGCCCCCGGGAGTGTTCATGAACTTTATCAATGAAGTGCTGAGAGAATATCTGTACAAAGGGGTGGTGGTGTACCTGGATGACATCATTATCTATTCGAAAGATCTAGCCTCCCACGTCCAGTTGGTGAGGAAAGTGCTATCCACCGTATACGAGCACAAGCTATATGCAAAACTAAATGCGAATTCCACCAGATGGAACTTGACTATTTGGGGTTCCGAGTCTCCGGGAAGGGGTTGACGATGGACCCAGCCAAGATACAGGTGGTGTTAGAGTGGAAACCCCCGAAGATATGTAAATAGCTCCAATCGTTCCTCGGGTTCGCAAATTTTTACAGGGGGTTCATGCAGGGGTTCGCCCAGGTGATGTTGCCTCTGACAGACCTGCTTAAGACTAAGGTGAAGGGGCCGGAGGCCAAAAAGCCCGGAGCTCGATTAAGCTGGTCACCAGTGTGCCAAAGGGCTTTCGATAAACTGAAGCGCCTGTTCACGAGTGAGCCAGTCCTCGCCCACCTGGACGAACTAAGACCCTTCGTGGTCTAGTGTGACGCCTCCGGCGTGGCCGTAGGAGCAATATTAATGCAGAGGGATGCAGAAGGGAGGCTGAGACCCTGTGCCTACATTTCTA
Source organism: Heteronotia binoei (assembly GCF_032191835.1). Classification (NCBI taxonomy): domain Eukaryota; kingdom Metazoa; phylum Chordata; class Lepidosauria; order Squamata; family Gekkonidae; genus Heteronotia; species Heteronotia binoei. Next base: position 101,969,253 of record NC_083232.1, on the reverse strand, counting down.
GAAAGTTCTCACAGGAGCAGCGTAACTGGTCGGTGACTTTTGCTTTGAAGACTTGGTGGTCTTGGCTAGAGGGAGCAAGGGTTCCGTTAGAGATCTGGACGGACCATAAAAACCTAGAGGCTCTCACTGGGCGCCGGAAACTAACTGCCAAACAGATCCGGTGGGCCGGATTCTTTGCCAAATTTGATTTCACCCTCAAACACATCCCAGGGTCTAAAAACTTCTTAGCTGACACCTTGTCTAGGCTGCCTCAACACGAAAGCCAGAGGGAGGAAGTAATAGACTCTATCATTCCCCCCTCCACAGTGGTGGGAGCGGTGACCACTCGATCGGGAAAAAAGACGAAGCCCTCAGAACCATGGGGGGGGCAACAAACTGATCGAGGAAACGGAGGGGGAAGGAACGAGCAGACCAGATGAGATTGTGAAAGGGGAAGGGGGATTTTGGTACTATGAGGGAAAACTGTACGTTCCTAAAATCCTCCATCAGGAAGTCCTACAGCATTGCCACTGCAGCAAGCTGGCTGGCCACTTTGGATATGTAAAAACACTGCACCTGGTCAATAGACAGTTTTGGTGGCCACATATGAAAAAAGACATCTCAGAGTTTGTGGCCTCTTGCCCCATTTGCGTCATGGCCAAGAAACGGAGAGGTAAGACACCAGGCTTCCTTCAGCCCACCCCCACAGCCCATCAACCATGGTCAGTAGTGTCAATGGACTTTATAGTAGAGCTGCCAGCATCTCAGGGCAAAACAGTGATCTTGGTGGTGGTGGACCTTGCATATCAAAGTAGAAGGTTGTAGATTGTTGCCATTGCCTGATGTGAACATTTCTTCCTTCGTTCTAATGCTTATGGATTATCAAATAAAGCCTAACTTTGCAACAATTCAAGGTCTGGTCAATTTGAGATCCCATCGTCTGACACTTTCTGGTTCTATAGATGCATGGCACCATTTGTTGTAGTTTTCCTGCCTGCTTGGAAAGCTTTTCCTTTTTTAGTCACTGGCAGGCAGGCAAGACTATGCAGAGAATAGAGGCAAATGCTCAGGCTTCTTCCTCCCATAGACAAATCACCTGGTTTGTACACTGTGGGGTGAGATGAAAGAAGCAGAGGCTAATCGTGCTACATCACATCCTCCCATGATAGAGAAAAGCATCAGCGTCCCTGCAGGAGAGGTGGACTTGTTGCTCAGGTTCTCTTGAAGGTCAGCTGGGTGTAGGTGGGGGGCAGAGAAAGAGGAAAGCCACACGGATTCCATATGAATGAGTGCCTTTTTTGTCTTTAATTGTCTCCATCTTTACGGACTCCTTCCTTCAATCCTCCTTCAGAACAGGCAGGAAAGGTCTGGGGGTGGGCAGCCCTGCCTTGCCTCACTGCTGGATGCCCCACTGCAGACTGGCTCCTTGGAGCCCACACTGTTTGGCCACAGCTCTGGCAGGATGAACCTTCTAGCAGTGCTGGCTGACATCTCAACTCTTCACCAGAGGTGACTTTGATTTGTTGTGCAGGGGTGTGCCCCTGAAATGTCCACACCAGTTGTGTGGAAACTCATCTTGGAGTTCATTTTGTGTTTCACATCAGTACACCAGCTTTGGTAGGCACCCGAGAAAGGGCCTTTTCTGGGGAAGTTGCAGGGCATAACCTCGCCAGGGTGCTGTGCTTGGCCCTGTCACTGTCACTCCTCAGGAGGCAGCTGAAGACAGTTTCATTTAAGACTGCATTTAGTTAAGTTTACTAGACTGCGCCCTGGTTGTTCAGATGGCTGGGGAAACGTGCCTTGCATATGCTTCAGCCATTTGCTACCAGGAAGTTCCTAGTAGCTATTGAATCCTGTCCCAGCCCATCCTACCACAAGGTCAGGACTGGTGGGCTGCACATTAAATCCGGAGATGGGGGTGTCAGACAATGGAACTTCAAATTAAGCAGACTCCATTTGTTACAATGTTTAAGCCTTTATTTGATAGTTCATAGTTTCTGAGCGCAGCGAGATTGGAACTGATACTTTTCCCTAGAAGCATAGATATTTTAACGAGTTGTACATCAAAGGTTTCTAAACAATCTACATTCCCACAATGGAGTGATACATTTCACACAGTTGTTTTCTCAGGGACGGCCAAACTGGCCTTCCCTGAGGCATTTTATCTTCGAAGGATGTTTGCCTTTGTTAGTATCAGGGACAGGAATTCACACTAGTGTTAGTAGCAACTTTACTTCTACTTTGATATGCAAGGTTTCTGCTTGGGGTTAGTGGCATATGTTAGAAAATGGAGTCAGTTAAGCTAAGCAGTTCATCACGGTTTAAATCCAGCATCATATTATAACGTAGTAACTTTCCAGTGTCTGACAGGGGGTGGTTAAGCCAGCTCAGATCCACCATGTGATCACACTTTTCCTGTGGTTTGTGCCTACTCTTTTTTAAGGATCTGGAGCCCCCCCTGCCCCCAACACGCACCTTTTGCAACATTGTCATGTATTACATCTCTCTTGTGACCCCCATCCTGCTAATTGATTTGTATTGGAAGGGTTCTGCTGACGTAGTTTAAAGCAACAAACTAATTAAATAGCCGCTTCAATAGCCTAAGAGAAAGTTCTGTCTTTGACATATTTCAAGCCTGCAAGAGCAGCTCAGCAAGCAGAATCAGAACCAAGGGGTTCAGTGGAAATATGTGGCATAGTTTAAGTGCCAGAAGAAGAGAAGCCTGCGAATCCCTCTAGCGTCGAGATTTCCCCACCAATGTTTATCTGGCTGGCTCACAAATACCTAGAAGGGAATTCTGCTGCCAGGAAACTTTGTGCCAATTGACACTCAGAGAGAGCCTGCCAGCATCCGCAGAAAAGAGGCAATCCCCTGCCAGGGTACAGCGGGGGACTGATAAATGCCTGCACTTGGCACTGCTTCAGGCCCCTGATGGTGGGACTCCCTCCTCCTTCTGCAGTCTTGCACAGCCTCTCTTCAGTGAGAGACTAACAACACCCCAACATATCTCTTCACAAAACTCTCTGGAAAAGCTCTGACCTGGATAGCCCAGGAAAGCCTGATTTTGTCACCTCTCAGAAGCTAAGTAGAATCAGCTCTGGCAAGTACTTGGATGGGAGACTTCCTTGGAATACAAGAGCCCGGGGTGGGGGGGTGGGCAGGCTTTATTCAGCCATCTCCCCAAACATCCTCCAGGCCCCCACTAGGGGTCAGTCATTAGAGGTTGCCATGACTTCCAGGTGCGCACACACAATACAAAAATGCAAAACTCTCTGGAAAGAAGTCCACTGAGCACTTCCTTTTTTATTATTTTTTTCCACTGGGGTTGCAGAGAATCGAAAGGTATTGTACCGTATTTGGACAATTTGAAAACGGTGCCAATCTTCCAACAAACAGAGTTGTTCTGATTTGAAGGCAAATAACCTGATCCATTTGTGCAGAGCTGAGGCTAAGGGAAACCCAAGTCCCCCATTCTCTTTGGAATTCATCTGGAGGAAAAGATGTTGGTTGGATGTCCAGTAAACCCAGAAATCTGGGTATTGTTTATGAGGCCTGTAACAGTCACCTCCAGGTTGGATCACTGTAACTTTCTCTCTGCAGGGCTTCCCTTGAGGTTGATCTGGAAAATGCCACTGGTCCAGAATGCAGCTGCCAGGGTTCTGACAAGAACACCCTTCAGAGCGCATATCCAGCTGGTGCTCTATCAGCTGGCTTGGCTCCAGATTGAAGACCAAATCAGGTTCGGGTTGCCAGGTGTCAGACACTGGAAAGCTTTATTGTTATGACATGATGCTGTATTCAAACTACAATGTATAGCCTGACCTAACTGACTCCATCTTTTAACATGGGCTACTAACCCTAAACAGAAACCCTGCGTATCAAAGTAGAAATGAAGATGTTACTAACCCCGCTGTAAATTCCTGTCCTTGATACTAACAAAGGCAACGACCCTTTGAAGATAAAATGCCTCAGGGAAAGCCAGCAGGGTTGTTCCATGAGAATGGGAACCACAAAGAGATAAGAGAAAGTGAAGGTGTTAAATGTATCACTATAGTGTGGGAATGTAGACTTCTTTAGAAAACCTTTGATGCGCTTTTAGTTAAAACATCTATGCTCCTTTCCAAGAGCATCAGTTCCAATGTATCCTTGTTCAGAACCTTTGGATTATCAAATAAAGTCTTAACATTGTAATCAATGGAAGTCTGCTTACTTTGAAGTTCCACTGTCTGACACCAGGTCCAACTCAAGAAATATCTGGGGATTTGGGGGTGGAGCCAGGAGCAAGGTTGTGACAAGCATGATTGAACTCCAAAGGAAATTCTGGCCATCACATTTAAAGGGACCGCACACCTTTTAAATGCCTTCCCTCCATTTGGAAATAATGGAAGATAGGGGCACCTTCTTTGGGGGCTCATAGAATTGGACCCTTGGTCCATTTTTTTTAAACTGGGGGGTGGTTAGGAGATGCTATTCTGAAAATGTGATGCTTCTACCTAAAAAAAGGCAGGTCTCCACATTTCCCTTTTCATCAGATGCCTACATATTTCCCCTCCATATGAATTTTAGTCCATCTTCGATTGCATATTAGTTGTTTGTACTGATTTTGTTGTATTTATTGAAACTAATTGTTTTTTTGTAATGTTTAGAAGCTTTTAGAAAGTTTTTTTTTAAAATTGTCACCTCCTTTGAGCCAGTTTTGGGGAGAGTGGGTTATAAACGGAGTAATAAATAAATAAATCTTGATGGCAATTTTCACCACCACATGGTTCCCCAATTTCACTAGCCAATGAAGTGACACTTAGGTAAAGTAACAGAATATTGTGGCATGAAAGAAGCTCCACTAGACATAGTGAAAGAAGGGGGAAAAACACATATGATGAATGCTTTGGAGACAACCAGATGTGTGTGTTTCAAATGCCATCAAGTTACAACTGATCCATAGCAACCCCAGAGCAAGGGGCTTTCAAGACAAGTGAGAAGCAGAGGTGGTTTGCCATGGCCTTCCTCTGCAGAGTGTTCCTTGGTGGTCTCCCTTGCAAGTAGTAACCCTACTTAATGTCTGAGAGATTGAACTATGCCACTTTCCCTCCCCCAAACCAAATATACTTTGGCACAGCATTTGCCCAAAAATGTCTGGCCTTTTGTTTGAAGCAGTTTGAAACTGTTCCAGATGTTACCAGATCATCGCAAACAGACCAGTTCTTCAAGTTAGGTTTTCATGGACAAAAAGACTCTTTACCTGAGGTGCAGTAAAATGTTCCGCAAAGATGGGTGATGTTTCCAGGGGTTATTTAACTTCTCACCCCTAATGAATGCAATCAAAAGCTACAAATCCAATTACAGTTTGGAAAACACTGGCATAATGTGGTTGATCTTGTTAGGTTTTGAGCACATTGTTAGACTTAATTTAGGAGGATTAATGAGCACATTGGAGGAAGAATCACATTGTATAATGCCAGAGCAAAGGTTTTAAAATTAAGGCCATTTGTCATGAAGAGTAATTCCTGTTTGATTGGCTGAACACCATGATATAAATTGCACAATAGCTACTCAGGCCTCAGCTGACAACAGTGCTGATTAATTTATACCAAGAAACATTGTATTTATTTTTTTAGGAACATTTGTATTCTCTGGTCAGTCTGGAAGACAATGTTGTAAATGGATGGGTCCAAAATGTATTTGAACTGAAGCTAATTTTTAATTTTTCATCCCAGCTATTTCACTCTAAAAATACCTTATTTGCTTTTGACACTCCCTCATGCAAAGGAAGCGGCCCCGCGGCGCAGAGTGGTAAAGCAGCAGTGCTGCAGTACTGTGGTCTGAACTCTCAGCTCACGACCTGAGTTCGATTCTGGTGGAAGCTGGATTCAGGTAGCTGGCCCGAGGTTGACTTTGCCTTCCATCCTTCCGAGGTTGATAAAATGAGAACCCAACTTGCTGGGGGAGAAGTGTAAAAGACTGGGGAAGGCAATGGCAAACCACCCCATAAAAAAGTCTGCTGTGAAAACATTGTGAAAGCAATGTCACTCCAGAGTCAGAAATGACTGGTGCTTGCACAGGGGACCTTTCCTTTCCTTTCCATGCAAAGGAAAACCTATGATTTTTGGTGCTGTTTTTCTGTTCCTTCACACCAGGTTTCCCCCCATAAAGATATGCATTTAAAATGTTCTTCTGCATTAATAACTCATCATTCTATATTTTTCATATATTATATATATAATTTCATTATGGTTTGGGATCAACAGGGTGCTTTTTTGCCAAAAAAGCCCAGCAGGAACTCATTTGCATATTAGGCCACACACCCTGACACCAAGTCAGCCGGAACTGTGCTCCTGTGCATTCCTGCTAAAAAAAAAAGCCCTGGGGATCAACATACCTGAAGGAGTACCTAATCCCTTATGAACTCACCCAACAACTACAGTCATCTTTGGAGAATCTGCTTTGGGTGCCCCCCCCCTCTGGTCTTCTGAGATTAGGTGGGTGGCAACGCAGAAGGGGGCAACTGATTCCTTACTTCTCCTCTCAGGATCTTGCCATGATGACCCTTACAATGGTCACCTCCAAGCTAGATTACTGCAACTTGCTCTATGCAGGCTGTCCCTTGAATCTGATCCAGATACTCGAGGTGGTGCAAAACGTGGCAATGCCCCTGCTGACTTCGATGCCTATACAGATGCATATTCAGCTGGGGCTCTGCCAGTTGCACTGGCTGCCAGTTGAGTACCAAATCTGTTTCAAGGTGATGGTGTTAACCAAAACCCTTTTTGGTAGAAAAAGCCCAGCAGGAACTCATTTGCATGTTAGGCAAGCCTAATGGAACTGTGTTCCTGTGCATTCCTATTCAAAAAAAGCCCTAATGTTAACCTTTAAGCCCTTAACAGTCTGGAACCAGCATATCTAAAGGACCACCTCCACCCCGAGAGAACTTTATGCTCTGTTGAGCAACATCTTCTGGTTGTCCCTGCCCCGACTAGGACCACGGATTTTTCTGTCCTGGCCCCTGCCCAGCGGAACAAGCTCCCACTAGAGATCCAGGCCCTGCAGAGTCCTATGAAGAAGGGTTGAAGGAGCTGGGCATGTTTAGCCTGGAGAGGAGGCGGCTGAGAGGTGATATGATCACCTTCTTCAAGTACTTGAAGGACTGTCATGTAGAGGATGGTGTGGAATTGTTTTCTGTGGCCCCGGAAGGTAGGATGGAAGTTTCTGGGAATTACCATGAAACAGGATCTAACATGGGGGTCAAATACTTTAGCTCTAGAGAAAAAGGCCCAGCAACAACTATACTACTCAGGGAGTCTGCTGGTTGCCTTTTATCGTAGTTCCATTGAGAGCATTTTATCTTATTGCCTCTGCGCGTGGTTTGGGAGCTGCACGGAAGCAGAGAGAAGGGTGCTCCAAAGAGTGACGAGAAGAGCACAAAAGATTTGTGGATGTTCTCTCCCCTCATTGGTGGATCTGTATAATATGGGATGTAAAAGGAAGATACAAATGATCCTAAGGGACCCTTCACATCTGGGCCATTTGCTATTTGAGATCTTACCATCAGGTAGACGATATAGAGTGTTGAAGGCTAGGACAAACAGATTTAAGGACAGTTTCTATCCAAGTGCTGTGGTTAGGCTAAATGCAGGGTTATGAAGGATTATCTGTTTTAGATGTATTTAAATGGTTTGAATGGTTTAAATGGTTTAAATGGTTTTAGATGTATTTAAATGGTATGAATATGAATATGTGTGTTTGATGTGTTGGTATGTTTTGTGGAAGAGCACCTCATTTCGTTGCTCTCTTTTTGTTGAGAACAATGACAATAAATTTATCTATCTATCTATCTATCTATCTATCTATCTATCTATCTATCTATCTATCTATCTATCTATCTATCTATCTATCTGAACCAATGGATTAGAATTAAATCAAAAGACTTTCCGGCTCAACATTAGGAAGAACTTCCTGATCGTTAGAGTGATTCCTCAGTGGAACAGGCTTCCTCGGGAGGTGGTGGGCTCTCCTTCCTTGGAGGTTTTTAAACTGAGGCTAGATGGCCATCTAACAGCAATACAGTTGTGGGGTGCCACAGGGATCAGTCCTATCCCTGATGCTATTTAATATCTATATGCACCCCCTTGCCCAGATTGTCAGGAGGTATGGACTGGGTCGTCATCAATATGCAGATGACACCCAGCTCTATCTATTGATGGGTGGCCAGTCCGAATGTACCCCAGAAAATCTAGACCTGGCCCTTCAAGTCGTGGCTTCGTGGCTCAGGTTGAGTCAACTGAAATTGAATCCGATGAAGATGGAGGTTCTCTATCTGAGCCGGGGTGGTCCGGGGGGAGGGATTCATCTGCCGGCTCTTGACAATGTGCCACTAATACTGGCCCCTAAGGTCAGAGCTTGGGCATGCTCCTTGAGTCCTCCCTTAC